>NC_057419.1:144318681-144618681 GCF_019320065.1 Cervus canadensis | reverse complement strand
GCAGAGAGTGAAACAGACAAGGACAAGTAAACGAGAGCTCCTACACTTGACCAAAAATGGCCAGTCCCCAGCCAGGCAGATCTAGGTCTTGGTGCTGGCCCTTAATGTGAACAAACAGAGGTGAAACAGAACAGAAGCGAGAGGCGGGGAGCAGGGAGAGCCCGCCTGGCCCAGGAGCATCAGGCACACGGGGCACTAGCCTTCCTTCTCAGGCTCTGTGATCAACCCCACGACCACTGGACATAGGACGGGCACCCTGACTGGTGGTTGGACAGCATATGCCGGAGTGTTTGCAGGACGAGACACACACACACACAGACATCAGCGCGGTTCGACGCCAGTTCAAAATGATCCTGTTGGGGCTCTGCTACATCTTAATTCAACACCCAGCTCAACAGACCTGCAAAGGAAACCAACAAATGCAACTGCAGCCGGGCTTTCTCATCAAAAACCGCCGGCCCCGCCGCAGGTGCACTTCCTGGAGAGGTGGAGATCACTGTGCCCAGAGTAACGAGGATGCACCACATCTCCCCCATTCTCAGTTCTCTGTGGGGAACCCTTTCCCGTGGAGGCCCTGACTCTGCTCTGGCTCTGTGAGCAAGGGGCTGCCTCACACTTCCCAGCACTCACGTGCCTCCCGCCATGCTTCCCCTGGCCACTGATCCAGAGCTGCCATGGCACCTGGACCCTGGTCGTCTGATGGAGGGGCCATCACGGGCCCACCATAGTGCCTGGCACATGCTAAAGGCAGTAGCTGCCTGCCAGGGCAAGAACTGGGGAGCCTGGAATTCAGCCACCTCCGAGAATGCTACAGGGGAGTTGGGCTAGCTGAAGAGTGACAGCAAAGGGTGGGAGGTGAGCAGGATGAAGGGGAAACGACTGACACAGGAAACGTTTACTTTGTCCTCTTGAAGGGCCCTCACCAGTCTGCAGGAAGTGGCACCTGGCCTTTCAGGACTCTCCGCATCTCCCTGTGGAGGTCATGTGGAGGGACGGGTGGCCCTGCCTGGCTTGAGTCCCAGGGCACCTTTCAGGTTCTGTGTGGATTTAGCTGTGTGCTCAGTCGTGTTGGACCCTTTGTGACCCCATGGGCTGCAGTTCGCTAGGCTCCTCTGTCCCTGGGATTCTGCAGACAAGAATCCTGCAGTGGGTTGCCATTCCCTGCTCCAGGGGATCTTCTTGACCCAGGGATGGACCTGCGTCTCCTGCATTGGCAGACAGGTTGTTTACCACTAGCACCACCAGGGGAGCTGCAGACCCTGCCCTCAGGGTCTGGGTTCTCATCCCTGCCTCTGTGGAATAGTAGAGGGGGCCTCACCGCAGGGCTGTGAGACACGACACCATGCCCTGGCTCCTGAGAGAAGAGCAGAGGGAATGACAAGTGTGAAAACAACACACAACCAAACTGGGCCCATGCCTGATCGAGGAACCTCCCTGCATGCTCCTCCTGGATCTGGAATATCTCTGACTATGTCCCAAGTGACCAAATCCTGCCTGTTTTTACCCCTCCTCCTTCCCTCACCCTCCACCTTGGGTTTCTATCTTTCAGCAAAATTCTGAACAGAACCGATGCCTATCTTGCGATACTTAACTTTTTGACTATTATATATTTCTTTGTTTGTCTATCCTTGCCTAGATTGTTGAGGGCATTACGTAGGTTTCCTTCCTTTTTCCATCCCTCCACAAAGTAAGTGGCTTACTTTGACCTTCTCTAGCTTTAGTTCCTCTAGTGTTGAAGGAAACCAGACTAGGTCACCCCAAAATATGCCCTTTTGACATGACAATTATTTTGAGTGGAGGGCAATTAGGAAGCAGTGAACCCAGCAAAGATCCTGTTTTCTGCCTAAAGGCAGGAAATAGTTCCCTCTTCCTGGAGACAGACTCTCACTGGCGCAGAGATGCACCAGGGAACCTGTAGTCTACACATTGCCGCACTAGGCCCTCTGGTTTGTGCACTCTCCACAGCTTCCACCCTGGGAACCCTAAACCTGCCTCCTCGCCCTGGTAATTCTCTACAAGTTTATTGCTCCTGGTAGACAAGGCTGTAAAAGCTGCACTTGTGAATTGATGCTTTGGATTGAGATGTTTTCCCATGCTATGTGAGGGTCATGTGTGTAAACTGTGCTTCCCTCTTGTTAATCTGTCTTGTTGTGAGGGTCCCAGCTACAAGCCCAGGACAGGTAAAGGGTGCTCTCCTCTACAGTGTCCTGTACTGAGACAGCAGAACGTCAGCAAGGGCCAAGTACCTGTCAAGTTTTGCTTCCAGGACAACCAAAGAAATCCATATCTACAAGGATCCTATTGAAACAGAACTTTATCAGCTAATTTTAAACTTAATTTGTCCACTCAGCACATGTTTACCCAGCTCATACCACGTGCCAGGCCCAGCCCAGAACTGGAGTTTGAGCTTCACATGTGTGTGCATGCTCAGTCACTTCAGTCGGGTCTTACTCTCTGTGATCCCCTGGACTGTACTCCACCAGGCTCCTCCATCCATGGGATTCTCCAGGCAAGAATACTGGAGTGGGTTGCCATGCCCTTCTCCAGGGGATCTTCCCAACCCAGGGATCAAACCCACATCTCCCACGGCTCCTGCATTGGCAGGTAAATTCTTCACTTCTGAGCAACTGGGAAAGCCTGGTTTAGGATAACATTTAGAGATAGTTAGAGGATTTATCTGAAACCTGCAAAGACCAACTGAGGTCGCTGAGTATCTTCCTGTGCAAAGGCCGGCTTGCCTTGCAATGGCCTGGGCAGCCCTGCTGGGGTGGGCATCTCATGTGGATTTCTGTCCGGTGTGTCAAAGAGCCCAAGGTTACAGTTAGGCCCAGGGGGATCATTAACCCTCAAGCCTGTCCTTATATTTCTTGTCAGACTGTCCACACACACGGAGCTTCTCATGTGTCCCTGAGACTGGTTCTAATGCCCCACTGGTTAAATAGTGAGTTAAATAAAACCCTTGACATCTGCTCATTTACCTTCTCTGAGAATCACAAGCTGACCAGTTGAAGGGAAGATGTTGGACCAGCAGTTAGAAATGGACCTGAAGTTCTGAGGGCAGGGCTGAGTGCCAATGGCCAGCAGGCAGGATTCACGGGCATGAGACGGGAGGACCAGCCTGTGCTGTGTGCGCTGTCTAAACTTCACGACACCCACAAGCATGAACCCTTAATTGTTAACATTCATCCCCATCTTGCAGATGAGGAATTGGAATGAGGCAGGAGATGGGGAACTCACCCCAGAGCAGAGAACTGGGATCTGGACCCAGGCAGCCGCTTGTGAATCTTCACTCAGAACCAGTGGTTCACAGTCTGGTTCTGGGGCATCTTCAATGGTCATGCTGGCATCCAGTGGGGAGGGGCAGGGATGTGCCTGAAGCCTCTGTGATGCAGAATGCAGCCCCCACTGCAAAGGGTCCCCAGGCCCTGAATGCTGAGGGGAAAAAGACTCAGACTTGGAGGGACAGAGAGGGTGGCCTCCTCATCCACGCCCCACTCTCAGCACAGCCCCTCTCAGGTCTGCAACCCTCCACTTGCTTGTAATGCTTCCTTCAAGGCCAATACCTCCTCTGCATAATAACCTCCATGTTTCATTCACACTAAATTCTCAGCCTAATGGACACAAATAATAAATTGCTTGCCAAACAGCTGCTCACATTTACTGCATGATTTCTGACAGATCTGCGGCTCACTTTGAAGAATCCCAAGACTGTGACAGGGAAGGAGGTGAGAAATTGTGACATTAACACACTGCAGGTTACATGGCACCGGGAAAGCATCGCCACGTTGAGCTCAGGAAACTGCAGAGCAGAGGGCCCAAGGCCCGCATCCCGGCAGCCCTGACGGAGGCTAATTTTTCACTGTCCTTGAAGCTAATCAAGCCTGCAGAAATAGCATCACCAAATGGACTAAACGAGATTGTCAGTGAACTCAAACAGATGGCTTAAAATTTCCAGGTGACTTCCAATATTAATTCAGAGAGACTGCTGGACCGGGCCCCAGGCCTGGGATGACGCTGACAGGGATGGCGCTGGAGGAAGACAGCAAAACGCATGGATCTTCAGGAGAGAAGATGAAGCAATGATCACAATGTTTCTTCTATCCCGGCAAGAATGCATGCATGCATGCATGCTAAGTCGCTTCAGTCATGCTTGACTCTTGGCTACCCTATGGACTGTAGCCCGCCAGGCTCCTCTGTCCAGAGGCTTTTCCAGGCGAGAATACCGGAGCGGGTCCTGGCAAGAATAGCATCGCCCAAGTTGATTCCACTCTGGAACACACTGAGGGCCCGATCACCCAGGAGGGGCCATCCGAGAGTGAGGCTTTGGGACCTGCTGCATGAGTGGGGTGACCACTCCAGGGCCGGGAGGGACAGGCAGCGGGGAGCCTTGGGCTGGGTCTGTCCTCCTGAGGACCACTGATTTTACACACCTCTGGAGACGGAAGGGCTGAAAGAACCTCAGTGGGTCCTGCAGAGGTCCTGGGCAGGTGGGTTCTACCAGGGACAGCAATGAAGCTGCCACAGGAGAAGCCCACATTGTTATGGACCAGTGGCTCCAAGTACCTGTGTGTCCAGCCCTGAGCTGGGCCTGTGAAGGAGCCAGAGCGGCTAAGGCCACTGCATCTTCCCTTCTGGAAGCTGCCAGAAGCTGCTAGTAATGCAGAACTCCGTAACTGAATAGGGAAGACCCAGGCTACCGTTACAGCAAAATGTGGGCTGGGTATTTGCTGAGCCTCCGGATGGATCATTCTTGGCTTAACTGGGCCCGTGCACAGGCTTGCAGAATCTGTGAGTGAGTGAAAGCTGGGGCCAGCCCAGTCCCCTTTCTTTTTTGCGTCTCCCATCAATACTCTCAACAGAGTGAGGTTTAACGTTGCTATTAGTAAACTCTGGAAGTATAATCAGTCCCCAGGCTGCTTGGACTCTGGGACAAAATGAAACTGAAATCCAGACCCCTTCAGTTAGATTCTACCCAGCTTTCTTGATTGGAAAATAAAATCCACCTGAACCAGTCATTACTAACAACAGGACAGTTGCCTTTATCAATATGTTCCACCAACTACGTGGTTGTTATGCCAACTGGGAGATTTGGCTTCACTGGAACAGGACTTACCACTTGGTTCCTAGACCTGGCAAAGGACAGTTAATGCTCTAATGCGGTGCTCCCCAACCTTTTTTGGCACCAGGGGTAAGTTTCATGGTAGACAGTTTTTCCATGGATGGAGTTGGGGGACGGTTTTAGGATGATTCAAGTGCATTACATTCACTGAGTTCATTGAGTAGGAGGCAGAGCTCAGGTGGTCCTGTGAGTGATGGAGAGTGGCTGTAAATGTAGACAGGTTCTCTCGATTGCCCGCCACTCACCTCCCACTGTGCAGCCTGGTTCCTAACAGGAACAGTACGGCTCTGTGGCCTGGGGGCCAGGGACCCCTGTTCTAAAGTGATGTTCTGAAAATGGGGTGCTGTTACCAGTGGGTCCAATTACCTGGACTTTCTTGGAAACGTGTATCTTTTCAACTGAGGGGTGCCCCCAAAGTCCTCCACATGCAGGCTGGGTGCCCCCACTGGACACGTGTGGTCGACCATCCCCTCTGTCCCCCTGAAGTCCAGTTTCTGGGGGGCAGGATCTGAGCCTGACATAAGGTAAGACATCGTAGCGACTTTGATGGGTGTTCCTTTCCCAGAATACCAAGCCATAAAACAGTCAGGAAAACTCTACAAAATGTGCCTTTTCCTTGGATGTTTAAATTGGCACTCTGAGCCCACAGAGACCACATAAGCAGACAGAGATCTCATGGCTATTGTTGTCACATAATTGAAGGAAGGATGCAAACCTCATCCTTGGTTCATCGGGCAGCGTCATCTCCAGGTCATCTGTGGGTCTGTTCAGGCCAATGATGTGCAGGGAGATGCTGGGATGTTCACAGCAGGCCTGGGAGGAAAGGGAACAGGGGTATGGGGGCCGCCTCCCGCCCGGACCAGCCTGGGTGCTAAGTATGCCAGGAGACATGAGAGGCTCAGTGTAGGGAGGATGAAGCCCTTCAAGGGGAGTATCAGTAGAAGGCGAGGAGATGCCACTCTCCTCTGTCCCCTCCCTGGGCAAGCACTGGCCGGCAGGGCAGAAGACTGGGCTGCTGATGAGACATCCCCGCAGGTGGGTCACCAGCTCGTGCCTCAAGTCTGGACGTGGGCGTCTGAATTCTGTTGGTCAGAATATGCTGACTTTCTACTAAAACACGATCCCCCCAGTCCTGAGCCATCCGGGATGTCATAATTCCACTTATAGAGACTTGTCCCAGAGTTCACGGTAAAATCAGGGGGCTGCAGTTTTCTAGGTTTCAGGTCATCCCATCACTCCTAGGTTGGGGAGACTCTCGTGAAAGAGTTCACCAGGGAAACTGTTCCGTTTCTAGGCAATCTCTGGCTCCTAGCCTCCTGAACCGTGAGAAAAAAAAAATGTCCTCTGTTTAAGCAGTTGGTGGCTTTAAAAATGTCCACTGTTTAAGCTGTTTAAGCAGTGGTCTCTGGTGGTTGTTACGGAGCCCAAGCTGACTGATACACCTGGTGCTTCTTTCCTGTGGCCTGGGAACCTGGGACCCTGGGACCCTTGCTTGGGCACCGTTTCCCCCTCGCTGCAAACTGCAGGCCGTGTGTCCTGTACTTCTGGACAGCAGGAGGTGTCAGCTCCCAGAGCCCTCTGGTGGCTGGGGAGCCAGGGCCAGGGCTGGTTGGCAGAGGCTGGAAAGTCCTTCTGAGGCAGCCCCGGGGGGACATGGGGACCCTGTCACCAGGCGGGGCAGGCAGGGCTGCGTCCACTCTCCTGGGCCCCAGCCTCTCTCCAGCTGAGTGGGCGGCAGAAGTTTTGGCATCAGGCCCTCCCCCCAACACTGGCACGATGCAGTTTGCTAACAGTTTGCTCTGCAAAGATGGGAAGTTAATGCAATGTAATGGGACATAATTAACCCTGCCTCTGTTTACTGCCTTGCTCACAGCACATGGGAGAGTCACAGCTCCACAAGGGGGTGGGGAGCTGGCTAGGTGGGAGAGCCGATGAATATATGCAGAGACTGTCCTGGCGCAGCTTCCTGCCTACCTTAGGGTAGTGGTAGGGCTTCACGGTGGGTAGACAGAGCCAGTGTAGGTGGGCAGCTCCATGACCGGCACACACGAGTCACTGATGGTGGCATAGGTGAGCCGCATACTGTACGGAGACCACCAGTGGGCGATGTGGGTCTTCAGGATTTCCTCTAAGGAAACAGACAAAACAGAGATGTGTGAAGGCATGAGTGAGGGCACTGGGGAGCCCCCCCGGGGACATTTCCCTCCTCACAGCCTCTGAGGAGGCCTCCCTGCACCCGGTGCACCTTCATTCCAGACATGCCTGGTCTGACCACTGAAGCCCAGTGCAGCAAACCCAATCAGTCCACCCCAATCAATCAAGGCCTGACCAAAGAGAGGCGAACCATCTAAAAACAACTCTCTTTTTTTTTTTGCACAAATTTGATCATGATTAGCCCAAAAAGTCCTTTCTGAGTTAACTTACTATTGTTCTGTTGTGGGTTATCACTTTAAGGGGATCAGAAAACCAGAACTAGAGGAGATCAATTCATCTAAAGCAGGGAGCACTCAGCAGAACCACGTGAGGATGTAACTATCTGGAGCTTGAATCTCAGAAAATCAAGAAGCAGGAGACGCTGAGGGCTCAGGCCTGCACACAGGGCCCTGGCACACAGCCGTGTCGGGGGAGATGCTCAAAGGCCGGTGGGCCCCTCACTGTGACAGGGGGCAATTGCATTCCATGCAGCAGAAACTCAGAACAGCCTCCCCTTCAGGGAGACTGAGATGGAAACAGCAGTAAGCCCAGCCTCCACCGGGCGCTCCCACAGCTCCTCCCTGTCTCAGAGTCTTGGTTAACTAGAGCTCTGACTGGGGATGAGTCCCGTAGGATCTGACGTCTATTCCGGAAAGGAAGATCCCACCCAGTCTTCTGAACAAGCCGAGAGAGGGCACTTCCCAGGTGCCACTCATCAGAGTGCTGGGGTCCAAGAACCACCCCGGGGCTAAACAGCTCTGAGATGTGTTTTATTAACAAATTGCCCTGGATTTGTTTTTAAAATAATGGTCTGCACAGCTCTACAACCATGCAATGCAAGTCCCATTCACCAGTCATTATTCGGGGTAGACCATAAACCAGCTCTGAGAGCCTGCAGCAACAGAAAGGCAATCGCAATGCCTGAAATCACATGGAGAAACCAGAATGAGTGCATCAGACCCACAGGGGATGGCGAGAATCAGAATAAGGGTGAGGGAGGTGGCACCAGAGGTGGAGTCACAGAGGAGCCAGACGGCGAGGCTGGGAACTGGGCCAGCCTGGAGGCCTGGCTCTGCTGGCAGTGGACCCATCAACTGCAGGATGGAGACAGGGTCAGGGCTAAGGGGGATCAGGGCCACATCAGTCAGGGCTCTGCTGCAGGGGCCACAAAGGCATTCCACAGCCAAGTTTAGGGGCCCTGCAGCTCCTTGTCCCAGGGAGGCTGACCGATGGGCAGTCTGTCCCTCCATCACGGGCTCTACTGGCCTGGGGCACAGTGAGAGGAACCCCAACATCCCGCCGGACCTGCAACAGCAGAGTTAGAAGTGACTCCCTTTATGAAGTGCTGGCCTCCCTCTAAATAAAGTCTCCCTGTGCCCCCACCTCCCACCCCCAGGTGCTTCCCTCTTGGTCTCCATCAGCCTGCAGATACCCCAACCCCTGTGACCCAGGAGCAGCACCAGACAGCAGAGTCTTGTCCCCCAGGAAGTGCCCGGCACATCTGACTCCCATCACCAGATGCACACCAGGCCTGTGGCATGGCGGGTCCAAGAAAGATGCTGAAGGGGCCCCAGTCTTGGGTTCTGCCCCCATCCTGCCATCTACTGGGGGACCCCGAATGAGGCCCCAGCTGTCACCTGAGGGGCACAGCGGCTTCCTCTAACACATCTACCCTGCCAGCGCTCTGTGATCTCCTGGCACCCCAGGAAATGACTCAGAAGTGTTGCCAGAGGCAATTAAAAACCCCAAAGTTCTGCTGAGGCAAAAAAAACGAAGTCAGCCAGCTCTCCAGGGCTTGTAATTTTCAAGTGTCTTCAGCAGCCAGCAAAGTGACTTTCAGGTGTGGTTTTGGGAGGTGACACAGAGATGACTCTGCAGAACCACCTGACTTGTCTGGCTGGCGTGTGGGGTCAGTGAGTGAAAGACTCCAGCACCTGGGTTGCTGGAGAAAATAGGCACTGCTTGCAGTGCAGTCTGTGGGAGATCCTGCTCCAGAGCATCTGTGCTGGGTGGTGGGAGGGTCAGCACGTCAGGTGGGGGAGGGGGAGTGGGGAGAGTGGGAGCGAGCAGAATGCATGGGGTGGGGGTGGGGGTGGGGGGACATGCAAGCATCATCCACCTGAAATCAGGGGCACGAGCTTGACCACTGCGCTCACAGTGTGTTCTTTCAGGACCAGAAAATCCCAAAGGAACAGCAGTGGGTGCAAGTAAGGCGCCTAGACATAATCTTCACACAGGAACACACAGATAGCACTGCCCTGCAGACATGAAACTCGTGCACAGCTTCTCTGACCCTGAGCAACCCCTTGAGGCGGAAGGGACAGAATCAGCAGTCTGTGGGGTCCCCTCCCCACCACCGTCATCCCTATAAGGGTCCAGGGCTTGGTGAGGGGCACGGAGCATGGGACGGCATACTCCTAGCTTCTCATCTGTCCATCACGTGTCCACCTCGTTTCTAGAACTTGCCTTCGGATGCAATGGAAACATTGCTGCTGCGGTCCAGCCAACATAGGGCAGGGGGTCACACGTGTGGGGATGAGAGCCAGATCAGGGGAGAAAGGAGCCCCCAGGCTGGGCTGAGAAGCACTATTTCTGTCCCATCCATTAGGAGATGCTGAGTACATCACTGAGCTCTTACTGCACTGCTCAGAGCACATGATGCAGAGGACCACAGGCTTCAGAGGAGAGACGTGCTGGTTAGAAGGGAGCTTGGAAACCAGAGTTCTCAGGAGTGACAAGGGTCTGGTGTCTATGTTGGCAAATACCCAACATCCCATGGCCAGACGATCGCTAACCAAGATGAAATGCCTCCATGCCAAAGGCAGGCCATACACAAAGGGCGGCTTCAGTTCATTCTCTCCAAATGCCCTTAAACACGTTGTTCCTTGGTGTTTTTATTTTCCTGTGAGTTCGTTGCTCATTAAAGAGATAATTAAGTATAAGGAAATGCGGGGGAAAGGGCCAGGCAGATGAAACTGTGACATTTCCCAGTTCATTACGAACATCCCCATTCTGCAAACGTTTTTTTCAGGCTTCTAGCTTAATGATGCAATTGGTTTAAATGCTGTGAACCAAATGTAGTTTATGGGTAGAGTTTTGCAGGGGAAAAAACCTTAGTTCATCAACTAAATTAATTGCATGAGCCCTTGCCTTGGAACAACAGGAGAAACTTGCCTTCTGAGCAAGTACAGACAACTCATGAGAATGACAGGGTACAGTTTTCCTTCACCTCCCCTGACCCGCTCCGGGACCTTCTTGGAATCAAGCAAGAAGGATGCATCTCGGGACATTCACTTGAAGAGGAAGAAATTTCCATCCATGCAGCTTCCGCTTACAGCAGGATCTGGGCCCACTTCCCTATGTCTTGTCACTGCATCTTAAAGAAGTGAATATTGTCACTCAGGTCTCACATATATGGGCATGTCCAAGAGGACAAAGTCCCTTTGGGGCTCAAGGCGATGAAGGCCAGTCCAGCCAAGACAAGGAATTCTCAAAATTTCCAGATTGTTTTTCAGATGCAGAACAAGAAGAGGCCACAAAAGTCATTGCATAATTCTTGCTGGGTATGCTTTCAAGCTGTGGTGCTTGAGAAGATTCTTAAGAGTCCCTCAGACCAGTCAATCCTAAAGGAAATCAGTTCTGAATATTCATGGGCAGGACTGATGCTGAAGCTGAAGCTCCAACCCTTTGGCCACCTGATGTGAAGAACTGACTCACTGGAAATGACCCTGATGCTGGGAAAGACTGAGGGGAAGAGGTTGAAGGCAAAAGGAGAAGGGGGTGTCAGAGGACGAGATGGTTGGATGGCGTCACTGACTCAATGAACATAAGCAAACTCCGGGAGATGGTGAAGGACAGAGAAGCCTGGCGTGCTGCAGTCCATGGGGTCACAAAGAGTCGGACTTAATGACTGAACAGCAACAACAATCCCTTAGGGAGGTTCTCAGGGAAACACGTGGGAATGGTGTGTACTTCTGTTACAGATGCCCGGGTCCCACTCCCAGCAGAATGGTCAGTGTTTAGTGGGGTGGGGGAAGGGCACAAACACCTTTTCTGCACAAGCTTGCAGGCTGGTTGATACGTGACATCTGATCAAACAGGCCCTGCATTCTGGAGATGCACATCTACAGTCTGTGACAAAAAATGTCGCCTGCCATGGCAATAAACAGGATGCTGTAGCTGTGAAGGCAGCAGCAGGATAGCTGGCCTGATGGTGCAGCCTGAGGGAATTCAGGATGGAGGAGGACAGGATGCTGGCTGTAGACAGTGACGACGCCTATCTGGGAATGACTTCAATGAGCCCAGACTCCTGCATCGTCCACACAGAGAGATGCACTATGATCATTATCTCGAGAGGTCTGGTCTTGGTGATGAGCAGTACTCTTCTGATGCTTGATTACATTATTTTCCACCAAAAACTCCTACATATCCTGGTTCCTTCCTTTCCTCCTTGGAACAGCCCCTCAGAGCCACTAAGCGGCTGTCTCCAAGGCTCAGTAGGGTCCCTGAATAAGACACAACTGGTGGTGCAGCAGTAAAGAACTTGCCTGCCAATGCAGGAGATGCAGGTTTGATCCCTGGTTTGGGAAGATCCCCTGGAGGAGGAAACCCACTCCAGTATTCTGGCCTGGGAAATCCCATGGACAGGGACCCAACGCCCCGAGGCATCCTCGATCCTCGGACGGCCCGTCCTCCTGGCCTGGGGTCCTCTCTCACCCTGTGGTCCGAAGGCCTTGCTGGGCCTCACGTGGGTCTGCTCACATTTTGGCACGGTAGCCTCCACCAGCCCCTTCCCGGGCCTGGGGATCCGCAAGTAAGTGTGCGCTTAGTGCTGTCATCTCTAATTCTACAGCACTCAGCCTCTCCACGTGCTTCACTTATCGTTGCTTTTTTTAGATACTCATGAGAACCCTGGATTAAGCCTCATGTTACAGCTGAGAGACTGAAGGCTGAGAGACATTAATTTGATTGAATGAAGACTGAGGACTCAATACTTCCTAAACCCTATGCCAGGGCACAGTAGAGATGAAGCTCAAGTGTCTGAAATGTGGTAAATAAAATATGACCTCCACCCTCACCCCTCATGCAAGTGAGCAGAGACCTCAGGACTGGAAGGGCTGGAGACACAGAAGGTCTCCTTCTTTGGAGGGAAATTAGAGAAGGCTCTCGGGGAGGTGGAATGCTAGCTGTACCTCAATATCCCATCCCTTCTTTGAGGAAAAGAGGTGGTGAATCAAGGCTAGGCACACGACCTTTAAGAAGACAGACCCTTCTCAGCCTCCCAAGGACTCGGGGGTGACGGGAGAACTCTCGGCCATGGGCCAAGACAGAAGATCTCAGTAACTGTGCCTGCTAAGTTGCTTCAGTCGTGTCTTGAGTCTTTGCAACCCTCTGGACCACAGCCCACCAGGCTCCTCTGTCCATGGCATTTCCCAGGCAAGAATACTGTTGTGGGATGCCTAGCCCTCCTTCAGGAGATCTTTCCTACTCAGGGATTGAAATCATGTATCTGCATTGGCAGGTGGGTTCTTTAACCACTGATGGCACGTGGTGTGGCCACCTCCTTTCTGTTCTGCTGGCTGGAGACACAAGGTGACACCATGGACCACGCAGGTGACAAACGCCACAGGATGGACCTAGGAGGTCCAGAGAAGTCACAAAGTTCTTCAGGAAAACGTCAGACAAGCCCACTGGGTCTGAGCTGTAGGTCAACATCACTCCCAAGAAGAAGACAGAGCACCAGCCAATTTGGATGTCTGCAAAAGACCCACACCCAGAAAAGGACACTCCCCCACCTGTCTTCTGACAGTGCTTTAAGAGGGAAGAGAGATGTTTATTTCTACATGCGAGTGGAGACCAGACCTGCCATCCCCCGGGAGCAGGGTCTGCACCAGGTGTGAATGCCGGGTGGTGAGGATCCACAGGGATGATAGAGGGTCATGCGGATGTGGATGGTTGTGGGCAGAGGGCAGTGGGTAGGGTCCTGGTGGGTACCCAGAGGCCAGGAACTGAGGCAGTCCTGCTGCCTCCCTGATGTTGCAGCTGGTCTTCCCCAGGCCGACAGGCCGCAAGCAACTGAGTCTGGCTGAAAAGAACCCCTGAGGCAGACATGAGACATCACCCAAGGGGCCTGAAGGCACAAAGTGGAAGGGAAATGAGAGCCTTCAGCATGCTTGGCAAACCTGCTGCCATGTCCTCCCAGGAATCTTCCACTGCACGGGCTCCTGCAGGGCTGGTTCTGGCAGCCTGATACCCTCACTCAGTATCAGGGGCATGAGGCAAAAGTGAAGCGAAAGTTGCTCAGTCGTGTCCAGCTCTTTGGGACTTCATGGACTATACAGTCCATGGAATTCTCCAGGCTAGAATACTGGAGTGGGTAGCCTTTCCCTTCTCCAGGAGATCTTTCCAACCCAGGGATCGAACTCAGGTCTCCCTCACTGTGGGCGGATTCTTTACCATCTGAACCACAAGGGAAGCCAAGGATGCTGGAGTGGGTAGCCTATCCCTTCTCCAGTGGATCTTCCCAATCCAGGAATCAAACCAGGCTCTCCAGCATTGTAGGTGGGTTCTTTACTGACTGAGCTATCAGGGAAGCCTCGACTATAAACCAGACCAGGCACACACACATCTAAGAGCTGTGCAGCTCACCTCATCTCTGCATTTCTGGACAGCCAGGGGTAACAGACAGCCTGAAGCTGGCCCGGCCAGATTAATAATCCTTGTCCTCCTGCTTTCAACCCAGTCATCTGCCATTTCTACACAGCACTGACTTCCAGGTGTCTGAGGCTCTAGCTCAGTGCCGGGGTGGGCCGGCCACACCGTGGACTCCCTGGGAATGTGGTATTTTGGGGGCAGCTTCTGTTTTCTTAGAGACACAGTGTGATGTCACAGACAGCTTCCAAAGGCATAAGATAAGATATTCCTGAGTGCAGAATTGTCGCAGAAGTTGTTCAACCATTGCTTAAAGCAGGAGGCTCAGAGGAGGTCTTCTGCATCTGTGAGTTCCAAAGCTCTGGGCTCATGGTCCCACGACAGCTCGAGAACAGGAACCACACTTTCTGACACACTTTCTCCCTGGGGAAGCACTTGAGATCAGTGCCAATAATCTGGATCCAAGTTCAGTTTTGAAGTAGGGAGTCCTTGCCAGGACTCAAACGAGTTAGGAAGGCAGGAGATGCTGCTAAGAGCTGGACTTCCAGAGGTCTGGGGGAGGTGGCGAGCAGGGCCAGCCAGTCTCTGGTCTCTGCACTGTCCTGTGCCCAGCCCTGGGGTCAGAGGTCCCAGCCTGCAAGCCGTGGGCCTCATTTGTAGGAGAAAACCCTCCCCGACTCCCACTCCTCATCCCACCCTTGCTCTCCATCCCTGATGATGAGACTTAAAGACACAAGTGGGTCCTCGTCAGGAAGATCATTGAGTGATGATGAAACACACGCCAAGACAAGGGAGCCCTGAGCTGGAGGCTATACTTTCTGTGGGGAGGAGGCTACTGCTGGAGAACTCATGGGAAGATGAGTCCGTGGGTGATGGAGGCCTGAAGAGGAGAGGATCCCAGGGCCCCTCCTGAGGCCAAGTCTTACATTCAGTATCGGAGTCTTTATTTCCAAAGGGAGTCCCTCAAATCACATAAGCGTTAGGCCCCACAAAGCCCCACAAAAATTAAGACATGTCCTAGTAGAAAGAAAAGTGACTTTTGCAGAAAAGCCTACACAAAAATAGCATCCCCCAGGAAAACAGGCCATGAGCTACCTTGGGGAGACCTTGACCCAGCTCTGGTACCCCCCACTCCCGTTGGGGCTTCTCCTCACCTGTGAAACCAGGGGGTGCTGACATCACTTTTTCTCAGCCTTTTTGGGTACAAGCACCACTTCTTAAAAGAAAACACTGCGGACACCACATTTTAATTTAGCTTGAAATAGTCCATGGGTTTTGGCATAGACAGTAAAGAATCTGCCTGTAATGCGGGAGACCAGGGTTTGATCCTGGGGTTGAGAAGATCCACTGGAAGAGGGAACAGCAACCCACTCCAGTATTCTGGCCTGAAGAACCCCATGGACAGAGGAGCCTGGTGGGCTACAGTCCATGGAATGCAGTCAGACACTACTGAGCGGCTAACATGACTTCTAAAATAATTCGTGTTTCATTAATCACAATAACATCTGCACAGACTGCACCAACATTAAGTGTACATTGACACATTGTTTATTTGGCCCCATGTATGATGAGTCGTGAGCGTGGGTTCACAGACACCTTGACGTTGCACCATAGTCTGTTTCCACTCCCTGAGTTAGATGTGGACCAGCTTGCTTTGAGCAGGTTCTAGGACATCCACCACCATAGCCAACACCGTCCTGTTTCCTGAGTTCCTGGCAAAGTACCCGCCAGCTGCAAGCAGAGGGTTGCCACAGCTGTATCCACCAGAAAACGGTGAATTTGGACCAGCCTAGCCACAGTGGGCACACTCAGGAGGTGGCAGGAGGCAGAGAGCACAGCAGGTGACCGGGGAGGACAAGTGTTCAGGCCATTCCTCCTGGGCTCCCGGCCTCTCTGAGCATTTCCTGACCTTCCTGCTGATCCGCCCGCAGAGGACCTGGAGGACTTGGAGGCGGCCTTCAAATGACACATGGCCTCCAGTGAACTCCACAGCTCCCAATGTGCTGGCGTCAGCGAGTGGGGTCACGGACCCTTGTTCAAGGTTGACATTCCCGCTTGTGTGCCCAGGACCTTTCCCCGGAGACCACCCTGAGCACCAGCTACTCAGGCACTGGGGTGCATGCTCTGGGGGCAGAAGAGGCTTGGGAAGTTGGCTTTTGCCTTGAGGATCTCACGCAAGAGGGGATACCACACCAGGGACCAGGAAAAACATGCCCTGAACACAAGCGTCTGGTCTCCCTCAGCTTCAGGGCAGGCGGCCAAGGGAAGGAGAGGCTCTTGCTGCAGGATCTTGGCCTGCATTTAAAAATCATTCAAGGGACTTCCCTGGTGGTCCAGTGGTTAAGAATCTGCATGCCAGTGCAGGGGACATGGGTTTGACCCCTGGTTCAGGAATATTCCACATTCCAACAGAGCAACTGAGTCATGCACTGAAACTAGCTAGCCTACATTCTGGAGTCTGTGAGCCACAACTACTGAAGTCCACATGCCCAAGAGCCCATGGTCTGCAACTCGAGAAGCTGGAGCACTGCGACTTGAGAGGAGCCTGTGCAGAGCAGCAATGAGGACTCTGTGCTACCAAAAAAAAAAAAAAAATCATTCAAGATCCCAAGAAACAAAGGCCTGTCAGTCCAGTGTTAGCTGTGCACTGTCTTTGGGTGTGGAGGGCGGGGATGCAGGAGAGAAAGGGGAGCCTGTGTGGACTAGGCAGGGCCTTCTGCTGACACCAGGGGCATCCCAGCAGGGTGGTCACCTTCCCTGTCGCTGGGGTTCATGGATGGGGAAAGGCTGCCTCCAATCCTTGGTGGGACCAGAGGTGGGTGGGGAGGACGGGGCTGCCTGAGGTGCCAGACCTCGTTCTCTGCTATGATGTTGAAAGCACAGCAGGTGGGCTGAGTCAGTTATCACACAGGACTGACCACCGGATGGAGGTGGGGATGAGAGAGCGACCCTGCCCACCCTAGATGGCATCCTGGAGAGCGACCTGGAGGGAGTCATGTGCACAGCACACATCCCGCCCTACAGACGTGTGATGTTCAGGGGGAGGGATCCCTGAGCCAGACTCTCCAGGGCCAGTCACCAACTGTGTGACCTCAGGGAAGTCCCTGCCTCAGCTTTCTCATCTGTAAAACCCATCTCTACCTCATGGGTTGTTGTGAGAGTGATATTAGTTCTTATACATAAATGCACTAGCCACAACATCTATTATGATCACTGAACACTTGTCCGCCTGGGCCGTTGGAGTCAGGGAACCACCACTGAAGGAGCAGAAGAGGCTCAGATGGAAGATGAGCTTGGACCAGACTGATGTGGCCACCAACCGTGGGCCACTGTGGTATGGCCTCGTGCCTGGCAAGCCTGGGCACCTGGGGGCAGAACCACTAAGTCATCAGGGAACCCTCACTATCAAACACCCTTGCTGTTGCTCCTGGTAACTGGAGGACAGAAAAAGCAAACAGCTCATGCATCCCGGAGGCCCTGGCAGATTGTCTCTGCCCCACTGGGAACAGCAAGCACAGCAGACACACTGGACACTCAGGGCAAGAAGGGTGGCTGCTTTTCCAGTGTTCATTTTACAAAGCGCCTGCAAAACTGACCCTGCCTGCCACAGAACAACCCTCAGACCACTCCCCTTGCAAGTCCTCCCCACTTCTCTTTTTTTGTAATTAACAAGATCTTGGCGAGGATAGTAAGCAAGGAAGGCAGGGCTGATCCAGGCAAAATGGAGAAGAAAGGAGAGGTTACCTCATCTGGCAGCCCGGACACAGAAAGCACTTCATTGTGACCCTTAACCCCCAGCCTGGGTCAATCATCCTTGTTTCCTTCTTCCCATCAAAATGTATAGGCCCTACGTTCACATGTGTGTGCATGTGTGTGTGCGTGTGCATGTGTGTATTGTGTGCGTGCAAGCATGTGTGTGTGCATATGTGCACACGTTTGTGCATGTGTGTATGTGTGCCTGCATGTGTCTATGCGAGTGCATGTGTGCATGTGTGCATGTGTGTGTTTCAGTAAGTGTTCATTTACTCCTCCAAACAACCACTCCAAGCAGGTATTACTATCTTTACTTTTCTCTTAAGGAAATTAAAGAGATAAAAGTGTAAGTAACTGGCCCACATCACAGAACAAGGCCCTGAGAAGAGCATGTCTGTGGTAAGCACTGAGAGAGATGGCACGACATCTTCTCTGGCACCTTTCTATCTCCTTCTGCTCCATCTCTCCACCACCTGTGGTTTTGGATGGTGTCTGAACCACTGATCAGGCTTCCCAGGTGGTGCCAGTGGTAAAGAACCCACCTGCCAATGCCGGAGACGCAAGGGACTCGAGTTAGATCCCTGGGTTGGGAAGATCCCCTGGAGGAGGAAATGGCAACCCACTCCAGTATTCTTTCCCGGAAAATCCTGTAGACAGAGGAGGCTGGTGGGCTACAATCTATGGGGTCGCAAAGAGTCAGACATTTCGGACGCTGTCTGAGCCACTGAAGATGAAATGAATGAGCTGGACCAGTGGGGACTTCGGGCAGACCTCAGACCTCCCCCGACCCGGTGCTACTCCACCTGCCAGGCAGGCAGGTAGCCCTGCAGACAGTCTGCCATCTGTGCCCTGGCGCTGACCAAAAATGGTTTTAAATTCAGCTCCTAAAACTGTTCCATTTAAAAGAGAATGTTCAGCCCTAATACTCTTTGATATTAACTTTATAATCTATAATAGTGATTGGTTGAGGTAGAATTTATCACTCTACAATGATTTTTAGCTTTTTAAGACAGTTTTATTTTTCTTCCTGATATTTTGCTGAATCCTGATCATCTTGTTAATAATATTCACAAGGAAGTTAAAAATGATTGAGATTCTGAAATTGGAATTTTAGTTGGACAGTGACTTAGCTACCAACCACTACAACCAAAACTGTTTTTATTTATGAAGGGTTTCTTAAAATTGCTGACTCTATTGTGTCCTCTTCTGAAAGTTAGAATTTTTCATCACAAAGCAAAATGATTGCCTTAAAATTATATGTAACATTTCTTCTATACACTGGCTTTAGCTTTAAAATTAGATGACAGGAATGTTTTCTTGTAGGATGCATTGCACAAAAGCTCATTATAATACATATTTTCAAAGAAAATCTGAACAGAGCTACAGTCACCGTAATCAGCCTGAGATAGTTTGCATAATTATTTCTTAATATCAGTTGAAAAATATTTTAAAAATAATGGATACCAAAAACAATGTGTATTGAGAAATTAGATCTCAAATTTTTGTATTTCTTTTTGAAGAGGAAGGTTAATTAACTGAATTATAAACAGCACTCAGAACAATTTCTATACCCAACTGCATCGAATTATTAAATATTCTTGGTTCTACTATTCAAAGAACAAGAGTCTGCCTTTTGACTTGTACAAATAGATCCTGACTCTGGAGACATAGCTCAGGGGTTCAGTGTGATTGAGGGGAGGAGAATCCTGGTCACCATGGCTATAGATATCACAGTTACAATCACCATGGCTATAGACATCACAGGTAGGCTCACCATGGGTACAAACATCCCAGGTAGGGTCAGTACAGGTACAGATATCACAGGTAGGGTCACCATGGGTACAGACATCACAGGTAGGGTCATCACAGGTACAGACATCACAGGTAGGGTCACCATGAGTACACACATCACAGGTATGGTCACTATGGCTACAAACATCACAGGTAGGGTAACCACGGGAACAGACATCACAGGTATGGTCACTGTGGCTATAGATATCACAGGTAGGGCCACCATGGGTACAGATATCACAGGCAAGGTTACCACGGGTACAGTCATCACAGGTAGGGTCACTGTGGATACAGACATCACAGGTACTGTCACCACGGGTATAGTCATCACAGGGACGGTCACCATGGGTCCAGTTGCAGGTGCCATGGCAATGCCTTCAGGATGGACAGGAGATGGCAGAGCCACAGTGCAAGCCCGCCCCTGTCCCGACCCTATCTCACCCACAGGATGTCCCAGGACCACGTTTGGCCTTGACCTGAAGCTGCTCAGAGCCATCCTGAGGCTGGGAGTCATGGAAATGGGTCCATCCACCCAGGGCACTGGCCAGCAGGCCTGGACCAAGCCCTTCAGGTCCTGCTCCCCACTCCTCACCTGGGAGACTGGAGAGCTCAGCGTGGGCCTACTGTGAGCCACATGAGGAGGGAGAGTGTGACCCAGCCTGGGGTCCCTCCGCGCCCCCAGGCACAGTGGCTCCAGGGGACGCTCACTGTTGAGAATGTTGGGGACAGTCTTCTCCAGGCCCTGGTCACAAGAAGCATGGTGTGGGCAGGGACAGGAGGGGACACTGAGGAGATGAGGAGGGGGCTCTGGGCTGTGCCTGCCCTGTGGGACTCCAAACTGCCTGCGCTTCATTTGATTCACAGGCTCCCCCAGGACCCATTTCCATGGCTTTTCACACCTGCTGACACCTCCAGAAAGTGGAAGGAGGGGGCTTTGGGTTCCAGGTGCCTCCCTTCACAGAAGACCCCTTAAGTCAGCAAACGACCATCAGCTGAGGGCCCCCTGCCAGGTCACACTCATCGTGACACTGGACTGATGATGAGGGGTGTCAGGCAGCACCGACCAGAGCCAAGCACTGTCTGCAGCCATGACGATGCCCTACAGGGTGTGCAGACATCACCAGGGTGACAGCTGCCCCCTGTCCCCCACCCCTGGGCCTTGAGCATCCTGGCCCCTTCCATGGTGGCCATGCAAACAAGCCTGCTTCCAGGAGGGTCTCGAACACCCGGTGTCAGAGAGGTGAAATGGAAACCCTTGTCTTTGTTACAGGTATGGTGTTTTCTGGGAGCCAGGGGACAAGTACCAACAGCCATGCCTTAGTCAGAGCCTGATCTGTGCCTGGGAGCTGGCGCTGCATGCTTACCCTGATCTTTGCTGCAGTTACCTCCCAGAGGAGGCGGCTGAGGCTCCTGCATGGGGATAATTTGCTCCAGCTCGTGTAGCAGCTAACTGGGGGAGGCAGTCTTCCTACAACACCCGTCTCACTGGATGGTTGGCTCCTCCTCGACAACTGCAGGTCTGCAGCCTTTGGAGAGCCTGTGATTTTAGGGCCAACTGATGGAGTGGAATGCAAATATCCATGATGTAAGGCAGACAGCCCCTGAAGGCAAATGGAGATGAAGTGACTCAAGGCCAATTAAAGAGCAGCTCTTCCGTGGGCTGAGGTCAGCATCTGCCTCCCCTGGGCCCCTGGGCCAGGCGGGTGATGCGGACAATAATAAGCACCTGCTCCGGGTGAGGTGGTGATGGCTCCAGGGTACCCTGCCCATTGCCTTCTTCCAGCATGCTCATCCCTGGCTAATCTCCTGCATAGCTCTAAATGCAGCAGGAAGTGCGAGGTCCCATGGGCCCTGGGAATAATCGGGGGCAGGAGACAGAACTCCAGTGACCAGGCGCTTCCCCCTGAGTCAGAGAAGCGCTCCCAAGGGACACCCCATCCTCCAATGGAGCACACTTCTGAGATATGGTATATTCTAGTCCTGTTTTGTAGGGTCAGAAGTTCTTCGAATGAATCTTCTCAAACTTGTTCAGTACCTGGCAAAAAATGTCAACTTCTCTTTAGAGTGAAAAACAAGTCACCATGAGTTAATTCTCCCTTTGCCAAAATCCAAACAGCATACGGAAATCAAAAACCAAGTGAATTCTGCTCTGTTTTCTCTAATCCTCTTTGGCCAAGTGTGGTCCAAAGCAAGGGACTGCCAGTCTCTCTGGGAATAAAATGACCATGCGGAGAAGTTTCCAGAAGCCTGAGAAGAGTGTGCTAGTACTTCTGGGGTTGGGAGGATCTCACACAGGAGAGATTTTTGTCAAAAAGCCCCCAACTGGACAGGCTGTCAAATGACTTGAAGAGAAGGCAGAATCCATTGGGGCTGCGTCCTTACTGCACACACGAGGCTCCCCTTTCTCCTGGGGGCTTCTCTCCCAGTTGAGAGACAGGGCCTCAGGCTTCCCAACCCTACAGAGTGGATTGCCTTCAGGTGCCTTTCCCACATTGTGCCCTTGGAACCTGGAGGGGAGTGCCTTCCCATGAAGAGCAGGTCCTAGCTCCACACATTGCTCTGGTCTTCCACAGGTTCCAACCCACCTAACGTTCCCTGTGTCTCACGGCCGTGCTTATGTGAGTCTGAGCTCATCTTCTCCCAGTCCAGCTGTGGCTTCTTGCCTTGATGAATGCTGCACAAAGGACTACATTCACAACCAGCCAGAACCCGGGCTCTGGGACTAATGGGCCTGTGTGTGCTGAGCCATACCTGGTGGGATGGGCAGGGCAGGTATGTTGTCTGTCCTACCAGGAACCTAACGCTCACTGTGACCACCCTACTGCCAAGCTTGCAACCATGCTTCTGTGACTCCACTTCACGGAGGAGAAAGCTAAGACCCACAGGCAGGGGCGGCTCACCCAAAGGGCCTGCCAGAGCCTTGAGTGGATTCTGGTCTTGGAGTGTGTGGAGTGGGCACTGCCATGAGAAGGAGACTGAGCTGTTTTGAAGGCTCACAGAAGGGCAGAGGGTGGTGCTGGCTCTGGTCCTGATTCCTGGTCCACAGCTCGTCCCAACGCCACAGGCGCCTGGCTAACCAGGGGCTGAGCCTCCGGCCCATCTCTCCTGTCCACCCCACACTATCCAGCAGCTCGAGCTGTCTCTGCCTTGAAGGCTCCATCTGCCTGGGTCACGTCAGCATTACAACTGTCACCTCTGGATTAAATGACAAGAAGCAGATCAAAACAGTGCAGGCAGTTAGGAAAGGGTTTGGGATGACTCCTAAAACACAGCCCCCATGTGTTCTCACTGTTAATAAGTGTCTGCCACTTGCACCCTCACTGCTGTGTCGACTGGGAAAAATCAAAAGGGTCTGGAAAACTGCAAGACATAAGTAACATGCCTGATAGATCTGCACTCAGAAATAAACGTTCTCGTTCTAAATACAGGCCATCTTATTTATTCCCGCCTGCATCAGCAGCCTTTTTCCTGCCATTAAATGTTTAATCCGAGGTGCTGAAAGAATTAAATAGGGAGTTAAAGAAGAAATCGGTGAACGTCAAGCCGGGAGGCAGAAGGAGCTTTTCCCTTGCTGCCCACAGCCTCCCTGGCTAATCAGCGCCGTGTGACTTGCATATTACTCACTGCACACGCCTCACCACCATCCCGGTGGTCTGACAACTCCCACAATTCAGCACTGGAGCCCAAGGACAGCGGAACCGACGTGCCTGCGCTGGCCACCAGGGGGCAGCGTCCAACACCCCCCCCCCCACCCCCGCCCCGCCCCGCTCAACGCCCTCACCCTCACCACATACTTAACCTCTGAGACAGGCAGGAGTCTGGGTTTGATTTTTATTCCAAGGTCACGATCGCTCAGATGTTCGTTATAACCTTGCTGGCTGCTAATTTGCAGCTTCTTCAAACACTGATAGATTGCCTCAATTCTCCCGTCTTCCTTTTCTCATTCCAGGGGAAAAAGACAACAAATGCATTTCCAATGGCTGGAGACTTTTGAGGAGGAAACTGTCAAGAAGCTGCTCCTGTGGGGTGGACGCCCAAGGCTCCTGATGGCCCTGCGATGACAACCTGCAAACCCGTCTGTCCCATAAAAGCACCCCAGAGGCTCCCCTTGTCACTGCCTCACACGAAGGGCAGTGTTTCAGGACTCCAGCCATGCCGAAAGGAGCCAGACACACTGAGGGCAAGGGAAGTCCTGCAACTTTTGTTAAACCTCTTCTTTTTTTCTTTTAGTAAAGTCTCTCTCTCTTATGAGTTTGAACAAGCTCTGGGAATTGGTGATGGACAGGGAAGCCTGGAGTGCTGCAGTCCATGGGGTTGCAGAGTTGGACACGACTGAGCAACTGAACTGAACTGAAAGTCTCTGTCTCTGCTTCATTTTATCTATCTCTGAGATTTTCTCTTTGTCTCTGTCTCTCTCCTCTCAGAAAATCATGATGGTGTGATCACTCACCTAGAGTCAGACATCCTGGAATGTGAAGTCAAGTGGGCCTTAGGAAGCATCAGTACAAACAAAGCTAGTAGAGGTGATGGAATTCCAGTTGAGCTATTTCAAATCCTAAAAGATGATGCTGTGAAAGAGCTGCACTCAATATGTCAGCAAATTCGGAAAACTCAGCAGTGGCCACAGGACTGGAAAATGTCAGTTTTCATTCCAGTCCCTAAGAAAGGCAATGCCAAAGAATGCTCCAACTACCACACAATTGCACTCATCTCAGACACTAGTTAAGTAATGCTCAAAATTCTCCAAGCCAGGCTTCAGCAATACATGAACCATGAACTTCCAGATGTTCAAGCTGGTTTTAGAAAAGGCAGAGGAACCAGAGATCAAATTACCAACATCCGCTGGATCATCAAAAAAGAAAGAGAGTTCCAGAAAAACATCTATTTCTGCTTTATTGACTATGTCAAAGCCTTTGACTGTGTGGATCACAACAAACTTTGAAAATTTTGAAAGAGATGGGAGTACCAGACCACCTGATCTGCCTCTTGAAAAACCTGTATGCAGGTCAGGAAGCAACAGTTAGAACTGGACATGGAACAACAGACTGGTTCCAAATAGGAAAAGGAGTACATCAAGGCTGTATATTGTCACCCTGCTTATTTAACTTATATGCAGATTACATCATGAGAAATGCTGGGCTGGAAGAAGCACAAGCTGGAATCAAGATTGCTGGGAGAAACATCAATAACCTCAGATATGCAGACGACACCACCCTTATGGCAGAAAGTGAAGAAGAACTGAAGAACCTCTTGATGAAAGTGAAAGAGAGTGAAAAAGTTGACTTAAAGCTCAACATTCGGAAAACAAAGACCATGGCATCTGGTCCCATCACTTCATGGGAAATAGATGGGGAAACAGTGGAAACAGTGGCTGACTTTATTTTTTTGGGCTCCAAAGTCACTGCAGATGGTGACTGCAGCCATGAAACTAAAAGACACTTAGTCCTTGGAAGGAAACTTATGATCAACCTAGACAGCATATTAAAAGGCAGAGACATTACTTTGTCCACAAAGGTCCGTCTAGTCAAGGCTATGGTTTTTCCAGTAGCCATGTATGGATGTGAGAGTTGGACTATAAAGAAAGCTTAGCAACAAAGAATTGATGCTTTTGAACTGTGGTGTTGGAGAAGACTCTTGCGAGTCCCTTGGACTGCAAGGAAATCCATCCAGTCCATCCTAAAGAAGATCAGTCCTGGGTTTTCATTGGAAGGACTGATGTTGAAGCTGAAACTCCAATACTTTGGCCACCTAATGCAAAGAGCTGACTCATTTGAAAAGACCCTGATGCTGGGAAAGATTTAGGGCAGGAGGAAAAGGGGCCGAAAGAGGGTGAGATGGTTGGATGGCATCACCGACTCAATGGACATGAGTCTGAGTAAACTCCGGAAGTTGGTGATGGACAGGGAGGCCTGGCATGCTGTGGTTCATGGGATCTCAAAGAGTCAGACACGACTGTGCGACTGAACTGAACTCTCCTCTCTCACACACACTCTGCATCTCTGCCTGAGCCTCATCTGTTTTAACATCCTCTGCTTGGGAGATCGCAGTGTGGGAGTAACGAGTTCCTTTTCCCTGTTGCTACAACATCAGAGTCAGAATCAATAAAGGCCCTTTACCCCAGAAGGCCATGTCCTCAGCAGCCTGAAAGGTGTCTTTTACATAGTTTTCAATTCCTCCTTCAGCTTTATGTTCCCTTAAGGATGATTTTCCAGTCTCAGTTAAATGTTTCAATGAAACAAAATTACTTATATAAAGCTTGAGCACATAGAAAGAAACTTGCATGGCTCAGCCTGAGTGCAAAGTAGCTGGACATCACAGCAGGTGGCGAGACCCCCTGCCCCACCTGGTCTTCTGCAAACCTCAGCTGTGACCACTCAGAACTGGTTCTCATTTCGGGCTTTCATCCTTTTGACCTGCATGGCCACCAAAGCACAGTGTTCTGTGCTCTCTGAAGGGTCTGGCAAACCTTCCATTGGCCCAGGAGCACAGGGGACTGTCTGAGGGCTTCCAGAAGAGTCCCCATGCATTGAGGTCTGTGCCTCTGTCCTTCAGTTCTGGGGCTTTGACCCCAACACCTTAGGGACCAGAGCCTCCTCCATGCGAGGCAGGTGGAGAGACCAGAGGCCAGAAGTGCTGAATGTCTGAGTGGAAGTGGCCATGGTGCCCGGATGGGAGGACACTACCTGCTCCACCAGCCATCCATGCTCGGCTCACGGGAGTGAGCATTTCCCTCGCCAGAGCTGTAGGAAGGGCCCAGAAAGTCCCCCGACTTTACCAGCTGGTGTCATGACACAGAGAGGTGGCCGTGGATTTTCTAACCATCATCATTCCCCAGCTATTTAAAAAATCTCCCCCTCAGTACAAGCTTATGCAAGCACACATCTTGCATGATCTCAAGTCAGCAGTAGATCTCTAAAGACAGAAAGTGGAAAAGACATTGGGGACCAGGCAATGGCAATCTCATGAGATAAAGAAACTTGGGAAAAATGTTTAAGGAATCAGCTCTGGATTCCATAAATCAATTAATGGGTTAGCAGTTGCTTGGTTTTCTGGTTTTCCTGTGTCTGCAGTCTTCAACCAGAACAGGTCACTCTGCCAATGTAGGCTCCCCTGATTTCTCTGCCCAGGAGATCACCAGCACTTTTTCAGAAGACACCCCCACAACTCCTCTAGCAGTGTCTCAGAGTGGCGGCAGTGAGGAGGGGCCCAGGCAGGCTAGGTCCCCTGCACAGGGATTCAGCAAGTAGAAGAATTCACTCCCTCCAGCTTCCAGTACCAGCAGCAGCAGCAGCAGCAGCTAAACAGGAGATGCTTAGGCCATATGGTAAACAGACCCTCCCCTCCATCTCCCAGGCCCCTTCAATTTAAGCAAACGACACCCACCCTCCTATACCTCAGTTGCCAGCAGGGAAGTGGAGAGTGGGGGCCTTGGAGACCAGCCCTGGTCTTTCATTTCTCTAGGTAATTCATCCTCTGGATGAAAACCTTTGTTGGTAGTTTATGGACACTGTTGTCTAGTGTTGAAAGGAATGGTTGGTGGTGTCTGAGTGGTTTTTTCATTCAGAGTTTTACACTATGGCTACTCTTCACACTGACAGCGACCCCACCCTGGAACCTCCCCAGGAGGAAGAGGTCTGGAGGCTGTGCAGAGAGCACTAGTGAGGCATGTTGACTTTGAGTTAAGGGCGGAGGTTGTAGGTTTCGCATCAAACAGCTTTGGGTTCTGATCCTAATGGTGCTGCTTACTAGCTGTGTGGGGCCTTGGACAGGTCAGTGTGAAGCAGAAGGAATGAAGCCCTGACCCTCTGTGTGGCAGTGAGGGATTCTGCCATGCCTGTAGACTAGTTAATCAATAGTCTGGTAGTGTTTTTATTGGTGTTCCCTCAATGTTTTTAAAATATTGAGTCTCTCTCTCTCTTTGTTTTGGCTGTGCTGGGTCTTCGTGGTGGCACGTCAGCTTCTCTGGTTACACAGAGCATGGGCTTAGGTGCCCTGTGGCATGTGGGATCTTAGTTCCCTGACCAGGAATCAAATCCACATCCCCTGCATTGAAAGGTGGATTCTTAAACACTGGACCCCCGGGGAAGTCTGGCAAATTATTGTTAGTAATAAAAAATTGTCAGAAAAGAAAGTACTCAGTCGTGTCTGACTCTTTGCGACCCCATGGACTGTAGCCTACCAGGTTCCTCTGTCCATCGGATTTTCCAGGCAAGAATACTGGAGTGGGTTGCCATTTCCTTCTCCAGGAGATTTTCCCAACCCAGGGATTGAACCCGGGTCTCCCACATTGTAGGCAGATGCTTTCCCATCTGAGCCAGCAAGGAAGTCAGGGGAGTTCTGTCTCCTCACAACAAAAATTTGAAGTGATAGACATTAAAGCCCTTGGCGTGTCACAGCTCTCAGACGGACTGTGTTATAGCTCTCAGCTCTCGGACAGACCATGTTATAGCTCTCGGACAGGTCAGTGATACAGCTCAGTTTTATTTAGAAAATAAAAGGAAAGTACATCCTGGAGGCATGAGGGCATGCTGAGCCAAAAGACGTGAAGAGAAGAGAAAGAGAGAAAGAGAGAGAGAGCTCATGGGAGAGAGAGCGATCCCCAGCCTTTGGCTCCTCGTTTTTTATGTTTTTCCTCCCCCTGGGCCTGGGCAAGCCAGGAGTGCTGTTTGTTCTACCTGAGGTCCTCTCTCTGGTCCTCGGACCTTCCTTTGTTCTATTTCACGGGCTTATCTCTTCCTTGTCTTTTAGCTACCGCCATTCTGGACTCCTTTTTCCTGTTTTTTAACTACCTAATAAAAATGTTCCAAAATGTGAGTGCCCTGGGGAAACAGATCAATGTTTCCACCTTTCCCCAGAATTTTTATAAAGTTGCTTTTACAACCTTCTCCCCAGACCCTATTTTTCTTGGGCTCCTAGGAAGCATTCCAGGAGCCCAATGTGGCCTATGTTCTAGACAGTTAGGTACATTCACTGTGCTGTTGTAATTTTGTACTGTTAGCAGGCAGCATGCAATTAATTACTCCTCGGTTTGGTGAAGATTTACTGCCGACTGGAGAGATCTCTGGAGTCACTCCAGCTGGACACAGTCATAACAGCTGCTCTAGGGAAGAATTCTTAGGAGGGTAGGGATGGGCAGTGACAGGTAAATCCTTCCTGAATAGTAGGAGGAAGTCTGAACGTGCCAGAGTAGCCTGAGGGAGTCTTGCAAACAGACTGTCTGGTCAGCTTCTCTGGAGCCCTGGGGTCTAACCAGGAGGAGGAGCTGTGGGCAGAGCCCGGGAGAGCTCCACTTACTGAATGCCGAGCGCTCCTAAGAGGCGCTGTGAGCACCGGCAAGCCGTCCAGGGAACCCAGCCCAGGCTGGAGTTGAGCCAGCAGGCTGGTAGGATAGGTGTGCCGGGTCAGCTGTCCTGCTTGTTTGACTATACCTGTGTCTAGCCAGGATGCTGGTTCAGGATATGCTTGTGATGGAAGCTCCAGGGTGTTGTGGAGCAGGGTCTGAAATGAACCCTCACTGTGTCTAGGTCCTTGAGTTTTAATACTCTGTTGATGTGTTATGTTCATCCATTCATGCAATGAACTTTTTCTGCACCATGTCTGGTGGTAGAGGTGAATGGACTGCAGTGAACTTGGTACACGATCTCCTGATGTAGGGAGGGAGGCCAACCGCAAGAGAAACACCAATGCAGTGAGAGCCGAGAACAGGGGACCTGATCTTCCTTGGAACCTGTGGCAGGCTTCCCAGAGGAAGTGCTCTTTAAGCTGAAACCTGAAGGATGGGTGTGGGTGAGCGGGTTTGGGGCCCAGGGAAGAGATGGCCCAGTGTGTTTCCAAGGCCTGAAGCAGCTGGGCAGGCAGGTATGTGGACTGGAGGCCAGGGCAGTCATGGGAGGTGATGCTGGAGAGGCAGATGGGTCAGGACCTGCAGAACCCTGTAGATCACATGCAGCCCTGTGGGATTCCAGCTGTTAGATGGAGAGCTGTGGAGAACCCAGGAAGACTCCAGCCATGGTCGGGGCATTGGAGTGTGGAGAGTGGATTGAAGAGGCAGTGGGGGCTGTGGGTGGGGAGGGGCATCGGGGAGAGGTGCTCTGGAAGGTGTGCTGGTCACAGGTCAGCTCCAGGAGAACCTTTGATTTGTGTGAGCACCCAAGGTGCCATGTGTAGTCGGGGAGCCCCAGGGTCCCGTGTGACAATGGCATGACCATTCATCCATCCTGGGAGAGGGCCCAGGCCTGAACGTGGTCATGCATACATTGGGGCCTCCCGTCTCTGGTCTTCTGTCTGGGTGGGTTTTCCCTTGAAGACTGTGTGTGCGTGCACACACAGCCTGTCTGCTCTGCAGCACCTGTGCAGCCAGATCTGTCTCTGCCAGGAGCAGCTGTACAAGATGCAGCGCTGGCAGCTGGCGTACCCTCCATCATCTATCTGCATGACACCTTCTACCCACGCTACCCCAGACGCTGGGCTTTGACCCCAGGCGGATGATGATGCCTTCCTACATGGACCCACGGAACTCGCCTGCTCAGACCCCAGTGGATTTCTACCCTTAGGCCCTGTATCCCTCGGGTAAGCACCAAGGTGCAGTGACAGGCCAGGGTATGTGGTGTGGTCAAGGGTGTTGCCTTGGGAGGAAGACAGACCCCACCTGGATTCCAGTCTGACCTCTTCGCAAGCCACACGTCCATTCTGAGTTTTAACTTCCTTGCTTGCAAAATGAGGGTATAATAGTAACTCTCACAAAGAATTGTTAGGAAGAGACTCTAAGATTATGAATCATAAATTGTCTTAATTAATTTTCATATCTCTGCCATGTAGTTTTGTCCCTCTTTCTGTTCTTTAGTGTTCTTTGTGTTCTCTCTTTTCCTTGATTAGTCTTTCCCAAGGTTTGTCGAATGCCATTTTTTTAATGTCATTTTTTAAAATGTATCTTTTGAGGTTCTTAATTCCTGTCTTTTATTTGGTTTTTATTTCATTAATTTCTGCCTCCCCCCATTTTTCCACTGAAATTATTTTGTTCTTTTTATAATTATGTTGGATACTTAATTAAGTCACTAGTTTCTCAGTTTTCTGATGTATTTAAGTCTCACCTGAGTTTATGAGCCACTGAGTTTTAAAACATTTTTATTATTGTTCAGTTCTAAATATTAGTCTTATTTTGAGTGATTTTTAATGGTACATTGTTAAATTTCCAAATACAGAGTTTTAATATCACCCTTATGATGCTAATTTCTACTGTGGCTGCCATTTGGTCATATATCATGGTCTGTATGATATAGACCAGCAGTCACAATTTTTTTCTATTAATACCAGATTATAAATAATTTAGTCTTCGAACTGCTACTCCAGGTTTGCTATGGTAGAACAAAAAGAGCTATAGACAATAGCAAGTGAATGGGTGTGGTTGCTTTCCAGTAAAACTTTATTTTTAACAAGTGGCAGATCACACTTCACTCAGGGGCTTGAAAAGAATGTATTCCCCTATTGGACATGGTCCATTAAAGTGTGCTTGCTAACTGTGCTGTATAAATATCATCATAGTTTTTATCCCCTTGATCAGTTACTAAGAGGTGTGTGAACATTTTCTACCATGATTGTGGACTTGTCAAATGTTATAAACCTGTCAGTTGTTTTTTTTTTTTTAACCTACCTGGAAGCATATAGGCTTGGGATGACTGCATCTTGTTTCTTATATCTTTGTATAGCACATTTGTTACTTGGGTTTTCTACCTTTAACGTCTACTTTATCTGACTATAATTTCATTCCAGTTTTCTTCTGATTAGCCTTCGTGTGGTATCTTTTTCCCCCAACGTTTTATTGTCAGCCTGAGCCCTTTTTGGAGGAGAATATCTTTGTACATTTAAGATGTGTCCGGTTTTACCCACATTGAGAATTTGTGACTTTAGTTGCCAAAGTTCTTCCCGTTAAATTGGGGGAGGGTGTGTCAAGTTTTCTGATTCTTTTTATTTGCTTTCCTTCTACATTCTGTTTCTACGGTTAGTGGTTAGGTTAAATTCTAACATGCACCCTTGATTTAACAAAGGCTAATCAGTTTAACCTGAACCTGAGCTCTAATTCATGAGTCTTGTAATTTTTGCCTGGAATTGTAATTCTTCCCTTGTTTTGATTCCTACCAAATTATTATCTTTGTTGTTTTATTCAGTCTGTGCTTGTTCAGATCTGCCTGTATGCTGACTAGTTTCTTTGCTGCTTATCCTTCCATCTGGGTTCCATTTATTTTTTCAGAAGGTACATTCTGTCAAGGCCTCTAGGAAAGATTTTTGGCAATATGCATTCTTCACATGGGGCTTCGCAGGTGGCACCAGTGGTAAAGAATTCGCCTGCCAATGCAGGAGACATGGGTTCCATACCTGGGTCTAGAAGATCCCCTGGAGGAGAAAACAGCACCACACCCCAGTATTCCTGCCTGTGAAGTCCCATAGACAGAGGAGCCTGACTGACTACAGTCCATGGGGCCACAAAGAGTTCGACACAACTGAGCGACTGAGCACTATTTTTCACCTATGACAGCCTTTCTCTTGGACGATAGTGTAGCTGGTAGAGAACTCTAGGTTTGCAGTTCCTTTCTTTTAGGCCTGTGAAGATAGTATTCCTTTTCTTCTGGCTCCTGTGTCTGGTTTGTGTTGCTTTAAGATCTCTCTGTCTTTGGTCTCCTGGAGTTCTTTCTCAAAAGGCTGTGTCTAGGTATGTATCTATATCTATCCTTACTTTATTCTGCTTAAAACTCATGGTGCTCAAATCTACGGTTGTACGGCTTTCATCACTTCTGGGAGTTTCTCTTCTAATTATCATGTTAACTATTTGCCTTTTTTCATTCTTTGTATCCTTTCTTCCTGGGTAATCTACTTTGATTATTTGTACTTAATATTTGTACTTAGGTAATTTGTATTTAGGTAATATACTTAGATTATTTGTACTGATTATTTGTACTTATTCTGCTATACGAGTGTCTGCATCATGATACTTCTCACTTTGCCTCCAAGTCTCTTGAATATATGAGAGCTGATTTCTGTGGTGCCTTCTGGGAAAATGCTTACTTTCTAATTCCATGTTCTCTCCAACTGTGTCTATTCTGCTGTTTTTATTTTTGTTTTACTGTCCAGTGGGTTTTTTATGTCAATGACCGTATTTTTATTACTAGACTATTCCCCTTAAAGCTTTTTTTCCTTCTGTCTTGTATTTTTTGTGAGTTTTCAATTCCTTCTTTTATGCTTTTAATAATGTAAACAGTAATTCTCTGGTGTTTAGCATTTTGATCTGTTTTCTGAAGTTCTTGGGGACAGTGCATGATCCTATGAACTTGCTGTGGACTTGTGGTGGATTGCTTTCCCCCTGATGTTCTGGGGGTTTTGACTCATGAGTTCATTTCCAGCAGAGCTAGTCTTACCCTGGGGATTCTGTATAGCTTGGTTTGAGAGTGTACCCTTCCAGGGTGGCTCTACGTTTTCATCTGCCAGCCTAGAACTACCTTTTATTGAACCTCAGGAAATTTCTGGAGAATTCTAGGAGTGTAAGTCTGAACTCCACTCTGCTGCCCCCAAGCCTGAGTGAAAGCTGGCATGTGGCCCTGAATTCCTCACAGGGGCCTGTTTTCCCTGCTCTGGCCCTGGCTGGGACACTAGCTCAGTCATCTCCCCAAAGAGCATGAGGTTTTTCTGATCTGCCTTGAAATTGAACGCATAACCCTTTGAGGGTCTTTGTGTAAGCAGCACCTCAGCTATAGCTCTCTGCCTGTGCAGAGAAGCCCCGTCTCTTGTCGGGAGGGGGAAGGGGCAGTGATTAGGAGCACACTTGTAGGTTTCTACATCTGACAGAGGTGTCCCTGGCTCCCCTCTAGGGAGCCCTTGCTTGTGCCTCTGACCCATGGCTCTTGCCCATGGCTGTGGTTTCAGCTCCCTGGGGGTTTCCTGGTTAGGGGGAGCAGAGCTCTGCAAGTCAAATGTGTAATAGGTTTTGTACAGCGTTTTTGTGACAGGAGGTTTTTTTTTCAGGTAATATGAGCTGCTATATTGCCAAAAATAGGTCTTTGTAGTGCTGGACAGTTCTGCATACCTCATAATCAATACTTAGTAAATGGTGTGTAATTTTAGGATTCCAGACAGGGTCCTCACCGCCACATGACTCAGACTACCTTTGTATCGGAGTCATATATTGATCACATTTGGACAGAGGACTCCACAGCTGAAAGAAAGTGTATAACCACTGGCCTGATGCAGAACCATTTTCCTGATCAGATTTTCTCAGCTTTAAAAACGGGCACAAAAACATTGGCAGCCAGTAATTAGCTTTGTGAAGTATCTGAAAAATCAGACCCCCTTTTCTACACATTCTCTGGCCCAGTGGGAGACCTTTAATGTCGTCTGCAGCATCCCATCTGGTAGAAGTGGACAGAGGGGCCCTGGTGGGGGAGGGTGCCATCTCCCCAGCTGGTTTGTATGTGGTTGGACTGAGATGTCAGCGTACCCCTGTCTCCTTGGGCCAGTTAAGAGTTGAGTGTCATCTGTGTCCCCTTCTCCCCTTCCCTGGACAGAATGTGGTGCGTCACTGTAAGCTCAGGGGCAGAAACAAGCGGAGCTGAAGCCCAGACCCCTTTCAGAATCTTCTTGCAGGGTTCAGAAGCCGACAGACACTGGCTGCTTGGTGTGTGTGGGCTCCCTGGAGCAGTAGCTCATCTTTCCTGTGTCTGTGCAAGAGACCCTCGGGCATCTCCCGCTGCTAGCTGCCTGACCCCTTAGCTTTCTGCCACCAGCCATGAGCTCTCTAGTTGGTTGTGTCCTGTTTCCATTTGCCAGTTCATTATACCCTTTGACATAGGGGCTCTTCATCGAGAACTAAGACTGGACCTCCAGGGTCTTTGAACAGGCCTTTCAGATTGCATGTGTGTGTGCCTGCAGAGGTTCTGTGATCAGATGACGTGAAGCAGGTGGGGTGCTGCATCTGCGTGATGGTCGGGGCAGCTTGTCTCCTCTGGGCCTGTGGGCGACCCATGGCTTGCTGAACGAGGTGAACAATTGGCTGATTGCTTCCTTCAGGATTGATGAAACCCATAATGCCCGCGGATTCCCTCAGTGGGACCGGCTGTCGCTCTGAGGACCAGAGCTGTGTGCCCCCGCTGCTGGAAAGGAAGATGACTGCCATTGACCCCGCCCCATGTGGAGCCCCGAGGGTTACATGGCATTGCAGAGCAAAGGCTACTCGCTGACCCACCTGAAATCCAGCGACAATTTGGCCATGGACGTGCATGTCAGGTGAGGCGACACTTGGTCCTGCTGCCCTGCAGCTGAAGGAGGAATCTCGGTCCTCAGTAAGATGGGCTCTGGGAGGAGGCCCTGTCCCGGGAGACACTGCCCTCAGGGAAGGGGCACCTTGGGAGGGACCGGTGTGCTCTGGGGAAGGAGAGTGAGATGAAGATGGCTGGGTGCTTTCACGTGAGAGGCTCTGATGGTGACTGAAGGCCCAGGAGGAATCCTGGGGTCAGAGGCAAATCCCACAGAACCTTGGGGCAGGGCCACAGGGTGGGGTTGAGTGCATGTGTTATGGCTCCTTCCTGTGAAAGTAAGGCGAGCTGGCAGAGGGGAGCACCTGCCTGGCCCAGGACACATGGCCTGTCCAAGAGGCGGCTGAGGACGAGGACCAAAAGACTGACCCCGTGCTGGCCAATGTAGCCCCGGCCACCTCAGAGGACCAGGGCTCAGTCTGTGCCAGCTCAGACCATGAGGCCAGCCGTCCCGAGGGGCACAACAACAGAGATGGGGCCCCAGAGGCCAGACCCTCCAGGGAGGCCAGCCACACACTCCTAACCAAGAGGAATAACTGGATCTTCATTGATGAGGAGCAAGGCTTTGGGGGCCGGGGGCCAGCCCGGGGCCATGGCCATGGGTTCTGAGAGTTCACCTTCTGCTGGCAGCCCACTGGTAGTAGCCTGTGGGGCGGGGGCGTCCTCAGGGCACAGGCCCTCTACAACGGCAGCCAGAGGAGTGGCCGGGGCCGGGGTCTGCAGGAGTTTGGCCCACCAGATTAATTCCCCCGGGCCAAGCCCCGGCGGAGGATGGCCAGCGAGACCCACAGTGAGGACTCTGAGTAGGAGGAGCTTCTGAGTAGGAGGAGCTTCCAAGCAGCAAGGGCAGCGAGGCGCCAAGCCTGGGGATGAGGGTGAGCTCCCAGCGTAGGAGGAGGCCACGGGAAGGAAGGGCGACTTCAGGGAGTCCTGGTGGTCTGGCAGGATGCACCCCCATAACAGCCCTGCAGTGTCCCAGTTTTAAAGACGGGAAGTTGAGGCCCAGAGAGGTTGAGTGATATGTCCAGGGTTACACAGCTGGTTAGGAGTGGAGCTGGGCCTCAGGTGTGTCTGTCGCTCAGGCCTGTTTTCTTCACTGTTTCCTGTCTGGTTTGAGATAACAGCGCATTACAGGGTTGTGAGAAGAGTGTCGAAATCCTCCCTGGGTTTCCTAGACCCTGGTGATAGTGAATAGGCTGAGGCCCAAGCCAGCTAAGGGCCTGGCCTTTTGAGTTGACTCAGTGCTTCGATTTCAGGTGTCTGTAGGGTTAGGTTATTCTTAGCTTGCAGTAAATGGAACCATTGCCCTTCCTTGTGAATCTTGGTTCAGACACCAACATTGAAAATTGTGGATCCAGCCCTGGGGAGGAGAGTGAGGTGGGCTCTGGTGGGCAAAGGCTTCATTGAGGTCCTGACCAAGAAGCAGCGCTGCATGCTGGAGGAGGAGAGGAGGAAGAAGGAGCAAGCAGTGCAGGTATGGGGCGTGATGCGAGGGGGCTGGGACGCAGAGACCTGCGGAGTCGGAGTGTTGAGAATTTGGCCCGGGCTGGGAGAGGAAGAATGACATGCTTGTAAGCAGGCACTGCCTCCCAGGGCCCACTGTCCCTGTGCTCCGTGGGGTAGATGGTGTGATTTCCATGCTCTCAGAGGATGACTGGTCCTTGTTGACACCAGCTGAAATGAAGTGAGCAGGACATAGACCTCTGTTAGCTCCTGAAGTCCAGCCTCCTCCTATTGTAGTCTCAGATCGCAGCCCACTGGGCACTTCCAGGGGTGGTTTGGTTGGCATTGCAGTTCCCGCGTGGTCAAGGTTTTAACTGATGGTTCGTGAATTCTCTGGAGCAGTTTCTGGGTGTGGTTTTGGAGCCCAGAGGCGTCTTTCTGGGGGGAGCTAATTTTTCCCGTCTGCCATCGAGGCTGGACCCCATCACCCTCTTCTCCGTAGGTTCCTGTCAAAGGCCGAAGTCTTTGCTCTTGAATTCCTCTCGGTTTGCGAAGAAGCAGAACAACCTGTGTCTGGAGCAGGGCGACGGGCCTGTGCCCAGCAGCAGCCTGGGCACCGAGATCTGTGAGAGCAGCAGTCAGGGTAGGAGCTTGTGTTCGGATCCCAAGGCTCGGGCCGCCTCCCAGGCTTGCAGTCCTTCTCAGGGTAGGATTCTGCCTTGGGGCCGTGAGCATAGACACAGCATTGCCTGTTTCCTGGCTTCCTCGCCGAGTCTGGGGTTAATGCCATCTGAGCACCACGTGCCGCTGCAGCCTCTAAAGAGATGTACGTTTCCCTGCCTGAAGTGTGGTGGTGAGCAGAGCATTCTGCATCCAGTGACGGGAAAGAGTGGTCCCCACCCCTCCTGGCTGAGGTCGCTCAGGAGTTGACTTGACTCTCACCCACATCAGCAATCCTTTCTTCTTACCTTGAGAGCGAGCAGCAGACGAATATTTGGGAGAACAGGAGTCGAGAGCTTTCCTGTCTGTGCTGTGTGCCCTTTCCTTGCCAGAAGGAAGGTTCTGTCGCCCCCTCCCCAAATGTCGTCTTAGACTTGAAACCAGACTAGGGTGGCCCTTAATTTGTAGAAAATCTCTGTTTCCCTGAAGTTAAAAGAATTTCTTATCCAGTGGTATTTTTCTGGTAATCTTTCATTTTAAAATACGAAACCATTTTAATTGAGCAGATTCTTCTTGAGTTCCTGCTTTGGGCAAGGCCCTGCAGGGAAGGCAGCGGGAACTTGGTGAAATCACCCATTGCTAGCTCTTTTATTCAAAGCAGCTGAGACTTCCAGAGTGAGTGACAACCCTGGAGCCACATGACAGACACCCTGGGTTCTGAGCCTGGTTCTCTTAGTTTTACAACATGGCCTGTCTTCATGTTTCTGATTAAAACCTTGATTCTAAACATTTCAATGTAATATTGGGAAATAGTCAACTCTGATTGAAAGTGCAGTAGTCTTTCAGTATATTTTGGGTGCAGTCAGTTTGGTTTTGTGAGAGTGGTGGGTGTCACAGTGTAAATGTCCAAAAATACGTACCTGCCAGCGTGGTCAAGCAGAATGGACCAACTAGGGAGTTGCCCTTGGCTATCAAGGATTTCCCTCCTGGATTGTGCAGTGTCTCGTGGTTGCTCAGACCAGGGGTGTGTGGATGGCTTCAGAAGGGCCCTGGATCTTGGAAAAGAGCTCAGGAGGTTTTCTGCACACACACACAGGGTCTGTGACTTTTGTTGGATTCTCAAGAATGCTTGAGCTAACAACAGTTGAGTAATAATCAGCTTGACTCGTTCCAAGACTCGTAGGGAGGTGCCAATTTGTAGAAATAAATAGTTGGCTTATGTGAGAAAAGCTTTACCGCAGCAGAGGTAGTGATACAGAATTCTAATCCCTGTGAGTGAGAAGTTGCTGGCATGTTTACCTGGAGCTCCTTGTCCATGAAATCACGGGAAGCTCGTTTATGGAAATGTTTCTGGGGATGTTGGGGAGTCGAATGAAGGTGTCAGACTGAGGAGGGAGGTGGTTTGGAGACTTGAGTTTGTGTGAGCTGCCCGTGGCCGTGTTTCTGGCTTGGTTGTTCCTCTTTGATGTCCTGACTCTGTCTTTCTCCTAGCAGCCCTCCCACTTCAGGCCTCTGCTAGTGACTCCTGGACCAAAGCTGCCACTGCCTTCACCAGCACCAAGCCTGGCTCTGCTGAGGTGAGTGGCCCCCAGGCACCAAGCTTGTGCTTACCATCAAGGGCCGTCCCAGTGGCCCGCCCATGCTCTCCCTGGCCAGGCAGTGAGCCTGGCTCATCGCTGGTCACCAGTCTTGTTTTCAGCTCTGCAGGAGGTGCCTGTGTGGGAGGGAGAAAGAGGGGATGGCCATGGAGTACCCACCCTGGGTCCTTGGTGTCTGGCCATGCTCAGAGTGCAGGGGTCCATGTGTACCTGGGATCATAGGCTCGGGCCAGGAGACATGTCATGCCTCAGGTCTTGCTCTGCAGGACTCAGGTGCTGACTGGCCGTGTGTCCTGCACAGCAGGGCTTTAAGAGCAGCCAGGGAGACAGTGGTGTTGACCTGAGCGCAAAGTCCCAGAGTCCTTAGTGACCTCCTCGCAGCGCAGCTCACCATGTGGCACCCTGAAGCCCGAGGATGCAAGTGGGTCTGGCCTGGTGCCCAAGGCCATTAGCCACAAGGAGCAAACTCAAAAGCAGTCAGAGCCAAAGGTCATCTGGAGCCCGGCTCTCAGGGGCCAGGCTGGGCAGAACGGCTGGTGTCTTTTTTCTTCTTTTCTGGCTCCCAGTTCCTTGGAAGCTAGTGGTCAGGGTCACTCCAGGCTGTGTGTCTCAGCCTCTTTGCTTTTTCATCAAGGATTCAGAACAAGGCTCAGGACAGAGCACGGAGCACAGACTGGGACCCATCGGAAGTGAGCGCTCTCTGCAAAACAGAAAGGGCTCCGAGGGGGCCGAACAGCTGCCAGGCGCTGTGGTTCCCCATTCATGGGGTGGAGATTCACGGGGACTCTGTGCTGCCAGTGACACCCATTGAATTTGGAGCCAACCCGAAGGTGAGGCTTGAAGTGTTTCTTCTCCGCACCTCCCCAACCCCTGTTTTTGGTGCTTGGAGAGGAAGGAGGGGCCTTTCCTGGAGGAGTGGGCTGGTAAGTGCTGGCAACACTCGAAGTGATGTCGTGGGGTGGCATCCTGGTTGAAGAGCTGCTATGGGCTGGTCCCATCTCCCTGCCAATGCCAGGCAAGTTCTCAGACCAAGCAGGAAGCCAGGCAGGGAAGGGGATGGCTGCCTTGCTTGGGGGCTGTTGAGAAACAGCTGGCCGTTTTGTTCACATGGTGAATACTGCTTACTTATTTACGTTTAAGTCTTTATTTATGTGGCTGTGCTAGGTCTTCGTTGCGTCACATGGAGTCTTTGATCTTCGTTGCGGCATGTGGGATCTAATTCCCTGAGCAGGGATCGAACCCGGGCCCCCTGTATCGGGATCCTGGAGTCTTAGCCCCTGGACCACTGGGGAGGTCCCATACTGGGTTTTTTGAGTTGCTGAGGCGATGGGTCTACTTCACGTGTGTCTCTGCCAGAAGGCGAGCCAGGGCGATTTCTGTGGGCCTTGTTCCCTTTTTTTTACAGGACTCTGATTTCAGCTTGCAGCCCGGCTCTGCCTCTGGTCCCACAGGGATTCCAGTTGTCAAACCTCAGGACGCATTGGCCATGCTTCTACTGCCCAGCTGTGTGGTCCCTGTGCCAGCAGGCCCCGGGGAAGAGAGCCTCGTCAGTGTGGCTCTCGGGTTGGGAGGGTTGGTTTGTGTCTTGGTGCCATCTCTAGCTAGTTGAACGCCCGTGGCAAGTTGTTCCACGCCCTGGTTTTGTGAGCTTAAAATGGAGTGGTGTAACCCCTAAGGTCTGTTGTATTTGGCACTTTGTGATTCAAACCTTCCCGGGTTCCGCAGTCACACAACGTTTGAGAATGCTGTGCTAAATTAAGTAAACAAGTTTCCTTACTCTGCGATTATTCAGAAACCCCATGACATGCAGGTGGGCACTGGACACTGCAGGAAGGGGGTCTAGCGCTGTATTTCTGAGCATGTTTCCAGGGCCTCTTTTTCGCAGTCTGGGGGAAGGGGCTGAGACAGGAACTGGGACCTCCATGCCATGCAGTGGGGCCTGCGTGCTGGCCACCAGCTCTGCTTCTGTTGCTGAAACACGGCAGCCCTGCTGGAAGGCTGGGTCTGGACAGGAGAGGGTGTGGTTCCCCCCTTTGCAGGTGTCCCACTGTGTCCTTCCCTCCAGGCCGGGCTCACCCCCAGCATCCCCATCCTGCAGCGTGACCACCACATCCAGAGAGCCATCAGCCTCTCCCACATGTCCTTCCCCACCGCTGACTTCACTCTGAAGGTAACTTGGGGCCTGGCTTGTGAGTGGGCAAGAGCAAGCAGACCCCACCCCAGCACACCCCCTCCTTCCACCCCTGGACTTAGCTTTGTGCCACCGCTGCCTTCTGGCCCGTAACTTCAATCTCCCCCCACCTCCTTGCATCCAAAGATGGAGTCTGTGCACAAGGCTTGGGAAAACTCGCCCAGCTAGCCGGAGCAGAGCTCGCCAGGAGCCGCCAGCTCAGGCCTGCAGTCCCCATCCTCCAGGGGGCCTCCAGTGGGGTCAGCTATAGCTCCTTCAGTGGAGTCTCCAAGCCCTCTGTGCCCGTGGCCTCAGTCACACTTTCTGCAGCCCTTCCAGGTACCTCTCCCCTGGTCCAGCTCACGGATCCTTCTCCATTCCCTCGAGGGAAACATGGGTTTGTAGCCCTGAGGCCCCCCTGCCTTGACCTAAGGAGCATGTTCCTGCCTGGGGGCCATGGGTTCCTGTGCACTCTGGTCTCTTGCACTTGCTGCTCTCAGCGTCCAACCCTGGGAGGCGACAGGACTCTGTGACCTCTGCAGGGCTCTCTCACCTCCTGCAGAGAGGTCCCATCAGAGATTCTGTCGCATGAGCAGCTGTCTGAACGTTGCCCCCTCCTCTGTGAAACAGCAGAGTCGTGATGGCCCAGTGCGGGGTCACCATGCCCATGAGATGAGCTCACATCCAGGGAGGGTTTTGTATCAACTGAGCCTCAATAAGCAGGAGCCAGTTTTACCCCAATGGTCACTGTCCTCATCACGGTGTCAGTGCCCAAAGGAGCCCGTGGGGACTCAAGGGGCCCAGCTGCCAGCGTCTCAGTGATCCGATCGCAACAGATCCTTCTGACTCTCCACTGTGGACTCAATAGCAGGGAGATGAAGAGGACCGTGACTGAGAGACCTTGGCAGCCTCCTTTATGACCGAGCCCTTCCTGGGTGTGTGGGGTGGTGGGTGAGAGGGGAAGGCTGGCTGCAGCGGCCCCTCTCCCCGGGCCCTGGGCTGCACAGGAGCCCAGGGCCAACTCTGCCACGTTGCCTCCCCCCACCACTTTGCAGGACCTTCTGGGACAGTGAGACTTGATCCTGTTCCCCTGCCTCGAATTGTGTTTCCAGGCAGCCACCTGCCACCTCTCTACCTGATGGCCATGTGTTTGCGAGTCAGCCCCGGCTGGTTCCTCAGACCATACCTCAGCAGCAGAGTTACCAACAGGTAATGCCAGCGAGACAGGTGACCCAGGGATAGAGGGGAGGGTGCAGCACAGGGCGTGATTGGCTGCTTCATGTACCCGTTCATGGCCTGTCTCATGTTTTGAACCCCTCACATTACTGCCGTGTACCTGGCACGTTATGGCAGCCAGTCAGTGTTTCCTGAGTGAACACGTGGGAGCCGAGGAGGAGGGACGGAGCTGAGTGCTCTGGACCGCTTAGCTTTCCTTTCTTGACGCTCTCCCTCCTGCACCCTAGCCAGGGGATTCACTGAAACGGAATTCTCTTTGGTGATCAGGTATCCTTCTGCTGAAGAGAAGAAAGGCCTAGACTCCCAGGCATGGATGCGTTAGAAAGCGGTAGTTGTATAAATGAGCAGGTGTCTGTGTTCATGCACAGTGGGCACAATTCTGTGCTGGCAGGGGCCGCGTGTGGAGGGAGTCTCCCTCCTGAAGCTGGTGCTGGGCCTTCCACGGGGCTCCTGTGCCCGCCAACCCCTGTACCCGCAGAGCCCAGGGTGAAGCACTGCCCCAGGGGCAGAGGATATGGCCCATCCTGATCTTTTCAGAGCATATTCTTAAACATTATGTCTTTTGGCTCTGCAAGGTCTCATAACTGGGCCATACCACATGTATTCTCTGTCCGTGGCGTTATCCATCCACGGTTCCGCTTCTGGACCCGCCTCTGTTGGGGGTGGAGCTCAGGCTCGTTCATCCAGCGGTGCAGGGTCCAGTGCAGGGATGCTCGTAGTGCTGGTTTGGGGTTGCTTCCTGCCGGTTCTCTGCTCTCTCCTGAGAAGGAAGGAAGTGCAGGCAGGCTGTGTTGAGTTCGCTCTATGGGTGGTGTTGGATGCCCCAGGAAGAAAGACCGGGGTGGAGGTGAAGGGGTGCTGGTGATGGGCTGTGAGAAACAGCTTGCAGGGCAGCATGGTGACCCACCCACCTCCCCACCTGCAGGCTGCTGCTTCCCAGCAGATCCCAATTTTCCTTCCCACGTCTCTCTCTCTCTTTTTTCCATTTATTTGTATTAGTTGGAGCCTAATTACTTTACAATATTGTAGTGGTTGCCATACATTGACATGAATCAGCCATGGATTTACATGAGTTCCCCATCCTGAACCCCCCTCCCACCTCCCTCCCCATCCAGTCCCTCTGGGTCATCCCAATGCACCAGCCCCGAGCACTTGTCTCATGCATCCAACCTGGACTGAAGATCTGTTTCACACTTGATAACATACATGTTTTCATGCCGTTCTCTCAGATCATCCGACTGTCACCTTCTCCCATAGAGTCCAAAAGTCTGTTCTATACATCTGTGTCTCTTTTTCTGTCTTGCATATAGGGTTATCGTTACCATCTTTCTAAATTCCATATATATGTGTTAGTGTACTGTATTGGTGTTTATCTTTCTGGCTTACTTCCCTCTGTATAATGGGCTCTAGTTTTATCCATCTCATTAGAACTGATTCAAATGTATTCTTTTTAATGGCTGAGTAATATTCCATTGTGTATATGTACTACAGCTTTCTTATCCATTCGTCTGCTGATTGGCAACTAGGTTGCTCCCATGTCCTGGCTATTATAAACAGTGCTGCGATGAACATTGAGGTACACGTGTCCCTTTCAGATCTGGATTCCTCGGTGTGTATGCCCAGGAGTGGGATTGCTGGGTCATATGGCAGTTCTATTTCCAGTCTTTTTTTTTAAGGAATCTCCACACTGTTCTCCATAGTAGCTGTACTAGTCTGCATTCTCACCAACAGTGTAAGAAGGTTCCCTTTTCTCCACACCCTCTCCAGCATTTATTGCTTGTAGACTTTTGGATAGCAGTCATTCTGACTGGCATGTAATGGTACTTCATTGAGGTTTTGATTTGCAGTTCTCTGATAATGAGTGACATCTCTTAAAGCTCAAGCCCAGCTGGGACTGAGGGGCGGGCCGCATGTCTCCCAGTCTCAGGAGATCTTCAGCTCCTTACAGCCCTTCAGCCTGGGTTTGAGGGGGCTTTGCGGCTTGCCCCCAGGGGTTCCAGCCTTCACAGGCTGTGGGGCTGTTCCCTTGTCCACCTGTTGCTGTGAGCATGTCCACAGGGGATGCGGGTTGGGGTAGAGAGTGAACTGTGGTGTGTTAGAGACCAGGGGCCCAGCCTTGTCTTTTGTCCCCATGTCCTCCTGCCTCCCTCCCTGCTCTCCCCCATTGCTGCCCTTGGCCCGCTCTCTCAGTGTGTCTGTCCCGTGCTTTTGGCATCACACAGGTTTTCCTGTGCCTCATACAGCCTGTATGTCTGCTTAACCAGTGAGGTTCAAACTGGGGTCCCTAGACTAGCAGCAGCAGCATCTAGGAGCTTGCTGTAAATGCAGGTTCTCAGGCCCCATCCCAGGCCTTTGTGTCAGAAACCCTGGGGCTGAGGCAACAGCCCATGTGGGAGTGAGTGCTCTGGGGTCTGAGGTGAGACCAGCCAGTTCAGCCGCTTACCTGACCTGACCATCCATCTGGCTTTTGCAGACACTTTCTTTTGGGCTTTCGAAAGACAGGTGGCACTAGTGGTAAAGAATCCGCCTGCCAACACAAGAGACGCAGTGGACACAGGTTCAATCCCTGGGTGGGGAAGATCCCCTGGAGAAGGAAATGGGAACTCAGTCCAGTATTCTTGCCTGGAAAATTCCATGGACAGAGGAGCCTTGTGGGTTACAGTCCATAGGTTGCAAAGAGTCAGACACAATTGAGCCCACACACATATATACACACATACTTTTAATCCAAGAGAAAGCAGAGGTTAGAGAAGTAGTTACATACAGTTCAGGACAAAACCAGATAAAACACGAGGAGGACTTCCCTGGGGGTTCAGTGGACGGGAATCCACCTGTCAATGCAAGGGACACTGCTTCGACGGCTGGTCTGGGAAGATCCAAAGTGCCACGGAGCAACTGAGTCCATGCCCCACAGCTACTGAGCCTGTGCCCTAGAGCCCATGTTCTGCAGTAAGAGAAGACACCGCAATGAGAAGCCTGCGCTCAGCAACTAGAGTGTAGACGCCCCTGGCCACAACTAGAGAAAGCACATGTGCATCAACGAACACTAAGTGCAGGCAAAAATATATAAATAGTCAACATGACAAGAGGAGAGCAGGCCAGCTTCTCCGAGTAAAGGGCAGTGTGGAGCTGGCTAGGAATCGTGTTCAAAAGCCAAGTGGAAAGTAAAGCCTCACAGTCGCTTACAGACAGCTAAATGAGCTCTTTGTCCCAGGCTCCCCTGTCGGTACTACAAATGCAGAGCCATGAGCAGACGTTGTTACAGTTTTAGTTGTAGGTTTAGCAGATATTAATAGGTTTTTGCCATCATCCCTGGAGAAAAACATGTCAGGGCAGAACCAGAGTCACGTGGGTACGTAGAGTAGGTGTGGACACTGGTCAGACATGTGAGAGGATAGTCGAAAGAATGTCCCAAGCAAGTGCCTAGTGTGTTGACTTCTGCTGTCATCCATCCCACAAGCGAAAGCTCATGAATTAATCAGGCCCACCTGAGGGTCTGACATTAGGGCAGAAGGAGAGACAGTGGGTCATTTAGGTGGCTCTGACTCCCGCCTCCACAGGCGACACTGTGAGGACACCCTCATACACCCCACTGAGGAGACTGGTCACAGTTTCCCAGGGCATAAATGCTGGAGTTCAGGGATGTGCACACTTTACTGGATTCAGTCATGCTAGGCTGCTCCCTGTTACGGCTGCACCCATTCCCACTCCTACCATATCCTGCAACCTTTGGGGTTTTTCTCTTCTATAACTAGCCTTTGTATCTTTTCCACATTTCCACAAATCAGAATTGTAGTTATCTTCTTGATGATCAGCAGGATATTAAAAATATTGCTATTTTCTTGGTATTAATGTGTGATGGGCTTAAAACAATGTTTAGGAAGTACTTCTTCACTCCTAGCTCACAAGAATATTTTATTACATTTTCTATAGTAGCTTTGTTTATTCGGTAACTCAAGGAACTTTTTTTGCTGGACATTGCTCCAGGCCTCCATGGAGGTTCCAGTTCAGCCAGGAGAGACTGTCAAGAAATGAAAAAACAGCTACACTAGGTAGCCTATGGGAAGGTGGTGAGGCCTCTGGACAGAAATGCAACAGTTGAAAAGAGAGGGAGTGCTTGGAGGAGAGGTTTTCCATTTCCAGCCGGGTGGTCGGGGTCAGCTTTGTTGTGAAGCAGAGACGGAGTGAAGACTTGAGGGAGGTTTGGGAGCGTGAGGAGACCAGTGTGGCTGGAGCAGAGTGGGTGAAGAGGAGAGCAGCAGGGTAGGGGGTCGAGAGCTGACAGGGATTGGATGTGGAGGCCTCAGGGCACATGCTGAGGGCTTGTGCTCAGAATGAAGTGGAAGTTGGTGGAGGGTGGCTGTGGGTTGGATTGCGTCCCCCAGAAAAAGATGTTGAAGTCCCAACCCCTGGAGTCTGTGGATGTGACAAAATCATGCCTTTTAAAAAAATTCACTGTTTTTACTATTTCATTTCTGGCATTAATAAAGGTCATAAGGAAGAATCATGACCTAAGTGTCCTCTTATTTGTTTTAAGTAATGACCTCTGATAAAAACTCGGAACACGTTTTGAAGGCTGAGTGTTGAAAATAGACTTCCCTGATGTTTTCAAGTACAACAGGCCTAACCTGACTCACATGGAATGCCCTACATCCATGTTACTTCACTGCAAGCCGTTCAGCAGGTGGCTGTAACAAGCACTGCTTCTGGTCAGCCAAACCACGTCTTTTTTCTGGGTCAGAAACTAGCTTCAGTAGTTGACAATAAAATCAACGGCCCTGCCAGAAACCACAGATAAGGTGACCTTCTGTACTGACATTTAAAGGCAACAGCACCCAGCCTGCCTCCCCACAGCAGGGGTCTGCTGTGCCCTCACCTCTCTTTTCCCCATTGCTGATGCTCCCAGCTGCCCTGCATGCCAGGTCAGCAGCGTCTCTAGGCCGTGATGTAAGGCAGAGACAACCAGAGTAGCTGGGGATCGGGTTTGGGGGAACCAGGCCAAAGGCACAGAACCTACAGCCAAGGGGAATCCTGGTGCTGAGAGAAAGGAGGAGAAGCCACATGAACTTCCTCACCCTGATCAAGGACCAGGCTGATTACCACAAATGTTTTTTCCTGAAACTCCAGACCAAGCCGCCAATCTAAAGAAGGGTATGTTGGCCCACAATGCTAACCTGAGAATCAAGGGCCAGGAATCCTAACCTGAAGGTCTCTGACCCCCAGGCCCCTTGAGCTCTGGCCCCTTTACTCCATCAGGCACCTCCCTAGGTTTCCACCTTTCTGCTTTTTTTTCTTTGATCTTAAATTGCATTTATTATTATTTATTTTAATTGTGCCATTTGTCTTTATAAATTTAATTCTTGTTTTCTGAGACAGAGTGGCACTGTGCAGGCTGGAGCAGGGGGCCCCATAATAGAGAGCAGAAATGAGGCACAGACCCATCCCACGTGGGCACCTCACTGACAGCAGATGGGGCACTGGAGAGCCTAAGGGGCATGGTGGCCTTTCCAATCAAGGCTGTTGGTCACTGAAACTCCACAAGGCCAGTCGTGAACTGGACCTCACTCAGCACCACAAACTGACATCACTGCCTAGGAGGCCTCCGTGGGGAAGGCAGGGTAATCCCTGGGACATGTCCCTTTGTTTGGCTTCTGTCCAGCACTGTGTTCTCATGGTCTTTGTTTCATGGTCAAAACCTCTTATTTGCATGAGTTTGAGCCTCTGTATACTTTCACATAAAAGATCACACCCTAATTGTTTTTTCTGTCTTGAAATTTTAAATCATTTCCACTTTTTTGTTCTTCAGTGTGACTTTTAATTCATTTTCATACTCTATGGTGATAAAAGTCAAAATAGTGATTATCTCTATTGGGAAGAGGCAGGAAGTAAAACAAATTTGTAAATTATACCATATTATAGAAGGTGATCAGTGGTGTGGGAAAGAATAGCGTGAAGAAGATTGACTGCCCACCAGGCTGTGGGGAGGGTGGCTGCAAGGGGAAGTCGGGTGAGAAGATGAGACCTGGGCAGACTCGGAGATGAGGGAGGTGGCCAGGAGCTATATTTGAGAGGGTAATCAAGGCAGGGAGAACAGACTATTCAAAAGCACTAATTCCTCAGAAAACCTGGAATGTTGAGTGTGCAGCCAAGAGGCCAGTGTGGTCAGCATGGACTGAACAAGAGTGAGCATAGCAGAGGAGGTACAGAGGCAATGGGGGTTCACAGATGAGAATGTGGGGCCTTTCTGGTCATTATAAGGACCTCTGGCTTATATTCTGAATGAGAATAAAGCCAGTGAAGGGAACGGAACAGGGGAGACATATCTGGCTTACATTTTGAAAGGAAGGATCACTGTAGCTACTAGAGGTGCTGGGTGCTGCCGGGTGAGATAACTCCATCACCGTCACCCCCAGGACCATTGCCACCATCCCTGGCAGCAGCACTTGCCTCCCTCCAGCCCACGGGAGCAGAGCTCTCGCGGTTCTGTCACGGCAGACTCTGTTCACGCATGTGGGGGAAAAGGACCAGCTCTGCCTTGCCACTGGCTTCAAAGATCCCCTTAAAACATGCCAAAATATATGAAGCTCAGGCTGTGAAAAAACTGGACGTCAGGCCAGGGAGGATCAGCAGTGATCTCTGGGAGCTGAGACATGGAAGAGATGAGCTGTGCAGCTGCCCCAGCTTGCTGTCTACACAGACTGCCCAGGCCATGTCCAGCCGGCCCCCTGGGTGTCGAGGGGGAATTGCAGAGCAGAGGCTGTCAGAGCTGGTAGATGGTGAACCAGAGAGAAGAGGGTGGCAGAGGGAGGAGAGAACCCTGCACGTGGGCAGAGAGTCCGCTGGAGCCGTAGTAGAAACTCTTCATTCAGGTGACATCATATACAGGACTCAGAGGGATCTTGTCTCAAACTCCCACTGATCAAACCTTAAGGCAAGACTCAACAGGATCAAAGTGTTTCTAAGGTAAGTAAACAACATTACATTTTTAAAAGTTGTGGAGTATACCTAGGGAAAAATATACCCAGTACCCAAGGAAAAGAGTATGCCAAGAATCAGAAATACCCAAACCATTATGAGAAGAGAAATCAATGGAATAAAGGCATCTTGATTGGCCCATTTTTTATTGGGTCGTTTATTTTTCTGGAATTGAGCTGCAAGAGCTGCTTGTATGTTTTTGAGATTAATTCAATTGGAAAGGAGAAATTAAAGCTATCTGCAGACATGATTGTCTATGCAGAAAATCAAATGGAATCTACAAAATATTGACAAGAACTAATCAGTGAATTTAGCAAGTTTGCAGAATGAAAGATATAAGAGACTGCTAACTCCCAATGCCCAATCACTCAACTAATTGTCCCAACACTTTTCTTCACTGACTTAAGTACAGTCAGCCACAAAATTCTTATTTTAGTGTACCTAGGTTTTTGTTCTCTCCTCATGCAAAGTCAGTTTTTTATTTTATTAGGAAATCAAACCAATTGTGACAAGGATGTTGGGAAACCAGAAATCTGGTAGCAGGTATATTTTCTGAAGAGAAATTGTGATAAAGAGTTAATTTTTTAAAAAAAGAGAACCTGTTTCCTCTCTGTCTTTTGTTTTGATTTGCTGCATCTCACTGCTTGTAGGATCTTAGTTGTCCAACATGGGACCAAAGTCATGTCTCCTGCAGTGGAAGCCTGGAGTCCTGACCACTGAACTGCCAGGGAATTCCCTGTGATCAAGAGTCTTAAAAAAGAAATAGAGAAGTCAACATTTCCGTCAATATTTCTAACTTTGGGGATATATTAATACTCTAAAAAATGACCATTAATGGAAATAATTATATACATGGAATTGAACCTACAGCCCTTGCACTGAAAGTGCAAAGTCTTAACTGTTTGGGAAGTCCCCCATAATTAATTATGATGCATCTTATATCTATTCAATAACACATTTTTGAAGAGCTTTTAGAAATTGGAAAAGCTAGTATATTAAATGAAAAAAAATTGGAAAATCTTTTATGCTAAAGTTGATAGGTGACAAGAAGGGACGACAGAGGGTCTGATGGTGGATGGCATCACGGACTCAATGGACATGAGTCTGAGCAGGCTCAGAGAGGTTGTGATGAACAGGGAAGCCTAGGGCCCTGCAGTCCATGGGGTCCCAAAGAGTTGGACATGACTGAGCGACTGAACTGAACATTACATGCTGTTCTAAATTTAATGTGCAGGTACAACTAGAAAATATTCTTAATGGTGACAGTATTTAGTGAACTTAGGGCTCGATTTTCATTTTCCTAAATTGTTTTCAATTACCTCGTTCTACTGGAGAAGGAAATGGCAACCCACTCCAGTACTCTTCCCTGGAGAATCCCATGGACAAAGGAGCCTGGTGGGCTACAGTCCATAGGATCGCAAAGAGTCAGACGCAACTGAGCGGCTAACACACACACTGGAATATCTGAATTTCAGAACCTTCCCTCTAAGATGAGAACCAAGATAAAGAGTTTTTTTTTTTTTTTCCAAATCCAGAAGTGCATTAGCTGAAAAGAAACGGAGGCACGAAAAGTGATTTAGTTTTTTCTGCTGAGATAAACACTGAAGCATCTCACTCCTCAAGCAGCATGGAAACAAAGCAAGTGAACCAAGAGATACCAAATGCCAGTAAAGGCAAAAACTTACACTCAAATAACAAAGTGGCGATGACTCTTAATTTTGAATCCCCTATGCCTTGCTGAGTAGGAGACACAAGGTTAGGCTTCAGCCCCTTTCCTCAGCCTAGAAAAGGTGGGATCCCAAGGCTCCGAATGCTCTGAATCACCAGAGAAAGCTGATCGAGGAATGGGTTGATGGAAATTCGGATGAAAGCAAGGTCTTCAGCAGTCCATCTGCTAAAAGCGGGGAAAATCAGGTTAAAGGGGAGATCTTTTCTGTAGGTCCAGGGTACCAGCCCCCCTCCTTATATGAAGCCCCCCAGTGTCTTCATCATACCACTCTTAAGCGGGAGCTCAGACCACAGCACCACCGCCTCCCATTCCCCAAGGGAAACACGTCCAGAACTGACACCATCAGGTCACAGCCATTCACTGCAAATTCCTTCTGAATAATTCCTTGGAGGTGTTAGACATCTCAGAGCAGAGACCTGCGAGCCATGTCTGCCTCCAGCGGGGACTGGAAAGGCACTCTGAGTGTGCTGGGAGAGACACGGTTAAGGCACTGTCCATTACTGCATCTGCTGATATCTCGGGCTTCCTCACACCTGAGAGGCCCGTTTTTATCCCAGGATGCCCATGCTCCCGACCACAACCTGAGACCACCCTGAGCTGCCTCCCTAAACTTTCGGTCGATCTTCCCCACCCTCCAGGCTCCTCGGGCTTTGAAAACTCCCTTTCCTGCCAGGCTGCCCACTCCTGCTGCCCCGGATTGCCCCCGTGCTCCCTTCTATCCCTCCCTTAGGCTGCTGGCATGTTTCCCACCACCATACCACTGACTTTCTCCAGGGAGGCTCCAGGAAAAGGATACAGCACCAGCACTCCACATCTATGCCTTACAGCCACGGGTGCTACATCTCCACCAGGTCCTGGGGCACGTGGTGCCCTCTCACCCTGGGGATGAGTTTTAGCAGCTCCCATCTTCGCTCTTCCTCTGCCAGGCCTATCCTGGCCTTCTGGGGCCCGGTGACCATCCTCACCTTCGGCACTGCCTGAGCCACTCTGGCAAGGACGCATTCTGGAGCTCTGCTGGTCATCTCAGCCCTCTGCACCACCGGCACCAACACCCAAGCCTTGAATGGTGGCCGTGCATCTCCCTCTGACGCCAACAGAAGGGGCTGAGAGAGTGAGGCCCTCAGGAAGTACTTCCCCTTCTGCTCAAGGACGCCAAAAGTGCGCCTGTGCAAACAGCCCTCAGGGAGCCCTCTTGCACCATACTGGTTACCGCCTAGCCCTCCTGGCCACACATGGGCAGCTATGGAGACCCCATGGGGCTTGAGGGGCTTGGCTTCCTCACAAAGCCATACTCCTTTCAGGTGGCCCCTATGTGCCTGTGCACACGGGTCCCTACACTGCTGTTCCGGATGGCATGGAATGGACCCCACCAAGTGTTCACAGAGAAACCACCGAGACACAAGTGGTGGCTTTACAGTCTCAAGGTCTAAAGCTAGTTCCACAATGCAACTTTGATTCCTCCAACATATGCCACAGAAGGGTCTTACTAGATTAAGGTGGGAGTGGAGGGCAAGGGGCCAAGCCACATGACCCATCAGCGTCACCCCTCTGCCCACTCCACATCTATACCTGTGCTCTTTGACCGGAGTGATAGCTACCACTTCCAATGGTCCATGTGCCGTATCAGCTGCTTTCCATGTGTTTGTCCATCATGTCAGTTTTCAGACAGTATGGCCATGTCGGTGTCCTGTCTCCCATGATGCAGGTCTCCTCCAAACAAAGCACACAGACCCACTCATTCACCAACACCAGCAGCTCAAAGTCTTGTGCATTTTGGTTTCTGCATTTCTCAAAACTATGACGACAGTAGTGCTCCATCAGGCACTGGATTTAAGTTGGGTCTGAATGGTGAAATCTGCAAAGGATAATGACAATGACAATGGCAAATAATATGTGTGACACAGACAGTGACAGAACTATGAAGGAAAGTGAGTGTATGATAGAATGAGTTTCACAGAGAGTTTAGCATTCTGACAGGTGGATGCTTTTGAGTGAGTGTGACAGAGTGAATATGTGATTGGGACAGGAATTTAAAATGACAGCATGTGAAGGAAGAGAATTGGATGCAGAAACCAAGACAGAGTGTGTGGCAAAGTGTCAGAGATACATTCTACGAGAGGTAGGGTGTGAAAGAGAATATGTGTGATGAAAAAAGCATTATAGAGCGATGCAGGAATATTATAGAAAGAGTGCATGTGACAGGATGCATGATCATCCTGACTCAGGATGAGAAAGTAAATGTGAGAGACTGTGTGAAAAAAAATGGGTCTTGTCACACATATCAGAGTGTGATGGAATGAACCTGACAGTGGGAGGCAGCAGCCTGGTCAAGTGAGTCAGTCCTCGGAGCCCATGTTTCTCCACAGGCATCCGTGCCCAGGTCTCCATCTGGAGGATGTCAGAAAATTGACTTTGCTCAGCTGCCCAAGAAGCACTGCTGTTGAAAAAGCTAGTGGATGTGATGAAATTCCAGCAGAACTTTGCAAATCCGTGAAGGAGGATGGTATCAAGGATTCACATTCATTTTGTCTGCAAATCTGGAAGACCACAGGACTGGAAAAGATCAATCCTCATCCCAATTGCCAAGAAGGGTAGTACCACAGAATGTGCTAACCATCAGACAATTGCACTCATCTTCCATGCTAGTAAGGTCATGCTTAAAATCTTGCATGCTAGGCTTCAGCATTGTGCAAAACAAGAACTTCCAGATGTCCAAGCTGGGTTTAGAAAAGGAAGAGGAACTAGAATCCAGTTGCCAACATTCACTGGATTATATAGAAATCAAGGGAATTTCAGAAAATAATCTCACACTGTTTCCTCGACTAGGCTAAAGCCTTTGGCTCTGTGGATCATGACAAACTGTGGAAAGCTCTTAGAGAGATGGGAATAGCAGACCATCCTATCTGTCTCCTGAGAATATTGTGTGCAGGTCAAAAAGAAACAAAACCCTGTATGGGAAAACTGATTGGTCAAGATTGAGAAAGGAGTATGACAGGGCTGTCTTCTGTCACCCTATTTGTTTAATCTATATGCTGAGCACATCACGAGAAATGCCAGGCTGAATGAGTTACAGGCCAGGATCAAGATAGGTGGGAGAAACATCAACAACCTCAGATATATGGATGATACCACTCTAATGGCAGAAAGCAAAGAGGCACTAAAGAGCCTCTTGATGAGGATGAAGGAGGAGAGTGAAAAAGCGGACTTAAGACTAAATATTTTAAAAACTAAGATCATGTAATCTGGCCCCATTACTGCATGGCAAATAGAAGGAGGGAAGGTGGAAGTAGTGACAGATTTCCTCTTCTTGGGCTTCAAAATCACTGTGGACGGTGACTGCAGCCATGAAATTACAAGACAATCACTTCTTGGCAGGAAAGGGATGACAAAACTCGACAGGGTGTGGAAAAGCAGAGACATCACTCTGCAACAAAGGTTCATAGAGTCAAGGCTATGGTCTTCCCAGTGATCACATACAGTTGTGAGAGCTGGACCATAAAGAAGTCAGAGCCCCAAAGAATCTGTGCCTTCGAACTGTGGTGCTGGAGAGGACTCCTGAAAGTCCCTTGGACAGCAAGAAGATCAAACCGGTCAATCTTAAGGGAAATCAACCATGAATATTCACTGGAAGGATGGATGCTGAACCTGAAGCTCCGTTATTTTGGTCATCTATGGGAACGGTTGACTCACTGGAATAGTCCCTGATACTGGGAAAGTTTGAGGGCAGAAGGAGAAGAGGGCGTCAGAAGATGAGATGGCTGGACGGCATCAGGGATGCAATGAACATGAACTTGGGCAAACTCCAGGAGATGGTGAAGGAGGGAGGCCTGGAGTGCTGCAATCCATGGGGTCACAAAGAATCACACAGGACTGGGTGCCCATTGGTGAAGTAGCCCAGATGCTTGCATCTGCCAGCAGCAAACGGGGGCTGAACAGGGAGGTGGGGGCTATATGCTTAGGGTAAGGACCGGGCCTGGATGCCCTGAGGAAAATCTGAGGGAGCTAACATGAGAGAGCAACCCAAACTGTGGGATAGACAGAGAGAAAAAATGAGAGAGAGAGAGAGAGAAACTTCCCACAGGAAACTCTAACCCTAAGGCACTGCTGGGCCTGCTCACAGAACAAAGGACTGAACGAATACCAGAGGAGAGCTAGCCGGCTGCGGACTGGCCCATCCCCCCCTCCAGAGGCAGAGAGGCAGGTAGGCAGCAGCCAGAGCCGAAAGTTGAGGGGCTATCTCGGCCCCAGAGATGGCATCCTCTACCAAACTGTGAGCTCCCAGTTGCTAACCAAGTCTTCCTGGGATCCTGAATGGTTGACATCCACCAGGAGGGTTGCAGTCAGAGATCAGCCCTTATGAGGAAACACATGGCACACCTGAGATGGTCCTATCGCTGCGCATCCAGGAAACAGTGGGGCAGGGACCAGGGAAGTGATAAGACGCACCAGCCAGTGGGGAGAGTTCACTCGCCAAGCACCTGGCTGCCTGAGCTGCTAGAACCTGGGAAGGACACAAAACGGAGGCCCAACCAAGTCTGTACCTTTGTCGAGTACCTGGGAACCTGAACCTGAGCGGCTTAGACCTGGGAAGTGCACGCAACCCAGGGCTCACTTTAGACAGTTCCCCTGCAGAGCAACCTGAAGCCTGAGCAGTGTAGACCAGGAGAGCACACATACCATGAGTGGTGCAATGCAGTGTGGCCCAGACACTGCAAGCAATCCCCACAAACACCAGTGATATTTGTTTGTGGTGTTCCTCCCTCCCCACAGCACAACTGAACAAGTTAGCCTAAATAAGTGACCACCTTCGCTCCCTTGTGTCAGGGCAGAAATTAGACACTGAAGACACTTGCAAACAGAGGAAGCCAAAATAAACAAAGAAGAGGGAACCACTTTGGAAGTGACAGGTGCAACAGATTAAAACCCTGTAGTTAGCACTGACTACATTGGAATGGACCCATAGACCTTGAAAAGTATAAGCAGGAACAAGGAATTTTCTGAAACTGAACTGATCCCACACTGGCCTCAACAGCTCCAGAGAAATTCCTAGATGTATTTTACTATTATTATTTTTTAAACTTTTAAATATTTTTTATTTTAAGTTCTTTATTACTCCTTTAATTTTCATTTTTATAACCTACTATTACCTTGCAAAAAAGACCCTATTTTAAAAGCAAATTTCATATATATATATATATATACATATATATATATATATACAATAATTTTTGTGATTTTGTTTTGTTTCTTTAATATTGTATTTTTGAGACTCTAATCTCTACTCTAGATTTTAAATCTTTGCTTTTTGGTATTTGTTATCAATTCTGAACCTTTAAGAATCCAATCTTCAGTACCCATTTTTACTCAGGAGTGTGATTACTGGCTTGATTGCTCTCTCCCCCTTTCGGCACTCCTTTTTCTCCCCCAGGTCACCTCTATCTCCTCTGTCCCCCTTCCCTTCTCTACCCAACTGTGTGAATCTCTTTGAGTGTTCTTGGATGTGTAGGACACTTAGAGAACTGATTACTGGCTATATCTGTCTCTCTCTTTTTGACTCCCCCTCTTCTCCTCCTGGTCACCTCTATCTCCTTCCTCCCTCTTCTCTTCTCTATGTAACTCTGTGAACCTCTCTGAGCGTTTCAGACTGTGGAGAGCATATAGGGAATTGATTACTGGCTAGATTGCTCTTTCCACTTTTGATTCCCCCTCTTCTACTGGTCACCTCTATCTCCTTCCTCCCTCTTCTCTTCTCCGTGTAACTCAGTGGACCTCTCTGGGTGTCACTCACTGTGGAGAATCTTTTCACCATTAACCTAAATGTTTTATCATTGCTGCTATATGGATGGAGAAGTCTTGAGGCTACTGTAAGAATCAGGCTGAAAGCCAGAGGTAGGAGGCTTACATCTAAAGTATGAGAACACCAGAAAACTCCTGACTCCAGGAAACATTAATCGACAAGAGCTCATCCAAAAGCCTCCATACCTGCACTGAAACAAAGCTTCACTCATCAGCCAACAAGTTTCAGAGCAAGACATCCCAAGCTAATTCTCCAACAACACAGGAACATAACCATGAGCATTAAAATACAGGTGGCCAAAAGTCACACCAAACCCATAGACACCTCAAAACTCACTACTGGACATTTCATTGCACTCCAGAGAGAGGAGATCCAGCTCCACCCACCAGAACACAGATGCAAGCTTCCCTAACCAGGAAACCTTGACAAGCCACTCATCCAACCCCACACACAGGAAGGAACCTGCACAATAAAGAGGATCCACAAACTTCCAGCCTACAGAAAGGCCACTCCAAACACAGCAGTTTAAACAAGATTAAAAGGCAGAGAAATATTCAGCAGGTAAAGGAACATGATTAATGCCCACCAAACCAAACAAAAGAGGAGGAGATAGGGAGTCTACCCCCCAAAATTCAGAATAATGATAGTAAAGGTGATCCAAAATCTTGAAAACAAAATGGAGTTACGGATAAATAGTCTGGAGACAAGTATTGAGATGATGCAATAAATGTTTAACAAGGACCTAGAAGAAATAAAAAAAGAGTCAATCAATAGTCAATAATGCAATAACTGAGATCAAAAGCACTCTGTAGGTAACCAACCTTAGAATAACTGAGGCAGAAGATAGGATAAGTGACATGGAAGATAGAATGGTGGAAATAAGTGAAGCAGAGAGGAAAAAAGAAAAAAGAATTTAAAGAAATGAGGACATTGTCCTCAGAGACCTCTGGGACAATGTCAAATGCCTCAACATTCAAATCATAGGAATCCCAGAAGAAGAAGACAAAAAAAGAAAAAAAAAAAAAGCCATGAGAAAATACTTGAGGAGATAATAGAGGAAAACTTACCTAAAATGGGGAAGGAAATAGCCACCCAAGTCCAAGAAACTCAGAGAGTCCCAAACAGGATAAACCCAAGGTGAAACACCCCAAGACACATATTAATCAAATTAATGAAGATCAAACACAAAGAGAAAATATTAAAAGCAGCAAGGGAAAAACAACAAATAACACACAAGGGGATTCCCATAAGGATAACAGCTGATCTTTCAATAGTAACTCTTCAGGCCAGAAGGGAATGGCAGGACATACTTAAAGTGATGAAAGAGAAAAACCTACAACCCAGATTACTGTACCCAGTGAGGATCTCATTCAAATATGAAGGAGAAATCAAAAGCTTTACAGACAAGCAAAAGCTGAGAGAATTCAGCACCAGCAAACCAGCTCTTCAACAAACGCTAAAGGATCTTCTCTAGACTGGAAACACAGAAAAGGTGTATAAACTCGAACCAAAAACAACAAAGTAAATGGCAATGGGATCGTACTCATCAGTAATTACCTGAAATTTAAATGGGTTGAATGCCCCAACCAAAAGACAAAGACTGGCTGAATGGATACAAAAATAAGACCCCTACATATGTTGTCTACAAGAGACCCACCTCAAAACAAGGGGCACATAAAGACTGAAAGTGAAGGGTTGGAAAAAGATACTTCATGCAAATGGAGACCAAAAGAAAGCAAGAGTAGCAATACTCATATCAGATAAAATAGACTTTGAAATAAAGGCTGTGAAGGGAAAGAGACAAAGAAGGACACTACATAATAATCAAAGCATCTATCCAAGAAGAAGATATAGCAATTATAAATATATATGCAACCAACATAGGATCACTGTAATATATAAGGCAAATGCTAACAAGTATGAAAGGGGAAATTAACAGTAACACAATAATAGTGCCAGAAAAATAAACGACCCAATCAAAAACTGGGCCAAAGAACTAAACAGACATTTCTCCAAAGAAGGCATACATATGAGTAACAAACACATGGAAAGATGCTCAACATCACTCATTATCAGAGAAATGCAAATCAAAACCAAAATGAGGTACCATCTCACGCCAGTCAGAATGGCTGCTGTCAAAAAGTCTACAAACAATAAATGCTGGAGAGGGTGTGGATAAAAGGGAATCCTCTTACACTGTTGGGGCGAATGCAAACTAGTACAGTCACTGTGGAGAACAGTGTGGAGATTCCTTAAAAAAACTGCAAATAGAACTGCCATATGACCCAGCAATTCCACTGCTGGGCATACACACCAAGGAAACCAGAATTGAAAGAGAAAATGTGTACCCCAATGTTCATCGCAGCACTGTTTACAATAGCCAGGACATGGAAGTAACCTAGATGTCCACTGGCAGATGAATGGATAAGAAAACTGTGGTACATATACACAATGGAATATTACTCAGCTATTAAAAATAATGCATTTGAATCAATTCTAATGAGGTGGATGAAACTGGAGCCTATCAAACAGAGTGAAGTAAGTCAGAAAGGAAAACACCAATACAGTATATTAATGCATATAAATGCAATTTAGAAATATGGTAATGATGGCCCTATATGCGAGACAGCAAAAGAGACACAGATGTAAAGAACAGACTTTTGGACTCTGTGTGAGCAGACAAGGGAGGGGGGTGATTTGAGAGGATAGCATTGAAACATATATATTACCATATGTGAAATAGATCGCCAGTCCAGGTTTGATGCCTGAAAACAGGGTGCTCAGGGCTGGTGCACTGGGATGACCCTGAGTGATGGGACAGGGAACACATGTACACCCATGACTAATTCATGTCAATGTCTGGAAAAAAAACACTACAGTATTGTAACATAATTAGCCTCCAATTAAAATAAATTAATTAATTAAAAAATAAACATCAGTTTTATTACTGAAGAAACTGATTGGGCAGAATGTGGCTTGGGGAGCTGAGCCAAGTCAATTTGCTGTCTTCCTCTGGACTGGCTGAGACCTGGGGATGGCCGCCCTCAGGGAACCATGGGCCCCAAGGATTGATTCACCTTCCCAGGCTACTGCCTCCCACGGTCAGCTTCATTCCCTGTCACACTCTGACATGTGTGACAGACCCATTTTCTTCTGTATATATTATCTCTGAGATTTGCTTTCTCATACTGAGTCATATTATCTGTCACACGCACTCTTTCTGTAATATTCCTGTGTCACTCTATGATGCTTTTTCCATCACACTTACTCTCTCTCACACCCGATCCCTCCTAGACTTTATCTCTGACACTCTGTGTGCCACACACTCACTCTGTCATGGTATCTGTGAGAGAGTTAACTTAGTCAGGTTTCTAGGGAGACCAGGGCTTTTTAAGGAGGAGGTGAATATGAACATTCTTTCTTTTTCACATTGTTTTTCCTTAGACATGGAGGCCTGGTAGGCAGCAGAACCTCTTGCTCAAGGACATGCTTTTTTTTTGAGCTGAGAACCTATGTTATGGGAGAAGGTCTGGGTAAAACTTCCATGGTCTTGAGCTCTGGGTAAACCCAATTCTTCTGGTTAATATCCTGCAGATGTCATCCCAGAATGTATGTTATGGGAAAGGGACTGGGAAAAATTTTCACAGCCTCGAGGCATCCTTTTAATCTATTCTCAGCAGCTAGCAGAAAAGTATAAAATGCTCTGCTTAAACTAGCAAACTGGGTACTCTTTCTACCCCCTTCTGATGTCTATGTCAGAAGCTTTTTCTATCAATATCACTTTAATAAAATTCCTACTACACAAATATCTGAGTGACTGAAGTTGTGTCTCTTGGTCTCGGAATTAAATCTTTTCCTTTGGAGACTAGGAATCCGGCGGCGCCATTCACTGTACATGTTAAGTTATTATCTATCATTTTGGAGGCTGGCTACTGCTATCACTATCATCTGCAGCTTAGTTTCTTCCATCACATTCTGTCCTTTTACATTCCTGTCCCAATCACACATTCACTCTGTCATACTCACTCAGAATCATTTACCTGTCACAGTGGTAAACTACGACCTCATTCTATCATACACTGTCTCTCCTTCATTCTCTGTCACTCTCTTGTCAAACATATTATTTCTCACTGTCATTATTTTCCTTTGCAGATCTCACAATTCAGACCCAACTTAAGTCACATGCCTGAGGGAGCACTGTTTTCATCATAGTTTTGTGAAATGCAGAAACCAAAATGCTCAAGACTCAGCCACTGGTGTTGGGGAGAGAGTGGTTGTGTGTGGTTTGTTTGGAGGAGAACTGCATCATGGGAGACAGGACACCAGTATGGCAATACTTTCTGAAAACTGATGTGATGGACAAATACATGTAAAGCACCTAAAACAGCGAATGACCATAGTAAGTTTTAGCTATCACTACGGATGAAGGGCACAGGTATAAATGTGGAGTGGGAAGAGGGAGGACGCTGGTGGGTCAAGTGGCTTGGCCCCTAACCCTCTAGTCCATTGTACTCTTGTGAGTCCCCTTATGTAGCACAACTATTCTTTCAAATGTCACCTCAACCTGACAATGGGCCCCTGAGGGAGAGATGTGTCCAGGCCCCCTGCTGGGGTCCTCTAAGCCACAGAGCAGGGGACAGACACAGGCATTATACTGGGTCTACCCACACTCTAAAACTGACTCAGAGACAGAATCAAAAGAAACTGGGTGGGTAAGAAGGTGGGACAGGGATGCCCCACCCACAAGGAAGGGTCAAACATTACTGGTGCCTCTCCCCCACTAGGAGGGTGGGCGAAGGCTGCTGGCCTTGGATTTGGAGGGCCAAGAGGACTCTCCAGCCAGGTGGTGGGGATCAGGGGACAGACTGGAGTACAATCCCTGATGCAGTCACCTCCTTTGGCAGCAGTGGTCCCTGGCAGATGCACCCCAAGACCAGGCAGTGCTGTCCCAGCTCCATCGTCACTCCCGGCTGTACATTGCCTGTTGACTTGATCCCCTTCCAGACACAGAAGTAGAGCCAGCACCCAGCAGGCCAGAAGACACAGGGTCACCTCCCAGTTGAGGTTCCCCGGCACCATCAGCCCTCTGGAGAGCCTCAAGACTTTATTCGTGGGGAGGGAAAAGCCAAGAGAGTTGTTCCATCAGAGGGAAAGAAACTGGGCAGCATCCAGGGGGACATTGCCCTTCTCCCAGCCCTTGAGTCTAGCTGGTTCCTCTGGTGCTTCTGAGAGGCCTGCGGCATGCCCACAGCCTGGAGTCCCTGTAGTTTGTGTGCCCGGACCTCCAGGCACCCCTACCCCATGCCATCCCCTGTGGGCCCAACAGTAGTCCCCTCTTCCCTCCCCAGGTGGGCAGGAACAGCCCACTCTGCATCCCTGGTCTCAGGACTCCAGGGCCAGCCTTGGCGCACCCCCATGTGCATGTACCTGCACATGCCCACACGTACGGACAAGGACACAGACTTGAGCTATATGTGGGAAATGAATGGGACAGACCTGGCCTGGCCCTGGCACTCGACTCCCTTCCGGAAGTTGAAGTCAGCAGAATGATCAAATGTGAACATGGCAGCAGAGATGTAAGGGGAAGGGACTCATTTGGTGTTTCCACATTTGGTGGGAAACAGTCATGTGCTCATAACCACCTAGGAAAGACATCCTGGGACTGGTGTCAGGGCCTGATTGCACAGGCTCTCTTGGCGCCCATAGTGACATCACCCATCCAGGGGCATGGTCTCCTCTCGGCGCCTCAGCCCCTCAGATGCTCTGGCTGGCTGTGGTGGGCTGAGGTGAAGCGTGAATGTTCATGGAGGCCACAGACCCAGGTGCTGGCGGAGGTGGCATGGTGGGAGGTGCTGAAGGCCAGGGAGGCTCAGATGAACCTGGTGACCCAAATGGCCCTGAAGGGCATGAGGGCCTGGGAGGTATGGGAGAGGCGAGTGCAGCCACAGCTGGAGCCCCAGAGCTGGCGCAGGCACCTCACGCTCCGGGACCTGGCAGAGATGCCCTGCTGGGATTGGGTGGACAGGCCTTGGCAGGGCCCAGTGGCCATGCCGCACCTTGGCTGGATGGACAAGCCACGGCAGGGCAGGGTGACCACGCCACCCTGGGGACCAGGTGGACATGTGGTGCCAGGGCCTCGTGGCCATGCCAGCCTGGGGACAGGAGGACATGCTGGGCCGTGGCCTGGTGTAAATGTTGCATCAGGACTTGATGGGCATGTGCTGCCCGTGGCCGGAGGACCAAGAAGCCAACTTCACAATTTGTATCCTATTTGAAGAGAGGCGAGGGGCTGGGGCTAGATCAGGGAGGAACGGGCCTCCTGTAGACAGTGGAATGGAGAGAAGGTGGTCAGCCTGGGGTTGGGAGGGGGTGTGGGGAGGGGGACCGATAAGATGGCTGAAGGGTCTGGCCTTGGGGGTATGGGTCAGAGGTGGCAGGGAGAGATGGAGGGGGGAGATGACCTGAGGTACTGGAAGGGTGGGAAGCAGACTTGGGGTGGGGATGAAGACAAGTGAGAATGGCCAGAAGGAAACAGGCCTCCGAGTGAAGAGTAGGCCTGAGGCACAGGCAAGGTTGGCGTGAGATGGTCCCTTAACCTCGCTGCCACCAGTTCCAACATAGTGCTCTTCCTGTCACCCATGGAGGCAGACATTGGCCCACTAGTCCCTGAGCCCACACGTCCAGCCCAACCACAGGGCAGTAGGGAAGGAGCTCACAGTGAACGGCAGCATCCTAGCAATGTTAGTTTGCAAAGGGATCTGGGTGGGTGGCAGGTGTCTGGGTTCATTCTAATAGTCAGTTGGAGACCCCCCAAAGGTGAAGTCTAAGGATGTAGACATGTGCACTGAGCCTGTCAGCAGCTGAGGGGGCAGAGAGAATTAGGTGAACAGTTACCACATTTAATTATTCTTTATCCCTCCCTTTTAGACAGCTGACTGCTGAAGACGGTGGCCAGCTCCAAATTTCCATTATCTTCTGTCTTAAGCAGCTTTTCCCGTTGGTTGGGATCAACCAACCAATTACGGGGTACTTTGTGTCCCTGGTTATCCCTAAGCCTAGGCCAAAAAAGAGCACCTAAGATTAACCTAGGCAGTGCATCCTTCCCCAGGGCATTGATTCCTACACTGGTTGCTGATTTATTATAGGGGCCTAACTGCTTGCTTATACTGGCCCTTGTGCACTCTTGGCCCTGTTGTTTTCTCTGGGTGGAGGAGGAGGGTGTTTCAATATTTCTTGTACCATAAAATAAAGCTGAACTATCATCCTGTGTCTGAATATATTTTCAAATACTGCACCTCCACAGTTTCTTGACTTGGTTCTTGATTTCAAGGGAAGGTTCTGGGCTTCAGATAGTCTAGTAGTACAGTGTAATTGAAGACAATTTAAGAAATGGAAGAAAATTAAAATGTATTATGTCTTGTCATTCAGCATTAACTGCTGTCAGTATTTTGGAATATTTTCTTAGTTTTATAGTGGCAATATCTGGTTCAGCTGGTAAAGAATCTGCCTGCAATGTGGGAGACCTGGGTTCGATCCCTGGGTTGGGAAGATGCCCTGGAGAAGGGAAAGGCAACCCACTCCAGTATTCTGTCCTGGAGAATTCCATGGATTGTATAGTCCATGGGGTCGCAGTGTTGCACAATGAATGAGTGACTGTCACTTAATATATAACAATAATGTAATTGTTGAAAATTTAGGATTAATTTTTTCTTGGAATTAATTTAACATATAAGCTTTTTCTCTTTCTAAAATTTCTTCAAAAACATGTATTTGGATGCATGAAGTACTGTAATGTAAGTGTTGAACATTTAATATGTTTCCATTTGTCCCTAATAATGATTCAGTGCAATTCTTCTGTATGTCTTCTCCTGACTGGTTATTTCCTCAAGATAGATTCCAAAGGGTAGAAGTACTTAGTTAAAAATTCACTTTTCTATTGGTTTTTTTAAGGCTATTCATCTGCAGTAGGTGGTTGCTACTCAAAAGTGTGACTTCCCACCAGAATTCTAGTTTGCCTACCACCATTTATCAGTAGGTCTGATTACTCCCAAAGTAACAAGCTTAGCTTGCAGAAGATCAAACAATTCAGAAATACTAGAACTGTAACTTTATGGCCTACTGACCTTGTTTCAGTTCAATGTAGAAAAGTTTAGGGACAATTAGTTAAGTCTTTGGGGGAAGAGTTAGCTCCCTCCAATGTCTAGTATTTCCTGAAACCTCACCAAATTTGCTGATAGTTTTAGCAGTACTGTGAATTACAACATACTTTCTTCATGTATGAGCAGGTTATCTGCTGATAAGGTGTGCTCAGTCACTCAGTTCTGTTTGACTCTTTACAACCCCAAGGATTATAGCCTGCCAGGCTTCTCTGTCCATAGAATTTTCCAGGTAAGAATACTTCAGTGGGTTGCCATTTCTGCCTCCAGGGGATCTTCCTGACCTAGGGATCAAAATGACATCTCCTATGTTGGCAGGCAGATTCTTTACCAGTGTGCGACCTGGAAGTGACGCCGTGTTAAAATTGAAGGAAAGTGAATGTGCATCTTCACTGAATAAAGATTCAGTAAATCATAGTAAGCCCATCCCTAGGTGACTCAGTGAAAAGAATCCACCTGCCAATGCAGGAGACTTTGGTTTCATCCATGATTCAGGAAGATCCCCTGGAGTAGGAAAGGACAACCCATCCAGTATTCTTGCCTGGGAAATGCCATAGAGAGAGGATCCTGGTGGGCTACAATCCTTGGGGTTGCAGAATAGAGTGCAACCGAGCAACTAAACAAAGGGGAAAAAAAGAAAGAAATCAGAAGAAGTTGGGAATATTTAAGGATATAATATGTTCCTATTCTTAACAGTATGCTCCCACCATGTGACTGTGGGTATTACTTTTGAATTTTTAAAATTTGTGCAGGGCTCAGTTGGAGCATGCAGGATCTTCAGTGCAGCATGCGAGCTCTTATTTAATAGTTGTAGCATGTGGAATCTAGTTGACTCACCAGGAATTGAACCTGGGTGCCCTGCATTGGGAGTGTGGAGGCTTAGCCACTGAACCACCAGGGAAGTCCCTGACATAAGTATTTTCTTTATTTGGGAAACTAATTGTCTGCTCTATTAGATTAATGGGCTTCCCAGGTGTCACAGTGGTAAAGAATCCGTCTGCTAATGCAGGAGATGCAAGAGATGCAGCTTCAAAGCCTGGGTTGAGAAGATACCTTATAGAAGGAAATGGCAACCCACTCCAGTGTTCTTGCCTGGAAAATTCCAGGGACAGAGGAGCCTGGTGGTCTATAGTCTATGGGGTTGTAAAGAGTTGAACATGACTGAGTGACTGAGCATGCGTGCTCTTTTAGATTAAGAAATAATTGTTCCCAGTTTTGTTCCTTTAAAACATTGGATATTGATTTTGATTTTGATTAAAAGCCTATACCACTGTCAAGAACATGTATGGATTTTGTAACCCAGCATCCATTTTCCTACTCTTGGTACTGGTATGATGTCACTCTGGAAAATTGCACCTTTCCTTTTCTCTAGGCCATTGTGATTGTGATAGAGTTGACTTCACCTTTGATTCCAGGGGTGGGCATGTGGCTCAGGCCTGGCCATTGGAGGATCACTTTCTTCCTGCTGTGGTGATATCATCCAACCAGTGACACTTTGGGTCTCTAGGGGAAGCAGGTTGGCAAAGGACAGAGTGTGAACTGGAGCAAGAAGGTAAATCTCAGGGAACAAAATGCTGGATCCAGCCATGCCTGTAGACAGAAGCTACCTCTGTACCTTGTAGTTGCACAGACCAAGAAATTCTCCCTTTGGTTTAAAAACCAATGGGGTACTTTTGGTCATTTTTCTTTCACTTGTTTTTTACTTGCAATAGGAAAGTCTCGACTATTAGTGAATTGAATGTTCATAAATTTATTTCTTACTTAACTAATGTGGCCTGAAGACTTGGCCCTTCTTTATTACTTCAAGGTAGAAATAGGCCTATTTTGTTGCTAATGGATTAGCCCCTTGCTGATCAACTCATAACATGGTGGAAAAGGAGCCCAAAGAGTCAAAGGAGGGGAGGGACACTGCAAGGGGCAGCTAGAGAAAGGGGACAAGGAGGAGGACCATCCCTTTCCAGAAAGGGCACCCAGAATTGACCCAAAGGTGGGCTATAGAGTGAATACAGCTAAGACTGTGCCATCCACAGTACTTTTAAGAGCTATATACTATTCCTCAAAATGTGTAATCCATAGTTATTTGAACCAACTTCTTGTATATAGGCCTTTAGGCTGTTTGCAATTTTTCAGTATTATAAACAATGCTGAAATGGATATTCTGGTACATTTGTTTTTGTGTAACTCATTATGTGGAGAAGGAAATGGCTACCCACATCAGTATTCTGGCCTGGGAAATCCCATGGATAGAGGAGCCTGGTGGGCTACAGTCCATGCAGTCGCACAAGTCGGACATGACTGAGTGACTAAACCACTACCACCAACACGTTATGTATAATAGTTCTGATTTAAGAAGGAGGATTGTTGGGTCAAAAAGTAATTTCTTTTTAAAATGTTTTATACATGTTACCAAATTGCCCTCCAAAAAGGTTGCATTGATTTAACTCCAGGTATTTGGGTATGAAAGTATTCAGTTTCTTACTTCCTACCCTGAATTTGTCAGCTTGTTTTTTAGTTGCTAAGTTGTGCCCAACTCTTTTGCAACCCCATGAACTGTAGTCCACCAGGCTCCTCTCTGTATGTCCATGGGGTTTTCCAGGCAAGGATAATGGCGTGGGTTGCCATTTCCTTCTTTAGAGGCTCTTCACAACATAGGGATCAAACTCATGTCTCCTACTTGGCAGGCAGATTCTTTATTTTACCACTGAGCAACCTGGGAAGCCCATTTGTCAGGTTAGCCTGGCATGTAAAATAATAATAACATACCATAGACCAGCTGGTGTAAGGGCTTCCCTGGTAGCTCAGCTGGTAAAGAATCCTCTTGCAATGCAGGAGACTCCGGTTTGATTCCCTGCTTGGGAAGATCCCCTTAAGAAGGGATAGCCTACCCACACCAGTGTTCTTGGGCTTCCCTGGCAGCTAAGGCAGTAAAGAATCTGCCTGCAATGTGGGAAACCTCGGTTCAATACCTGGGTTGGGAAGATCCCCGGGAGGAGGGCATGGGAACTCACTCCAGTATTCTTGCCTGGAGAATCCCTGTGGACAGTGGAACCTGGTGGGCTATAGTCCATAGGGTAGCAAAGAGTTGGACATTATTGAGCGACTAAGCACAGCACATTAAGAACAATGTTTGTGAGTAAAATTGCCAATTTAGGGGCGCTCCTAAGATGGCAGAGGAATAGGACTGGGAGACCACTTTCTCCCTCACAAATTCATCAAAAGATCATTTGAATGCTAAATAACTAACACAAAAGAGCTTCTGAACACCAGCAGAGGACATCCGGCACCCAGAAAGGCAGCCCATTCTCTTCCAAAGGAGGTAGGACAAAGTATAAATGACAAAAAGAGAGACAAAAGAGTTAGGGATGGAGACCCGTCCTGGGGAGGGAGTCGTGAAGGAGGAGAAGTTTCCAAAAAGCAGGAAACCCTCTCACCAGCAGGTCTGTTGGGAGTTTTGGAATCTCAGAGGGCAACATAACTGAGAGGGAAAAAAAAAAGAAAAAGCAGATAATATGCACTTAACTGCAACTGCCAGAGGAGAAGTACCCCAGATACTTGCATCTGCCACCAGTGAGTAGGGGCTGGATAGGGAGGCACAGGCTGCATGCTTAGGGTAAGGATTTGGCCTGAATGCTCTGAGAAAAATCTGAGCCTGCTAACGTGAGATAAGAACCCAAACTGTGGAATAGACAGAGAGTAAAAAACAAAAACAAACAAAAAAAAAACCGGAGACAACTTTCCTGGGAAGAACTCTGACTTAATGAGCAGTCTGGCCCTCTCATAGAACAAAGGACTGAGTGAATACCAAACGAGAGCTAGCAGCTGTGGACCGGCCCCTCCCCTCCTGGAGGTGGCCAACAGCCAGAGCCAGAAGGTGAGGGGCAATCTCGGCCCCAGAGACAGCATCTTCCACCAAAGTGTGAGTAGGCTAGTAGGCTCCCTGTTGGTAACCACGTCTTCCTGGGATCCTGGATGTTTGACATCTGCCAGGAGGGTCACAGCCTGAGATGAGCTCCCCAGAGGAGACACATGGCACACCTGAGACGGCACTCTCAAAGCGCACCCAGGGAACTGAGTGGCCAGGACCAGGGAGGTGATTAAGATGCACAACCCACCTGGGACACTGCACTCGCCAAGCTCCTGGTCAACTGAGCTGTTCAGACCTGGGAAGGGCACAAAATGCATACACAAGTGAGTCTGTGCCCTTGCAGAGTACCCAAGAACCTGAACCTGAGAAGCTCACATCTGGGACATAAACAAAACACAGAGACTGCTTTGAAGAGGTCCCCTGCAGTGCAACTTGGAGCCTGAGCGCTGTAGACTGGGAAAGCACAGGCCATCATGATCCGGGGCAAAACCCGTGTGCTACATACACTGTGAGCACTCCAGACATGACAGCAATATTTGTTTGCAGTGTTCTTAAAGAGACAGGAATAACAGAATACCTGACCTGCATCTTGAGAAATCTGTATGCAGGTCAGGAGCAACAGTTAGAACTGGACATGGAACAACAGACTGGTTCCAACTAGGAAAAGGAGTATGTCAAGGCTTATACTATCACACCACTTTTTAAACTTATATGCAGAGTACATCATGAGAAACACTGGGCTGGATGAAGCACAAGTTGGAATCAAGATTGCCAGGGGAAATATCAATAACATCAGATATGTAGATGACACCACCCTTATGGCAGAAAGTGAAGAACTAAAGAGCCTCCTGATGAAAGTGAAAGAAGAGAGTGAAAAAGTTGGCTTAAAACTCAAAATTCAGAAAACTAAGATCATAGCCTTGGGCCCCATCACTTCATGGCAAACAGATGAGGAAACAGTGGAAAAAGTAACAGGTTTATTTTTGGAGGCTCCAGTTCAGTTCAGTTCAGTCGCTCAGCCGTGTCCGACTCTTTGTGACCTCCATGAACCACAGCACGCCAGGCCTCCCTGTCCATCACCAACTTCCGGAGTCCACCCAAACCCATGTCCATTGAGTTGGTGATGCCATCCAACCATCTCATCCTCAGTCGTCCCCTTCTCCGCCTGCCCTCAATCTTTTCCCAGCATCAGGGTTTTTTTTTCAAATGAGTTAGCACTTTGCATCAGGTGGCCAAAGTATTGGAGTTTCAGCTTCAATATAAGTCCTGCCAATGAACACCCAGGATGGATCTCCTTTAGGATGGACTGGTTGGATCTCCTTGCAGTCCCAGGGACTCTCAAGAGTCTTCTCCAACACCACACTTCAAAAACATCCAGTTTTCAGTGCTCAACTTTCTTAGTAGTCCAGGTCTCACATCCATCCTTGACTAATGGAGAAACCAAAGCCTTGACTAGATGGACCTTTGTTGGCAAAGTAATGTCTCTGTTTTTTAATATGCTGTCTAGGTTGGTCATGACTTCCCTTCCAAGGTGTAAGCGACATTTAATTTCATGGCTGCAATCACCATCTGCAGTGATTTTGGAGCCCCATAGAATAAAGTCAGCCACTGTTTCCACTGTTTCCCCATCTATTTTCCATGAAATGATGGGGCAAGATGCCACAATCTTAGTTTTCTGAATGTTACTCAGCTCTTAAATAGAGTTCAGTTACCTGGGTCAGGTACCTGCTGACCATTTCTGAATCCAGGTAGGACAGGGAGGACACCAAGAGAGTGCTGGCATATTTTATTAAGGGCCAGTTCATGCAGACAACCAGTTCTGGCCCCCAGGTCTGGCTGAGGCCCGCCTACTCCCAGATAACGTTGGGGAAACTGTGCACCACAGCCGATCAGGTCACCCCCATGTCCCACAGCCACCTGGCGGCAGATCATGGGCTGCTAGTTCTGGACACCTTTGGTCCCTGATTCTCCATCTGTGCCCCAGTGGCAGCCCCCACCCCACAGCTTCTGAACCGTCTAGTGCTCATCTTCCTGAGTTCCTCCCCCAACCTCTGCCCTACAACCCCCAGTGAACCTGCAGGCTCCTCAGAAAGGATACAACTCCAGCACTGGGCCTCGCAGGCTCCACCAAATGCCACAGCCTCCGCACCTTGCACTGGGACAGTTGATGCCCCCAGTGCCTGGGGGGCCGCCCCAGCCACAGCGCCCTGCCCAGCAAAACTCATGATGCTGTCAAAGGACTGCATGGCCACCACATGTCCCTCTTGAGGTCAACAGGAGCTGAAGAGAGACTGAGCCCCTCATGAGGTCCTCTCCTTCTGTGAAAGGATGCACAGTGTTTCTGCGCACTCTCCTCAGGGTGCTTCCTCACACCAGATTGGTTACTGCCCAGTCTCTCCGGCCACCCATGGGCCACTAGAGAGAACCCATGGTGCGAGAGGGACTCGGTTCCCTCATGAAGCCACACTCCCTTCAGGTATCTCTAATACGCCTGCGCACACAGGCCCCTCCTGTGCCGGCCCAGACGGTGTGGAGTGGACAACGGTGTACACAGAGACGCAGCTAAGACAAGGATCGTGGCTTTCTATGCCCAAGGCCTTGACCATGGCTCCTAAACATCTCCTCAAGGTGATAAGGGCTCCTCCCCCACACCCTCCAACACCTCCCCACAATAAAACTCAAAGTGAAACACACACAGCAGGGCAAGAGTAGGACCTCCAAGAAGAGGGGTCTTCCCCAAGTTGGGGGGTCAGGACTGATCAGTGTCCTAAGACCACCATGGAGGTACCACCCTCAGGACCTCATCTATACCTTAGTATATTCCAAAGGCCCATCTCCAAACTCCAGCCCCTGGGGCTTAGGGCTTCAATATGGGAACTGAGGGTGGAAGAAGGACCCAGACACTCAGTGTACAGGCCAGTGTTACTGGCTTCCCCATCTATGCTCACATGAGCCTTTTTGGTAGGGAGACAGTGACTGACCCAAACAAGCATAGAAACCAAGTCTCTTCTGCCTGATAATCCACCTTAGCTATACAGACAGGTGTGACACTCAAGGCCTCACAGACCTGAGCTGAGGGACAGATGGAAACAGGAAAGTAAGTCTTCCTGACATAACAGTGTTAAAGCAAGACAAAGCCACGCGCCCTAAGGAAGTTCCTGGAATCAGAGGAGCTGTGGAGGTGATACCAGCTGTGGTGACCTAGGGTCACTCTACTGTCTCCCCAATTCCACTCAGGGGTGCCCTTCCCTCCTTGTGCTCCCTGGTGGGTGGGCGGGCCCAGGCTTCCCCTGCTGTCCTGGCTAGTTATGCGGACCCTCCTTCTCCTGGACCAACACCGCCCCTCACATCTCAAGGCCAGGAGATGACAGAGGTGCTCCTCTCACCTATTTCCAGGCCACTCCTCCACCTGAGGGGCTGGTTCCCATGTGTCCCCAGCCCTGCCCTCCCACAGAGGCTGCACAGAGGTGCAGGTGTCACTCAAGAGGCTCCCACCCTCGGGCTTCCAGTGGGATCTCCACAGGCAGGAGGGGCCCTGCCTTTGCTGATCTGTGTGCTGCACACTCCCAGGACAGTCGACTATAGGCCCCGCCAACAAAAAGCCACCACCACCGAGTGCCTGGCTGCAAAAAAAAAGTGCTCCCAGTTGGCTGCCATAAGCAGCAACCCCCAGGGCTGCAACCTAACTCTCACCACACACAGACATTCTGCTCTGAGTCTCTGTGCCTCCCAGGAGGGGCAAACAGAATCCCAACTCATTTGCCTCCCAAACCACGCACAAGGGTAACTAGCTGGCCCAACCTGGACCCATCTAAAACGTGCATTCCACAATGCAGCTTTGACCTCTCCAACGTGTGCCACAGAAGGGTCACACTAGACAAAGGTAGCAGATGGTGAGGGGCCGAAGCAAACAACCCACCAGCATCTTCCCCATGCCTGTTGCTGTTCATTCAGTCATGTTGGACCCTTTACAAACCCAAGGACTGCAGCACTCCAGGCTTCCCTGTCCTTCACCATCTACTGGAATTGCTCAAATTCATGTCCATTGAGTCGGTGATGCCTTCCAACCATCTCATCCTCTGTCGTCCACTTCTCCTCATATCTTCAATCTTTCCCAGCATCAGGGTCTCTGCCAATGAATCAGCTCTTCACACCAGGTGGCCAAAGTGTTGGCACTTTCATTTTTACAGAAATCAGTTAAAATGCATCAATTGGAAAGAAAGAAATGTGCATTACAGGCAAAATGATTCTTTATGTACGAAGTCCAATGGGATGTATAAAAGAGCTATTACAATTAATTATTCAGTTTAGCAAGGTTTCAGGATACAAGGATACTCTTGAGAGGACTTGGACTACAAGGAGAACAGACCAGTCAATCCTAAAGGAAATCTACCCTGAAGATTCACTGGAAGGGCTGATGCTGAACCTGAAACTGCTATACTTTGGCTACCTGATGTGAAGGGCCAACTAACTGGAAGAGATCCTGATGCTGGGAAAGATTGAAGGCAACAGTAGAAGGGGGAGACAGAGGATGAGATGGTGAGATAGCATAACCCACTCAATGGACATGAATTTGAGCAAATTGCCGGAGACAGTGGAGGACAGATGAGTCTGGTATGCTACAATCCATGGGGGCACAAACAGTCAGACATGAATTACAGACTGAAAAGCAACATCATTCATGTGTCATGTGAAAAGTGAAAAGTGCACTTGCTGTGTGGAGTCTGACTCCTTGCAACCCCATGAATTGTAGCCTGCAAGCTCCACTGTTCAGGATTTCTCCAGGCAAAAATACTGGAGTGGATTGCCATTAACATTTCCAGAAGATATTCCCAACCCAGAGATTGAACCTGGGTCTACCACACTGCAGGCAGATTCTTTACCATCTGAGCCACCAGGGAAGGCCTCTGGTAATTTATCTTAATATTTAATATAACTATAAAATGAGAAAATATTCCAAAATTAATACTGAATGACAGTATACAACTTTCTTACTCTCCCACTTCTTACATTGTCTTCAATTATGTTGTATTCCTTGAATATCTGGATCTCAGAACCTCCCTTCCAACTGAAAGCCAAATGCAGAATGAGGAAGTGCAGAAGCTAAAAATAAAGTCAGAGACAGCACAGTAGCTCGGTTTTATTTTCTGCAGTTAACAATCACCAAACAAACAATTTTATGTAGTTAACAATCACCAAACTATGACGCCACTGAGCCCTCAAGCAGCAGCACAGACACAAGATGAAACCGGATCAAATTACTGCAGAAAGCAATGCCCTGGGGAAGGACACTTGAGGCTAGGGCACACAGGCTGGGTTTAACCCCCTCTTCCCTGCTGAGGCTTAGCAGAAACGGGGGGCACAAAGTGCTGCAAGGACCATATCACCAGGGAAAGCTGGTCCAGACAGAAGGCGATGGACCTCCGGAGAAGGGCATGGTCTTCAGCAGTCAATCGGCTAAAAGGGAGACAAAATGAAATTCAATTTCCCACCGAGAAGGAGGAAGAGGAGCATGTCTTCCCTCTGTTCCCGCACACCGACAAACCCAGGGCACCACACTCCTTTAGGCTTAACCCACCATTATGGCTCCTCATTGGCCGAGATTGGCCCTGGGCACCACCCACCACCCCCTCCCCGTCCCCGGCCCCCTTTAGAACTGACAGAACCAGCATGCGGCCATTAACACCAATCTCCTTCCGAATCGGCCCTTGCAGTTGAGTACGTCGAGTCAGGAAGTGACGGGCATTGTCTGCCTCCTCGTGTGATGAGAAAGGCACAGTGAGGCTGCTGGTGGAGATACGGTTAAGGCACCATCCATACTAGTCATTTTGCCTGTATGTTAGTCAGGCTCCCTGCTCACAGAGAACCTCTTTCTCCCACAAGGACGCCGCCGGACACCCTGGATATCACCACACAGCCCTCTGAATCCCTTCAGGTTGCTTTTCCTCACTACCTTCTCTTGGCAGCCAGACCACTCCTGACACATACCCTCCAGCCCTCCAGAGTACCCTCCTCCTACACTTTAGGCCCCACCACCTGCAACCCCCCAAACCACCCCTAGTCCACACCCGGAACACCGCAGCCGCCCGGCCCACCGAGGCTCCTGGAATAGGATACAACTGGAGGGGACGGTTACTCAGAATTCCGGCTCCAGGTGCAGCGTCTCCACCAGGCCCTGGAACTTGGGGTGCCCCCGGGAACTGTGGAATGACACCGACTGTGCCATCTGACTCTCCTGCAGCGCCGGGGCCTCTGGGATTATTCAGGTCAGCGACGCCACCAGGAATTTCATGAATGATGGCATCACCAGGGCCAGCTGGGTCGCCAGGGTCATCCTGGCCACCAGCACCACCCGGCACACTGTGGCTGCCACGTGCTGTGTCCGCTGCAAAGGCCACAGCACCTGCGTCTTCATTGGCCGCCCTCATGTTTCCTCCACCGTGTGCCTCAGGCTCCATCTTGAACTCCCTTCCCGCTCTCCACAGCGGGAAAGACCGATCTGTCCCTACAGACACCAGCCCTGTAGTGCCACCTGCAGCTCAGCATAGGAAGAGCACCTGTGCACACACACCCTGGTCCTGCCTCCTGATTGGTTCCCCCCGACCATTGGTTCCCGCGATGACTGCAGGCTCTCGGGCAATGGGCGCCCCCTGCTGAAGCTTCGTGCGTTAGTGTGCCATGTCACCCCCATGTGCCTGTGCAGATTCACACCTACGTGGTCTGGGCCCTCTGAGTCAGTACTGACTCGGGCCAGAAACCTGGTAAACGGCTTAGCGATGACGCCTCTGTGTGTGGGGCGGCGGCTCCTCAGTGCGCATGCTCCAACAGACCCTCCCCCACTCCTCAACGTGTGCGACTGTTTCTGGTCCAAGCCTGCAAATTTCAAGTGAGCCCCGGTCCCTGTGCACCTCCAAGTCTGCGCCGCTGCTAACCTGGCCATGCTCACAGGTGACCATCCTGCTGAGTGCGGGTCCTTGTCATCGACTTCTGGAAGATAGCCTGGTCTGTCCGTCTGGTGTCCCACACGTAGCTGACGTGTGCGTTCGTGTGTCTGTAGGCGGGTGTATGCACATGGCCATCTGCCTGTCCGTGTCTGTGTGTGCGTGTGCCCGAGAGAGAGAGAGAGTGCCTGTGCACAGGTGCTAGCACATGTGCGTTTACGTGTGTGTGAGAGAGTGTGTGGTCAGGTGCATGCACATGGGAGTGTAAGTGTGCTTGTGCACAGGGTCATGCACCTGGGCATGTGTGTCTTTATGAAAGAGACGGATCAGAGGCATGCACATTGGCATCTGCGTGTGCTTGTGTTCATGCGTAGGTGCCTTTGCGTGGCAGTGGACAGGGACCCTGTCCTGGAGTCCTGAGACTAGGGATGGGGAGTGGGCTGTGCTTGTTCGCCTGGGGAGGGAAGCAAGGACTGCTGTTGGACTCACTGGGGATGGCATGGGGCTGGGCCTCTTGGGGCTGCAGGCACACAGAATACAGGGACTTCAGGCTGGGGGCTTACCCCAGGCCTGCCAGAAGCACCAGTCGGACCAGTGGCACACAAGGGCTGCTGAAAGGGCAGTGCCACCCAGGATAACACTAGTCACTTGGCCTCTGCTGGCACAATTCTCACGGGCTTTCCCTCTCCAGGAACAAAGTCTTGCAGCTCTCCAGAGGGCTGGAGGTGCCAGCTGCTCTCAACTGGGGGGGTGACCTAGTGTCTGCTGGCCTGCTGGGTGCAAGTCTATTTCTGTGTCTGGAAGGGGTCAAGGCAACAGACACAGTGCAGTCGGTGGTGATGATGGGGCTGGGGCACCACTGCCTGGGAGGTGCTGTGTGTCTCCCAGGGAACCACTGGTACCATGGGAGGTGACTGGATCAGGGCCACTGCCCGAGGAGGGTGCAGGTATTTCAATCAGTCCGCTTGATCCTCACCCCCTGGCTGGATAGGCCTCTCAGTGGCCCTGCAAATCCAAGGCCAGCAGCCTTCCCCACCCCCAGTGGAGAGATTAGATTTTCCTCCATTATCACGTTAGTTGTAGGAGTTTTGTAGGTGACCTTGATCAGATTAAGAAAGTCTGTTTGTAGTCTTAGTTTTTGGAGAGTTCTTTATCATAGTGGTTCTTGAATATGGTCAAATGTTTTTATGGCATCTATCAAAATGGTCATATGGTTTTTCTCCTGTGTTTTCTTCATATGATGAATAACACTGGTTGAATATTTTTTAATGTATAACCAATCTTTCATTCTTGGGATAGATCTCATTTGGTCATAATGCTTTATATATTGCTGGATTAAATTTGCTAATATTTCATTTTGGTATTTTTGTAACAGTGGTCTCATAAAATGATTTGAGAATTGTTTCCTCTTCTCTACTTTATGAAATAATTTGTATGGCTTGGTGATATTTCTCCTTCATGTATTTCATAGCATTCACTAGTTAAGTCACATGGGCCTGGAGTTTTCTGTTCCATATCTTTTAAAGATTTAGGGATATTTAGGGTTTTCACTTTCTTCTTGAGTTGGTTTTGGGAATTTGTGTCATTCAAGGAATTTCTTAATTTCATCTAATTTGGCAATTTTTTTGGCTGTTTAAAATATTTATTTATTTTAACTGGAGGCTAATTAATTTACAATATTGTAGTGGTTTTTGCCATACATTGACGTGAATCAGCCATTGGTGTACATGTGTCCCACATCCTGAATCCCACTCCTTCCTCCTTCCCCATCCCATCCCTCAGGGTCATCCCAGTGCACTGGACCTGAGCACTATGTCTCATGCATCGAACCTGGACTGGTGATGTATTTCACATATGGTAATATACATGTTTCAATTCTATTCTGTCAATCATTCCACCCTCACCTCCTCCCATAGAGTCCAAATGTATGTGCTTTATCTCTGTGTCTCTTTTGTTGTCTTGCATTTAGTGTTATCACCACCATCTTTCTAAATTCCACATATATGCATTAGTAAAGAGACACAGATGTACAGAAGAGACTTTTGGACTCTGTGGGAGAAGGCGAGGGTGGGATGTTTCGAGAGAACAGCATCGAAACATGTATATTATCTAGAGTGAAACAGATCACCAGCCCAGGTTGGATGCATGAGACAAGTGCTCGGGCCTGGTGCACTGGCAAGTCCCAGGGGGATCGGGTAGAGAGGGAGGTGGGAGGGCGGATCGGGATGGGGAATACATGTAAATCCATGGCTGATTCATGTCAATGTATGACAAAAACCACTACAATATTGTAAAGTAATTAGCCTCCAACTAATAAAAATAAATGAGAAAAAAGTAGGGTCTTTTGTTGCAAGGTAATAGTTGGTTATAAACATGAAAATTAAAGGCGTAATAAAGAACTTCAAAAGACAAAAATTTTTAAATGATAATAGTAAAAATGTATTTAGGAATTGGTCTGGAGCTGCTGAAGGCAGTGTGGGATTAGTTTCAGTTTCATATAGTTCCTTATTCCAGTTTATACTTCTTCTCAAGGACTTTAGGCCCCTTCCGATCTAACTACAGGGTTTTAATCTATTGTACCTGTCATTTCCAGAGCAGTTCCCTCTTTTTTGTCTATTTTGGCTTTCTCTCTTTGCAAGTCTCTTCCGTGTCTAATTTAGGCCCTGGCACAAGGGTGCGATAGTGATCACTTACTTAGGTTTACTTATTCAGTTGTGTTGTGGGGGAGGGAGTTCATTTCATTTCAGTTCAGTTGCTCAGTCGTTTTTGACTCTTTGTGACGCCATAGACTGCAGCTCGCCAGTCCTCCCTGTCCATCACCAACTCCCAGAGTTTACTCAACTCATATCCATTGAGTCGGTGATGACATCCAACCATCTCATCCTCTGTCGTCCCCTTCCCCTCCTGCCTTCAATCCTTCCCAGTATCAGGGTCTTTTCAAGTGAGTCAGTTCTTCACATCAGGTGTCCAAATATTGGAGTTTCAGCTTCAACATCAGTCCTTACAATGAATATTCAGGATTGATTTCCTTTAGAACTGACTGGTTGGCTCTCCTTGCAGTCCAAAGGACTCTCAAGAGTCTTCTCCAACACCACACATCAAAAACATCAGTTCTTCAGCGCTCAGCTTTCTTTATGGACCAAGTCTCACATTCATGCATGACTATTGGAAAAACCATAGCCTTGACTAGACAGACCTTTGTTGGCAAAGCAGTGTCTCTGTTTTTTAATATGCTGTTTAAGTTGGTCATAACTTTTCTTCCAAGGAGCAAGTGACTGTTAATTTCATGGCTGCAATCACCACCTGCAGTGATTTTGATCCCGCAGAAAATAAACTTGTCACTATTTCCACTGCTTCCCGATCTATTTTCCATGAAGTGATGGGATCAGATATCATGATCTTAGTTTTCTTTTTTTTTCTTAGTTTTCTGAATGTTGAGTTTTAAGCCGACTTTTTCACTCACCTTTTTCACTTTCCTCAAGAGGCTCTTTAGTTTTTCCTCACTTTCGGCCATAGGTATTGTGTCATCTGCATATCTGAGGTTGTTTCTATTTCTCCTGGCAATGTGATTCCAGCATGTGCTTCACCCAGCCTAGCATTCCTCATGATGTAATGTGCATATAAGTTAAGTAAGCAGGATGACAATATACACCCTTGACGTACTCTTTTTCCTATTTGGAACCAGTCTGTTGTTCCATGTCTAGTTCTAACTGTTGCTTCCTGACATGCATACAGATTTCTCAAGAGGCAGATCAGGTGGACTGGTATTCCTTTCTCTTTAAGAACACTGCAAACAAATAGCATTGGCATGTCTGGAGTGCTCTCAGTCTATGTACCACACGGCATTTGCCCCAGGTCATGACGGCCTGTGCTTTACCAGTCTACACTGTTCAGGCTCCAGGTTGCTCTGCAGGGGTGCTCTCCAAAGTGGGTCCTGTATTTCTTGTACTTCCCAGGACTGAGCCATTCAGGTTCAGGTTGTCAGGCCCTCCCCAAGTGCACAGACAATGTTGGGCATGCGTTTTGTGCCCTTTCCAGGCTTGAGCAGCTCGGGCAACCAGGTGTTTGATGAGCACACTCTCCCAGGTGGCCCATGCATCTTAATTACCCCCAGGTCCCAGCGACTCACTTTTCTGGGTGCACCGTGAAAGCACTGTCTCTGGTGTGCTGTATGTCTCCTCTGGGGAGCTGATCTCAGGCTGTGACCCCCCTGGCAGATGTCAACCATCCAGGATCCCAGGAAGACGTGCTTAGCAACTGGGAGCCTACTCACAGTTTGGTGGAGGATGACATCTCTGGGACCAAGATTGCCCCTTGCCTTCTGGCTCTGGCTGTCACCCAGCTGCTTCTCTGCCTCTGGCAGGTGAGGAGCCAGTCCACAGCTACTATCTCTCTTCTGATATTCTCTCAGTCCTTTGTTCTGTGAGTGGGCCAGACTGCTCGTTAAGTCAGAGCTCTTCCTGGGAAAGTTCTCTCTCTCTCTCTCTCTCTCTCTCTCTCTCTTTTTGCTTTAAGTCTCTCTGGCTATCTCACAGTTTGGGTTGCTATCTCACTTTAGCTCCCTCACATTGTCCTCAGGGCATTCAGGCCCAGTCCTTACCCTAAGCATACAGTTCGTGCCTCCCTGTCCAGTCCCCACTCACTGGTGGCGGATGTGAGCATCTGGGGGAATTCTCCACTGACAGTTGTGCTTAAGTGCATATTTTCTGGTTTTTTTTTTTTCTTCTTCTTCTTTCTCCCAGTTATGTTGCCCTCTGAGATTCCAAAACTCCCCAGAGACCCGCCACTGAGAGGGATTCTTGTTGTTTGGAAACTTCTCCTCCTTCACAACTCCCTCCCCAAGACGGGTCTCCATTTCTAACTCTTTTGCCTCTCTTTTTGGCTTTTATATTTTGTCCTACCTCCTTTCAAAGAGAATGGGATGCCTTTCTGGGTGCCTAGTGTCCTCTGCTGGTGTTCAGAAGCTGTTTTGAGTAAGTTGCTCAGCATTCAAATGATCTTTTGATGAATTTGTGGGGGATAAAGTGGTCTCCCCGTCCTATTCCTCCACCATCTTAGGACCACCCCTAAATTGGCAAATTTATTCACATTGTTCCTAATGTGCTGTTCTTAGTTGGTCAGTCATGTCCAACTCTTTGCGACCCCACGGACTGTAGCCCACCAGGCTCCTCTGTCCATAGGGATTCTCCAGGCAAGAAAACTGGAGTGCCCTCAAGGGTATCTTCCCAAGCCAGGGATCGAACCCAGGTCCCCCACACTGCACATGGATTCTTTACCTGCTAAGCCACCAGAAAAACCCAAGGATACTGAAGTGGGTAGCCTATCCCTTCTCCAGCAGATCTCCCTGATCCAGGAATCTAACTGGGGTCTCCTGCATTACAGGTGGATTCTTTACCAACTGAGCTATCAGGGAATCTGGAGAGTTGTTAAGCCTGAAGCCTTTTGTTTACTGGTCTCTGTACTGGCCTGTGCCCCTCTCTGACAATGACTAGCAGCTGTCTTGAGGCCATCTGAAATAGTGTGATTAGATCCAGATGAAACACGTTTAAGTTGGCCTCCACTGCTTGGTTGGCTTGTATAGTCTCATCTCCTCCTCAGGAGGCTGATTCAAAACCACCTCTTCAAACTGTTGGCATTCAAGCGTCAGAAGCGGTTAGCTTTCTCCACCTGTAGGTTTCCGATTTATTGGGCTCTCAATCACCAAAGGTTTCAGGTCTCAGGCAGAGAGCCTCACCATTAGAACTGCATTCCTTCCCAGCTCTGCTTGGAGACCACCCGCTGTAGCCCGAGTTCCTTTCTTTCATAGGACTTCTCTGAAAGTAGAAAGACCATCAACATATCCCTAACATTTTGATTCTATCAATTCCTCCAACACTTCAGCCTTGGACAGCCTGTCGCCCAACTCCCAAAGACCTATGGGAAGCAGCTTCTTTATCAACCATGCTAAGAATACTGCACATAGAATGAATTACATCTATTTAAAGTGTGTTCCTTGGTGATTTCAGAAAATCGTGTCTGCCCATGAAATCAGCACCATAGTAACACTGAGAATGTTCTCATCATCCCTGTGGTTGTCCTTTCCCATTACACCCAACCTGCAGCAACCTAGATGTGTTTCACTCTAGATGTGTTTGCATTTTATATAAATGGATCATCCAATACATAGTCTTGTGTGTCTGAACATGTACTTTGAGTAAAAACACTATGAACATTTGTGTCCAAATTTTAGAGGAGACATACACTTTTACCTCATAGTTCAGTTGGTTAAAAATCTGCCTGCAATTCAGGAGACCCCAGTTCGATTCCTGGGTCAGGAATATCTGCTGGAGAAGGGATAGGCTACCCACTCCAGTATTCTTGGGCTTCCCTTGTGGCTCAGCTGGTAAAGAATCCACCTGCAATGCGGGAGACCTGAGTTTGATCCCTTGGTTGGGAAGATGCCCTGGATAAGGGAATGGCTACTCACTCCACTATTCTGGCCTGGAGATTCCCATGGACTATACATTCCATGGGGGTATCAAAAAGTTGCAGACGCCTGAGCCACTTCACTTTCATTTTCACCACGTACCAAAGAAAGGCTGTTTGCACTGGACGAGCTCAAACTTGTTTTAAATAAAGACAGTCTCGGAGAGGTGTCTTACAAGGGAACCATCAGATAAATCATACAATGGTGATTGTCTCAGAATCGGATTTTGAAGGCTCTCCAACCCCACTCTGCTCCCTCCACAGTCTGCTAACTTTCACCTTTTCACCATGAAATGGATAGTTAGATGCTGATTTTCAATGCTACTGCAAAGTTGGCGATAAGAGGACAGGAATGGGACCAGTTAAAATGCCACAAAACTCACTGTTGTTACTGAGTGAGATTCAATAGAATGATGCTGAAGATGCTAGCCTGTGGACCACTTTGAGAACCACTGGATGAAAGGATGTATGGGATGAACAGTCCTCCCATCACTTCATAGAAAATAGAAGGGGGAAAGTGGAAGCACTTACAGATTTTATTTTATTGGGCTCCAAAATCACTGTGGATGGTAACTGCAGCCATGAAATTAAAATACCCTTGCTCCATGGAAGGAAAGCTATGATAAAACTAGACAGTATATTAAAAGGCAGAGCCATCACTTTGCCAACAAAGGTCTGTATAGTGAAAGCTATGGTTTTTCCATCAGTCATGTACAGATGTAAGTGTGGGACCATAAAGAAGGCTGAGTGCCAAAGAACTGACACATTTGATCCGTGGTGTTGGAGAAGACTCTTGAGAGTTCCTTGGACAGCAAGGAGATCAAACCAGTCAGTCCTAAAGGAAATCAACTCTGAATATTCATTGGAAGGATTGATGCTGAAACTAAAGCTCTAATACTTTGGCTACCTGATGGGAACAGCCGACTCATTGGAAAAGATGCTGATGCTGGCAAAGATTGAGGGCAGGAGGAAAAGGGGATGACAGAAGATGAGGTTGTTGGGTGGAATCGCTGACACAATGGACATGAGTTTGAGCAAATTCTGGGAGACGGTGAAGGACAGGGAAGCCTGGAGTGCTGCAGTCCATGGGATCCCAGAGTCGGACACTGCTCAGTGACTGAACAACAGCAACAGTCCTGTACTAAAATAGGAACACACAACTGGCTTCCTTTTTCTTCGTTACTAAATTATGATCACTGAACCAACAGGTATATGAGAAGGAGGGATGTTTTCTCTCTTTGTTGGATGGTAAAGGATGGGCCTGCCCCAAGGGATCTCTCAGTGACTTTTCAAACCAGTGCTTACAATGGGAAACACCTTTTCTAAATATAGTCCATTTTAAATCCCTGCCTTCCCTGTGGGTTGGGAGGAACACACTGGAAACAGGAAAACATTTCTCCTTCCGAAGGGCAATTACACCATTTGTCTCTAACAAGTACTTCTGAGAATTGCCCTCCCCAGGTCCTAGGAGTCCCTGAAGGTCCTTGGTTTTCATTCTTCCAACAACACTCCCGACCTCTCCTTGCTACCTTCACCTGCCTCATGCCCACAGATTTTGCTCTCTGCTTCAGTGGATCAAGTCTCCAGTGTGCTCCTGGGTTCGTTCTTAGAATCTTCCTGATGAGAGGTGGGTGAAAAGGACAGCTGGTTTCCACTGGCAGCCCTGAGATCAGGTAGAGAGGCTGGATGCACATCTGGCTATGAGAACGTGAGTATTGGCAGTTTTTTTCCAGCCCTGGAATCAAGATAACCTTTATCCTTCTTTTCCTGGTGGGCTGATGAAATGGAAAAGCCTTGGAGTAGGACAGAAGCCACTTCCTGGCACACTACAGGAGAGAGACTGATGGATGTTGTAGGGGCTCCAAGAACAGAAGACTCTTGGCATGGTGATGAGGAGCTTGGAAGGAAAGCAAGGAAGGCTCCTGGGCAGGGGCTTTAACTGGCATCGGGAGTGCCAGCCAATGTTTCCTCAGGGACTGGGGACTGAGCAAACCCCTTCCCTGACAGAGGAGCTGGTTGGGGCTGGCACTGAGAACAGAAGCCCATATATATGCCAGGGCTGCTGAGCTAGCCCTGATCACCCTGTGGCATGTTGGGGGGCTTTGAGTTCTCTTTTGGAGGGTCAGGGCTGTGAGCAGGAGCAGTCTTGTGCTCCCTGAACAGCCAGGCAAACTGGGCATTCCAGATGACCTTGACCAGGGTTTCCCAAGGCTGAACCTCCGAGTCTCCATCTCAGCAATAAGGCCCTGAAGGCAGCCATGTGAAAAGCACAGGGTGGAATCGAGAAAGTCTGAGGCAAAGCTGGCTATGCATCCAAGAGGAGCCTCATCAGGGTGTCTGGGGCGCCTGGTTTTCTCCTGTGCCAGGTCCCAAGTGCAGCTGTGTCTGTGACACCCAACAGGGTTAGTCAGGCTCTGAGCAGCTGACTCCTGTGACCAGGCTCATGGACCCCATCATGCCAAACCCAGGTGACACAAGAAGACTTGTGGTTGAGTAGACTCGGCACTGGGGACTCAACAGGTAGGTGCCGGGACAGACACCCGAGGGGTAGGGGCGGGTTCTGGCAAACCTTTCATCCTCTTATTGTAGGATTCTGATACCTTTCAAACCTACGATGCGGGAGACACAGAGTGTACACCAGACCCCAGGAGTCAGGGGGCCACTGGCTCAGCTGACTTTCATGCTCCAGAGACCTCCCCTATCTGCATCGTCCATGGAGGGAGCAGGCCTATTGGCGGCTGCTTTTAGCTCTACTGCAACTACTCCTTGCAGCCTTCTCTCCTTCGTGGAGGAACTTTATTATGATGGCTTGCTACACTTGTTTGTGCTTCTAAAGCTTCTCTATACAAACACACAGGAGGCAGGGTATGCACAACAGGCTGTATGAAAATCCACAAATTTAAATGACATGGCTATTTTAACCAGTACCATATAGATATATATATATAAATGTATATCTAGACCTTCATGCTGTTTATCATTTTTTAGTATTATGAACAATACCAAAATGAATATCCTACTATAGTTGTTTTTCGGCACTAGATTTTCTAGGATAGGAATTGTTGGGATAAAGAGTAAACTGCTTTAAATAGTTTGATACATATTAACAAATTGACCCCCCAAAAAGTTGCATCCATTCACATGCTAACCAATTGCGTATGAAAGTGATCATTTTCATGCATCCCACTGCAAACACAATAAATTCAGTCTTTTACATCTTTGCCCATCTAGTCACTCAAGGCACACCTCAATAAAAAGTCCACTTTCCTTTTGATTTTAATATAATTGAACAATATGTAGGGCCTTTGGCCAATGGTATCTCTTCATTGAGAAGTGCCCATTCATATTGTTTATCAGTGTTTTATTTGGGACAGTAATATTTTTCAGATGGGTAAGTGCTCTTTACAGGTTTGAAATATCGCATGTTGGTCATAATTGGAAAACATACCCTCCACATTCTTTCATTTTATCTTTGTACATTGTCTTTTTCTGTGTACAAGTTAAAGCAATTTAAATGTGTTTAAGTGATCTTGTTTTCATTATGCTTTCTGAAATTTGTTTCCAATGAACAGCCCTGCCCATTATAAAATTATGAAAACCTTCATTCAAAACAACTTTTGGACTTCACATTTTTTAATCTATTGGGAATGTATTTGGTGAGAAATGACATAGAAATCTAGCATTATTTTCTCTCCAAAGTGTTGGTCAGGTGTCGCAATACCATTTACTAAATAATCCATATCTCCCCACTGAAATGAATTGTCATCTTTACCAAATTCTAAATTCCCATCTGGGCTTATTCTTGAAAATTTGTTCAACCAGTTAATATATGTGGCATGATTGCAGGATGACCTCTCTGAGGAAACTACCTGAAGAAAACTGTAGGGAAGGTAGGGGGCAGAATTAAGAGACAGAAAGACAGAAAAACAGAGACAGACAGACAGACTCTTAGAAAAGAAACCTTTTTGCAATGCTGAAAGGAAAGCTTACAGAACTATTAGGTGGGTGACATTTTGCATGGATCTCTGGTTCTCTGAATCTTCTAAATAATCTCAGATATCCCCATGGCAACTGTGAGGAAACCACTCTATTAACTTGTGCTCTTATATTCATGACAGAGACACAGTTGGATTGGAATCCAACTTCAAAATTGTAATTTAGTAACTTTAAGAATCCTTTTCCAAATTGGGTTTTCTTGGCACCCCACACTTTGGCTACATGCACTAAGGGACCCTATCAGTAAGGTCAGAGAGAAACTGGAAGGTTCTTTCTAGGTGGGGAGGAGATAAAGTCAAGATTGGAGTTGTGGCTCCCAGGCTCTAGGTTACCTAAGACCGTGACAAGTGACTGTCGGTCCTGCAGTCACACTTAAAGATGGCTTCATGGCAGCCTCTACTCAAACCCTAGAGTTTGCCCTCAGAGAACACACAGCCCCATTTGCCCAGTGGTAGCAGCTGGGTTCTCTGCTCCCTTCCCCTGCAATGTGAAGGGAGTCACTTGGCCTTCTCACAACTTAACCGAGTAATTGCAAATCACCCCCAAACAGCTTGGGTTTTTTGAGTCTGTTGCTTGAAACTCACCTGTGCTGGTCTGCATGATTGGAAGCTCTTCGTTTGTAAGTGGAAAAACATAGCTGTGAGTAAATGAGGTAGGCTCCCTAGAGGGACATGGAGGACCTCATAGTATTGAAGTTAGGGGCAGAATAACAAAGCACCAGGAAGTTGCAGACCTGTGCAGTTCCCTATGAATTTTTGGATCAGCTTTTCCATTTAAGAAAAAAAAATGCTGTTGAGATTTTGATGAGGACTGCATTGTCTGTAGACCACTTTGTGAGTACTGTCATCTTAACAATATTAAGTCTTCCAATCCATGTGCGTGGAAAATCTTTCCATTTAATTTCAGTTCACTTCAATCGCTGAGTCATGTCCAACTCACTGTGACACCATGGACCACAGCATGCCAGTACTCCCTGTCCATCACCAAATCACAGGGTTTACCCAAAACTTATGTCGACTGAGTCGGCGATGCCATCCAACCATCTCCTCCTCTCTTGTCACCTTCTCCTTCTGCCCTCAATCTTTCCCAGGACATGGTCTTTTCAAATGAGTCAGCTGTTCACATCAGGTGGCCAAAGTAAGTATGGGAGTTTCAGCTTCAATATCAATCATTCCAATGAACACTCGGAGCTGATCTCCTTTAGGAAGGACTGGTTGGACCTCCTTGCAGTCCAAGGGACTCTCAAGAGTATGCAACACCACCACAATTCAAAATCTTCAATTCTTCAGAACTCAGCTTTCTTTATAGTCCAACTCTCACATCCATACATCACTACTGGAAAAATCATAGACTTCACCAGACAGACCTTTGTTGTCAAAGTAATGTCTCTGCTTTTTAATATGCTGTCTAGGTTGGTCATAACTTTCCTTCCAAGGAAAGGAGTAAGCGACTTTTAATTTCATGGCTGCAGTCACCATCTGCAGTGATTGTGGAGCCCCCCAAAATAAAGTCTGCCACTGTTTCCCCATCTATTTGCCATGAAGTGATGGGACTGGATGCCATGATCTTAGTTTTATGAATGCTGAGCTTTAAGCCAACTTTTTCACTCTCCTCTTTCACTTTCACAAGAGGGTCTTTAGTTCTTCACTTTCTGCCATAAGGGTAGTGTCATGTGCATATCTGAGGTTATTGATATTTCTCCCGTCAATCTTGATTCCAGCGTGTGCTTCTTCCAGCCCGGGGTTTCTCATGATTTAATCCCCATATAAGTTAAGCAGGGTGACAATCAGCCTTGACAGACTCCTTTTCTTATTTGGAAACAGTCTGTTGTTCCATGTCCAGTTCTAACTGTTGCTTCCTGACCTGCATACAGATGTCTCAGGAGGCAGGTCAGGTTGTCTGGTATTCCCACCCCTTTCAGAATTTTTCACAGTTTATTGCTACCCACACAGTCAAAGTCTTTGGCATAGTCAATAAAGCAGAACAAGATGTTTTTCTGCACTTCTCTTGCTTTTTCGATTATCCAGCAGATGTTGGCAATGTGATATCTGGTACCTCTGCCTTTTCTAAAACCAGGTCGAACATCTGGAAGTTCACGGTTCATGTATTCCTGAAGCCTGGCTTGGAGAATTTTGAGACCTTTTAGAACTAGCACCCAAAAAAGATGCCCTTTTCATTATAGGTGACTGGAATGTAAAAGTAGGAAGTCAAGAAAAACCTGGAGTAGCAGGCAAATTTGGCCTTGGAGTACAGAATGAAGCAGGGCAAAGGCTAATAGAGTTTTGCAAAGAGAACACACTGGTCATAGCAAACACCCACTTCCAAGAACACAAGAGAAGACTCTAAATGTGCACATCGCCAGAAAGCCAACACCGAAATCAGATCGATTATATGCTTTACAGTCAAAGATGGAGAAGCTCTATACAGTCAGCAAAAACAAGACTGGGAGCTGACTGTAGCTTGCATCATGAAATCCTTATTGCCAAATTCAGACTGATATTGAAGAAAGTGGGGGAAACCACGAGACCATTCAGAATCCCTTATGATTGTACAGTGGATGTGAGAAATAGATTTAAGGGACTATATCAGATAGAGTGCCTGATGAACTATGGACGAAGGTTCATGACATTGTACAGGAGACAGGGACCAAGACCATCCCCAAGAAAAAGAAATGCAAAAAAGCAAAATGGCTGTCTGAGGAGGCCTTAAAAACAGCTGTGAAAAGAAGAGAAGAGCAAAGAAGAAAAGGAAATATATACCTACTCGAATGCGGGGTTGCAAAACATAGCAAGGAGAGATAATAAAGACTTCCTTAGTGATCAATGCAAAGAAATACAGGAAAATAATAGAATGGGAAAGAACAGAGATCTCTTCAAGAAAATTAGAGATACCAGGGGAACAGTTCATGCAAAGATGGTCTCGATAAAGTATAGAAATGTTATGGACTTAAGAGAAGAAGACGATATTAAGAAGAGGTGGGAGGAATGCATAGAAGAATTATACAAAAACGATCTTCACTACCCACATAATCATGATGGTGTGATCACTCACCTAGAGCCAGACATCCTGGAATGTGAAGTCAAGTGGGCCTTAGGAAACATCAGTATGAACCCAGCAAGTGGAAGTGATGGCATTCCAGTTGAGCTATTTCAAATGCTAAAAGATGATGCTGTGGAAGTGCTGCACTGAATTTGCCAGCAAATTTGGAAAACTCAGCAGTGGCCACAAGACTGGAAAAGGTCAGTTTTCATTCCAATACCAAAGAAAGGCAATGTCAAAGAATGCTCAAACTACTGCACATTTGCACTCATCTCTTACACTAGCAAAGTAATGCTCAAAATTCTCCAAGCCAGGCTTCAGGAATACATGAACCATGAACTTCCAGATGTTCAGGCTAGATTTAGAAAAGGCAAAGGAACCAGAGACCACATTGCCAACATCCACTGGATCATAGAAAAAGCAAGAGAGTTCCAGAAAAACATTTACTTCTGCTTTATTGACTATGCTGAAGAATTTGACTGTGTGCATCATAGGAAACTGTAAAAATTCTGAAAGAGATAGGAATACCAGACCACCTAACCTGCCTCTTGAGAATTCTGTATGCATGTCAGGAAGCACCAGTTAGAACTGGACATGGAAGAACAGACTGGTTCCAAATAGGAAAAGGAGTACATCAAGGCTGTATATTGTCACCCTGCTTATTTAACTTATATGCAGAGTACATCATGAGAAACGCTGGGCTGGATGAAGCACAAGCTGGAATCAAGATTGCTGGGAGAAATATCAATAACATCAGATATGCAGATGACATCACCCTTATGGAAGAGCATGAAGAAGAACTAAAGAGCCTCTTGATGAAAGAAAAAGAGGAGAGTGAAAATGTTGGCTTAAAGCTCAACATTCAGAAAACTAAGATCATGGCATCGGGCCCCATCTCTTCATGTCAAATAGATGGGGAAAGAGTGGAAACAGTGGTTGACTTTATTTTTCTGGGCTCCAAAATCACTGCAGATGGTGACTGTAGCCATGAAATTAAAAGACACTTACTCCTTGGAAAGAAAGTTATGACCAACCTAGACAGCATATTAAAAAGCAGAGACATTACTTTGCCAACAAAGGTCCGTTTAGTCAACGCTGTGGTTTTTCCAGTAGTCAAGTTTGGATGTGAGAGTCAGACCATAAAGAAAGCGGAGAGCTGAAGAATTGGTGCTTTTGAGCTGTAGTGTTGGAGAAGACTCTTGAGAGTTCCTTGGACTGCAAGGAGACCCAACCAGTCCATCCTAAAGGAGATCAGTCCTGACTGTTTATTTGAAGGACTGATATTGAAGTTGTAACATTGGCCACCTGATAATGAAGAGCTGACTCATTTATAAAGATGCTGATGCTAGGAATGATTGAGGGCAGGAGGAGAAGCGTACAACAGAGCATGAGATGGTTGGATGGCATCACCGACTCAATGGACATGAGGTTGGGTAAACTCTAGGGGTTGGTGATGGACCGGGAGGACTGGCGTGCTGCAGTCCATGGGATCACAAAGAGTCGGAAATGACTGAGCAACTGAACTGACACTGAAAGGTGCTCTGTTCACACAGCAAGTCTTCAAAGCAAATATGAAACACTTCCAACTGTTTCCAAGTCACTTCACAGCATCCCAGAACAAAGCTTATGCATATGTTTCAGAATACAAAGAATAACCAGAACCACCCAGGGCAAAATCATAATGCCTGATAGCAAATCTAAATTAACCAGGCATGAAGAAAAGTAGGACAGTCCAACCCATGGTGAGAGAAATGGAGCAATAACATGCATGCAGATTGGAAAGAAAGAAGAAAAACTGCCTTTATTTGTAGACATGATCACCCATACAGAAAAATCTGATGGAGTCTCCAAAAGAATAAGTAGTCTAATGATGGAGTTTAGCAAGTTTGCAGGATGTGCCACATTGTAGAAAGAGCTACTGTAAGGATGCACACAAATTAAAACTAAGGCTCAGTATTCCCTGTTGAATATAAGGGGAGAGATGTCCCCTCCTTTCCTTAAATCATTTACTTTAGAAAACGTGTAAGTTCTTTCTCTCTCTCTCTTCGAAATTATGCATACAATTTTATTTTCATTTTTTAATGTTTTGTCTGCACCATGAAGGAGGAAATGGCAACCCGCTCCAGTAGTTTTGCCTGGAGAATCCCATGGACAGAGGAGCCTGGTGGGCTACAGTCCACAGGGTCACAGAGAGTCAGACACAACTGAGTGACTGAGCACGCATGCACGCACTGCACCATGATCTTCATGCACGATCTTGCTTCCCTGACCAGGAATCGAACCATTACCCCCTGCAGTTGAAGCACAGAAGCCTAACCATGGGACTGCCAGGAAATTCCCTGAAAGTAAGAGTATTCTTTTAAAGGCCATAAAAGCCTCCCGTTCAGATTTACAACCCAGAAATGTCTTTTTCAAGGACTTATCGAATGTAAACATTAATCAAGAGAGCACGCTCTTTCTCCCAGTTTCCATGGGAGGGGAGACACCTAACTTCAGCGGGCACCTGGCTCCCAATTGTGAAACTGGCTCCTGTCATAAAGATGAGAGACTTATTTTTCACTAGTATTAACCAATTGGATTAGTATGCTTCAGATGCTGTAACCAAGTACTGATTCACTCTGCTGATTGACACTGGGAGGACTAAAGAAGAGAAACTTGTTTCCTCACAGTTTTGGAGGCTACACGTCCATAACCAAGGAACCAGTAAATTTGGCTTCCAGTAAGAACTTTTTTTCTGGGCTGCAGACGGCCACAATCTATATTGTCTTGTGGCCTTTCCTCAGTGCACATGTGGAGACAGAGAAATAATAAAGATGGGGGCGGGGTAAGAGGGAGAGAGAGAGTGCATGTGTTCTCACGTGTCCTCTTCTAAGGACATGGAAGTGTGTGTATATATGTGCGTGCGCAAGGGTGCACAGTCACATGAATGGCTGTGAGACCAGGGCCACATTCTTTTGATATAAATTTGAACTACATTGATTTACAATGTTGTGCTATTTTCTGGTGTACAGCATAGTAATTCAGTTGTATATATTTTTTCATATTATTTTCCATTATACTTAATTATAAAATACTGAATATAGCTTTATGCACTATACAGTAGAACCTTGTTGTTTTTCTATTTCATATACAGCAGTCTGTATCTGCTAATCCAAAACTCCTAATGTATGACTACCCAGCCTTTCCCCTTTGGTAATCATGAGTTTGTTTTCTATGCCTGCACGCTATTGTTTCTGCTTTGTGAATAAATTCTTTTGTATCACATTTCAGATTCCACACATTAGTAATATCATATGATACTCATCTTTCTTTCTCACTTTCCTTCATATGATCATCTCTAGGGCAGGGCTCCATTATTAGGACCTCCTGTAAAATCAATCATGTTATTGAGAGCCCTCTATGCAAATAGAGCGGTGTGTGTGCATGCATGTGCGTGTGTGCACAGTCAGTCATGTCTGACTCTATGCAACCTCATAGACTGTAGCCCACCAGTCTCCTCTATCCATGGGATTCTCCAGGCAAGAATACTGGAATGGGTTGCCATGCCCTTCTCCAGAGGGTCTTCCCGACCCAGGGATTGTACCCACGTCTCTTGCATCCTGTGCATCAGCAGGTGGCTGCTTTACCACTGCTCCGTGTGGGAGGCCCAAATAGAGCCGTACTTGGGTTAAAGTCTTCAAATATGGATTTGGAAGGGGCAGCGGATGGGGTGGGGCACAAATCTAAGTCCCAAACATCAATTAACTAATACATAAGAGTCACCGCACTTGCTGGGCATACTTCGGATGAAGCAAAAGTGAGACCTGGTGGTGTGAAGTCCTCTTACTTGAGGACATGGAGGTAAGGAGTCAGATCTGCTGGCTATACAGAAGGCTGAGAGTTCTTTCTGTCTCTGGAATCTCTCATTAGATTTCCTGTGACGTGCATCACATTCTGGTGTAATGCCAGCTCAGTAAGACACCTGATTTTCTTCTGACTTTGTGGAGATGTCCTCTGGAGTGGCACAAGACTGTGTTCTACTTTTTATTTCTTAGCTACTAAAGTCCCTGAAACAGAGAGAGGAGAGAGGGCAGGGTGGCTGGGAACCAGGTATCACTATGGTATGGCCACCTCAAAGAGGGTCAAACAAAGGTTTCAAGATACAAAAGGACTTGGAAGGACAGGGAAGCCACTGGAAAGCCAGGACTGGGCTTCTCATCAAGCTCTCTTCTCAACTGCCAGCATCTATTGTTCCCGCACTTGCCCAGTGCCATGTTTGCATTATTCACACAGATGTTCCTTGGAGCCTCCATCTGGTAAAATACTATCACAGTCACCTGCCACAGCGGTGAGGCTGGTACAGTCCCATGGCCAAGAAAAGTGGAATCATCAATGGTATTTTTCAGAGAATTAGAACAAATAATTTCAAAATTTGTATGGAAATAGAAAAAACCTCAAATAGCCAAAGCAATCTTGAGAAAGAAGAATGGAAATGGAGGAATCAACCTGCCTGACTTCAGACTATACTACAAAGCTACATTCAGCAAGACAGTATGGACCTGGCACAAAGACAGAAATATAGATCAATGGAAGAAAAGAGAAAGCCCAGAGATAAATCCACACACCTATGGACACCTTATCTTTGACAAAGGAGGCAAAAATGTACAATGGAGAAAAGACAATCACTTTACCAAATGGTGCTGGGAAACTTTGATAACCACTTCTAAAAGAATGAAACTAGAAGACTTTCTAACACCATATACAAAAATAAACACAAAATGGATTAAAGATCTAAATGTAAGACCAGAAACTATAAATCTCATAAAGGAAAACACAGGCAAAACACTCTCTGACATAAATCACAGCAGGATCCTCTATGACCCACCTCCCAGAGCAATGGAAATGAAAGCAAAAATAAATAAATGGGACCTAATTAAACTTAAAAGCTTTTGCACAGAGAAGGAAATATAAGCAAGGTGAAAAGACAGCCTTCAGAATGGGAAAAATGAAATTGAAGCAACTGACAAAGAATTAATCTCAAAAATACACAAGCAGCACATGCAGCTCAGTGCCCGAAAAATAAACGACCCAATCAAAAAATGGGTCAAAGAACTAAATAGAAATTTCTCCAAAGAAGACATATGGATGGCTAACAAACACATGAAAAGATACTCAACATCACTCATTATTAGAGAAATGTAAATGAAACACACAAAGAGGAACTATCTCATGCCATGAGAATGGCTGCTATTAAAAAGTTTGTAGAAACTTTTTGTTTGTAGAAACAATAAATGCTGGAGAGGGTGTGGAGAAAAAGGAACCCTCCTACACTATTTGCGGGAATGCAAACTACTACAGCCACTATGGAGAACCATGTGGAGATTCCTTAAAAACCTGAAAATAGAACTGCCATATGACCCAGCAATCCCGCTCCTGGGCATACACACTGCGGAAACAAGAATTGAAAGAGACATGTGTAACCCAATGTTCATCCCAGCACTGTTTACAATAGCTAGGACATGGAAGCAGCATAGATGTCCATCAGAAGACGAATGGATAAGAAAGCTGTGTTACATATACATAGCGGAAGATTACTCAGCTGTTAAAAAGAATTTATTTGAATCAGTTCTAATGAGGTGGATGAAACTGGAGCCTATCTTACAGTAAGTCAGAAGTAAGTAAGTCAGAAAGAAAAACACCAATACAGTATATTAATACATATATGTGGAATTGAGAAAGGTGGTAGTGATTACCCTATATGCGAGACAGCAAAAGAGACACAGATGTAAAGAACAGACTTTTGGACTCTGTGGGAGAAGGCGAGGGTGGGATGATTTGAAAGAATAGCATTGAAACATGTATATTACCATATGTGAAACAGATCACCAGTCCAGTTTTGGTGCATGAGACAGGGTGCTCAGGGCCAGTGCAACTGGGATGACCCTGAGGAATGGGATGGGGAGGGAGGTGGGAGGGGAATTCAGGATGGGGAACACATGTACACCCATGGCTAATTCATGTCAATGTATGGCAAAAACCACTACAATATTGTAAATAATTAGCCTCCAATTAAAATAAATTAATTACATTTTTAAAAAAGTAGACGCTTGAATCAAAAGGACATAGATTAAAATCCAGCCTCTCTCTGGATTTGAGATCCTAGCTGAGAGAACTGAAGAAAGTTACCGAGCCTCTCAGCTTCAATTCCTCAACTCCAAAAGGTATCATGACCATTAGACATGATAATGCAGGCAAAATGCATTAGCATAGTGCCTGCAAAAGATTTTTTATTTAATTGTATTTTCTCAAGCTTGCACTAACTGCCTCCCCCCTCATTCTGAGAACACTTAACCCATCGTTCCAGCACTTTTCTTTTCTTGACGTGAAACAAGGCCAGTAAAGCACAAAGTTTTTATTCTAGTGTTACTGGATTCTTTGCTCATGAAAACTGAGGTGTTTTGTTTGTTTGATTAGGGCAGGAAACAGATCTAGTAGTAAAAAGGGGTGTGAGGAAATAAGCATTCTGGTGGGGGCGGCACATTTTCTGAAGAGCAATTCTGTATTGTAAATATACCTCCCGGAATCTATACTAAAAACAGAACCATTCATACAGAGACTACAAGAATCCCACTGAGACATTATGTATAATGGGGTAAAACTGAGGAGAATTAAAGTCTTGAGCATTATATTAAATTAAAGAATTAAAGTCTTGAGCATTAAATTACATTATAATGCACCTTTCATGCATCAGTTCAATGTGATGTTTGAAGAAGTTTTAGACAGGGGTAAAGCTCAGATGTTAGATGAGAAAATCCTAGAGAACAGTTAATCCCAAACCTTAAAAACCTTACTCATTCATAGGACTGTTGTATACATTTAATGTACACCTACAACTCAGAATACCAAAGTATTCCAAAAGGTAGACAGTGGCCAATGCTGAACAACAGGACCCAAATACTTTTTATTTTCTTCCATTTCCCAAATTGCCTTCAGTTGCTTTGTGATGCTTGACTATCTGGACCCAGAACCTCCCCTCCCACTCAAGGACAAAGGCAAGAAAATCTGGCTGCTGAAGAGAAACTCAAACACAGAACATAAGTCAGCTTTCCTATCTGTGGTAACCAGTATTTAGGCACCAATCAACACAAGAGGTCAGAGGGAGTTCAATGGCCAGTAGGGGCCAACAATCAGGCGCCCAATCAAGTGGCAAATAGTTCAGAAATCCTGGCCTAGGGAAGGGCACATCACATAGGACAGGACATTTTTGTGGCCTCAACCTCCCTATCCCAGCTGAGAATTCAAAAAGAAGGGGGCACAAAGTGCTGCACTCCCCAGTGTGTCCATCAAAGTGGACATACAGCGTGACAACTGCAGTGGCCCAGCCCTGCTTCACCCAAGCCTGCGGCCTCCGCATGTGTAAAGGCAGGACTTGGCAGAGGCAGAGATGAGCACGCCACCCCTTCCCCAGTCCTTTTGTCCACTCACATCATCAGGTCACTGCCAGTCACCACCAGCTCCCTCTCAATAGCTTCGGGGTCGAGGTCAGCATCCTGGGTCAGGTACCTGCCGACCAAGTCCACCACATCCAGGCAGGACAGGGAGGACATCGAGAGGGTGCTGGCACATTTGGTTAAGGGCCAGTTCATGGGGACATCTCGGTTTTGGCCCCCAGGTCTTGCTGAGGCCTGCTTAACCCCAGAACACCTTGGGAGAACTGGGCACCACAGACATCAGGCCACCCCAAGTCCTCCTGGCCATCTCGTGGCAGCTCACGGGCTGCTAGTTTTGAACACCCTTGGTCCCCGACGTCCCTTCTGTACCCCAGTGGCACCCCCTAACCCGCAGCCTCTGAAGCCTCTAGGGCTCATCTTCCGGTGCTCCTCCACCAACCACTGCCCTACAACCCCGGTGAACCTGCAGGCTCCTTAGAAAGGATACAACTCCAGCACCGGGCCTCATGGGGCTCAACCCAAGGCCAAAGCCTCTGCACTTTGCACTTGGACAGTTGATGCCCCCAGGGCCTGGGGGGCCGCCCCAGCCACAGCGCCCTTCTCTGCAGCCTGCTTTCAGCCTCCAATGGCTCTGTGTGCTCCAGGACAATGTGGCACTGTTTCAGTACCCTCTCCACTGCCCACAAAACCCGCGCCACAGTCAAAGGACTGCATGGCTGCCATGCATCCCTCCCAGAGGTCAACAGGAGCTGAAGAGAGACTGAGCCCCTCACAAAGTCCCTCCCCTTCTGTGAAAGGATGCCCAGTTCACCTGCACAGACTCCCCTGAGGGCGCCTCTTCGCTCCAGATTGGTTACCGCCTAGAGAGCGCGGCTACCCGTGTGCCACTAGGGAGACCCCGTGAGGCCAGAGGGACTCAGCTCCCTCATGAAACCAAGCTCCCTTCAGGTCGCCCTGATGCGCCTGTGCATATGGGCCCCTCCTGTGCTGGCTCAGATGGCAGGGAATGGACGCAGCCAAGTGTCCACAGACATGCCACCGAGAGAAGGATAGTGGCTTTCTACTCCCAAGGCCTTGACCATGGCTCCTAAACATCTCCTCAAGGCCATAAGGGTTAATGTTCCTCCCCCACACCCTCCAACACCTCCCCAAAATAAAACTCAAAGTAAAACACACACAGCAGGGCAAGAGTAGGACCTCCAAGAAAAGGGGTCTTCCCCAAGTTGGGGGGTCAGGACTGATCGGCATCCTCACTGAACCCACCATGGAGGCACCAGTCTCAGGACCTCATCTAGACCCTAGTACATCCCAGAGACCCGTCTCCAAACTCCAGCCCCTGGGGCTTAGGGCTTCAATATGGGAACTGAGGGTGGAAGCAGGACCCAGACACTCAGTCCACAGGCCAGTGTTACTGGCTTCCCCATCTATGCTCACATGAGCCTTTTTGGTAGGGAGACAGTGATTGACCCAAACAAGCATAGAAACCAAGTCTCTTCTGCCTGATAATCCACCTTAGCTATACAGACAGGTGTGACACTCAAGGCCTCACAGACCTGAGCTGAGGGACAGATGGAAACAGGAAAGTAAGTCTTCCTGACATAACAGTGTTAAAGCAAGACAAAGCCACGCGCCCTAAGGAAGTTCCTGGAATCAGAGGAGCTGTGGAGGTGATACCAGCTGTGGCGACCTACGGTCACTCTACTGTCTCCCCAATTCCACTCAGGGGTGCCCTTCCCTCCTTGTGCTCCCTGGTGGGTGGGCGGGCCCAGGCTTCCCCTGCTGTCCTGGCTAGTTATGCAGACCCTCCTTCTCCTGGACCAACACCGCCCCTCACATCTCAAGGCCAGGAGATGACAGAGGTGCTCTAGGCTCCTCTCACCTATTTCCAGGCCACTCCTCCACCTGAGGGGCTGGTTCCCATGTGTCCCCAGCCCTGCCCTCCCACAGAGGCTGCACAGAGGTGCAGGTGTCACTCAAGAGGCTCCCACCCTCGGGCTTCCAGTGGGATCTCCACAGGCAGGAGGGGCCCTGCCTTTGCTGATCTGTGTGCTGCACACTCCCAGGACAGTCGACTATAGGCCCCGCCAACAAAAAGCCACCACCACCGAGTGCCTGGCTGCAAAAAAAAAGTGCTCCCAGTTGGCTGCCATAAGCAGCAACCCCCAGGGCTGCAACCTAACTCTCACCACACACAGACATTCTGCTCTGAGTCTCTGTGCCTCCCAGGAGGGGCAAACAGAATCCCAACTCATTTGCCTCCCAAACCACGCACAAGGGTAACTAGCTGGCCCAACCTGGACCCATCTAAAACGTGCATTCCACAATGCAGCTTTGACCTCTCCAACGTGTGCCACAGAAGGGTCACACTAGACAAAGGTAGCAGATGGTGAGGGGCCGAAGCAAACAACCCACCAGCATCTTCCCCATGCCTGTTGCTGTTCATTCAGTCATGTTGGACCCTTTACAAACCCAAGGACTGCAGCACTCCAGGCTTCCCTGTCCTTCACCATCTCCTGGAACTTGCTCAAATTCATGTCCATCATGTCAGTGATGCCATCCAACCATCTCATCCTCTGTCGTCCCCTTCTCTTCCTGTCTTCAAACTTTCCCAGCATCAGGGTCTTTGCCACTGAGTCAGCTCTTCAAATCAGGTGGCCAAAGTGTTGGAGCTTTCCTTTTAACAGAAATCAGTTAAAATGCATCAATTGGAAAGAAAGAAAGAAATGTGTATTTATTTACAGACAAAATGATAGTCTATGTACAAAGTCCAATGGGATGTATAAAAGAGCTATTACAATTAATTATTCAGTTTAGCAAGGTTTCAGGATATAAGGATACTCTTGAGAGGACGTGGACTGCAAGGAGAACAGACAAGTCAATCCTAAAGGAAATCAACCCTGAATATTCATTGGACGGACTGATGCTGAACCTGAAGCTCCTATACTTTGGCTACCTGATGTGAAGGGCCAACTAACTGGAAGAGATCCTGATGCTGGGAAAGACTGAAGGCAACAGGAGAAGGGGGAAACAGAGGATGAGATGGTGAGATAGCATAACCCACTCAATGGACATGAATTTGAGCAAATTGCCGGAGACAGTGGAGGACAGACGAGTCTGGTATGCTACAGTCCATGGGGGCACAAATAGCTGGACATGAATTATAGACTGAAAAACATCATTCAGGTGTTACATGAAAAGTGAAAAGTGCACTTGCTCTGTGGAGTCCAACTCCTTACAACCCCATGAATTGTAGCCTGCAAGCTCCACTGTTCAGGATTTCTCCAGGCAAAAATACTGGAGTGGATTGCCATTACCTTCTTCAGAGGATATTCCCAACCCAGAGATTGAACCCAGTCTACCACACTGCAGGCAGATTCTTTACCATCTGAGCCACCAGGGAAGGCCTCTGGTAATTTATCTTAATATTTAATATAACTATAAAATGAGAATATATTCCAAAATTAATACCGAATGACAGTATACAACTTTCTTATTCTCCCACTTCTTACATTGTCTTCAATTACGTTGTACTCCTTGAATATGTGGCTCTCAGAACCTCCCCTCCAACTGAATGACAAGTGCAGTATGAGGAAGTGCAGAAGCTAAAACTAAAGCCAGAGATAGCACAGTAGCTCAGTTTTATTTCCTGCAGTTAACAATCATCAAACAAAGTATTTTCTGTAGTTAACAGTCACCAAACAAACTATGTAGACACTGAGCCCCAAGCAGCAGCACAGGCAGAAGATGAAGCCCAATCAAACTACTGCAGAAAGCAATGCCCTGGGGAAGGACACTTGAGGCTAGGGCACATAGGCTAGGTTTAAACCCCTCTTCCGTGCTGAGGCTTAGCAGAAACGGGGGCCACAAAGTGCTGCAAGGACCGCATCACCAGGGAAAGCTGCTCCAGACAGAAGGCGATGGACCTCTGGAGCAGGCCAGGGTCTTCAGCAGTCAATCGGCTAAAAGGAAGGGAAGACGAAATTCAAGGTCCCGCCAAGATGGAGGAAGAGCAGCATGTCCTCCCTCTGTTCCCGCACACCGACAAGCCCAGAGCACCACACTTTTCCTTTAGGCTTAACCCTCCATTATGACTCCTCCTGAGCCCAGACTGGCTCTGGCCACCGCCCACCACCTACAATCCCCTCCCCGGCCCTGGTCCCCTTTAGAACTGACAGAACCAGCATGCGGCCATTAACATTGAGCTCCTTCCGAATCGGCCCTTGCAGTTGAGTACGTGGAGTCAGGAAGTGGCGGGCGATGTCTGCCTCCGCGTGCGATGAGAAAGGCACAGTGAGGCTGCTGGTGGAGATATGGTTAAGGCACCATCCGCATTTCTCATTTTGCTTGTACGTCAGGCTCCCTGCTCACTGAGACCCGCCTTCTCCCACAGGGAGGCCGCCTAGAAAGTCCAGACATCTCAGCCTATACCCTGAGGACATCCTGGATATCACCGCCGACCCTCTGGATCCCTTCAGGTTGCTTTTCCTCTCCACCATCCACGCTACTCGCTTTGCCTGTACGACAGGCTGCCTGCTCATGGAACCACACCTTCTCCCACAAGGCCACTGCCAGACACCCTGGATATCACCGCCTGACTCTCTGGTTCCCTTCAGGTTGCTTTTCCTCACTATTCTTCCCCTGGCAGTCAGACCACCCCTGACCCATATCCTCTAGCCCCCCAGAGTACCCTCCTCCTAAACTTTAGCACCACCTGCAACCCCCCAAACCCTAGCCCACACCCGGACTCCCACGGCCGCCTGGCCCACCGGGGTTCCTGGAATAGGATACAACTGGAGGGCTCGGTTACTCAGAACTCTGGCTCCGGGTGCAGCATCTCCACCAGGCCCTGGGGCATGAGGTGGCCCCGGGATGTGCAGAATGGCACCAGCTGCGCCACCTGACTCTCCTGCAGTGCGGGGGCCTCTGGGATTAGCCAGGTCACCAGCGCCTCCATGAACTCCATGACTGACGGCGTCAGCAGGGCAAGCTGGGTCGCCAGGGTCATCCTGGCCACCAGCACCACCCGGCATGCTGTGGCTGTCACGTGCTGTGCCCGTTGCAAAGGCCACGGCACCTGGATCTTCATCGGCTGCCCTGGTGGCTCCTCCACCGTGTGCCTCGGACTCCATCTTGAACCCTCTTCCCCTCCCTCCACCCGTGGAAAGACTGAACTTCCCTACAGAACCCAGGCCTCTACTGCGACCTGCAGCTCACCATAGGCAGAGCGCCTGCGCACACACAGCCTGGTCCTGCCTCTCGATTGGTTCCCACCGACCATTCGTTCCCGCGATGACTGCAGACTCTCGGGTAATGGGCGGCCCCTGCTAAAATTTCATGCGTTAGTGTGCCCGGTCGCCCCCATCCACCAGTGCGGACACACCCCCATGTGGTCGGGGTGATCTAAGTCAGCCCTGCCTTGGCCCGGAAACCTGGTAAACGGCTTACCAGTGAGGCCTCTGGGTGTTGGGGGGCAGCTCCTCAGTGCGCATGTTCAAACAGACACCGCCACACTCCTCGGCGCACGCGACTGTTTCCGGTCCAAGGCGGCAAACCCCAAGTGAGTCCTGGTCCCTGTGCACCTCCAAACCTGCGCCGATGCAAACCCGGCCACGCTCATAGGTGACCATCCTGCTAAGCGCAGGTCCTTGTCTTCAACTTCCGGAAGGGAGTCAGGAAAACCCTGTGTCACGCTCTGTCGGTCCCTCTGGTGTCCCATACGTAGCTCACGTGTGCGTTCGTGTGTCTGTAGGCAGGTGCATGCACGTGGGCATCTGCCTGTCCGTGTCTGTATGTGTGTGTGCCCGAGAGAGAGAGAGAGTGCCTGTGCACAGGTGCTAGTGCATGTGTGTGTACCTGTGTGTGAGAGAGCCTGTGGTCAGGTGCATGCACATGGGAGTGTAAGTGTGCTTGTGCACAGGGTCATGCACATGGGCGTCTGTGTGTGTGTGTGTGTGTGTGAAAAAGAGCATGTGTCAGGGGCATACACATTGGCATCTCTGTGTGCTTTGTTCACATGCAGGTGCCTTTGCATGGCGGTGGATGGGAACCGGTCCTGGAGTCCTGAGACTAGGGATGTGGAGTGGGCTGCGCTTGTTCACCTGGGGAGGGAAGCGAGGACTGCAGTTGGACTCACTGGGGATGGCATGGGGCTGGGCCTCTTGGGGCTGCAGGCACACAGATGGCAGGGATCCAGGCTAGGGGCTTACCCCAGGCCTGCCAGAAGCACCAGTGGGAACAGCCTCACACAAGGGCTGAGGGAAGGGCAATGCCCTCCAGGAAACCCCTAGTCACATAGCCTCTGCTGGCACAACTCTCACAGGCTTTCCTTCTCCAGGAACAAAGTCCTGTAGCTCTCCGGAGGGCTGGAGGTGCTGGGGGCCCTCAACTTGGAGGTGACCCTGTGTCTGCCGGCCTGCTGGGTGCTGGTCTATTTCTGTGGCTGGAAGGGGTCAAGTCAACAGACACAGTGCAGCTGGGGGTGATGATGGGGCTGGGGCACCACTACCTAGCAGGTGGTGTGCGTCTGCCAGGGAACCACTGGTGCCACGGGAGGTGACTGGATCAGGGCCACTGCCTGAGGAGTGGGCAGGTACTTCAATCAGTCTGCTTGATCCTCGCCCCCTGGCTGGATAGGCCTCTCAAGGGCCATCCAAATCCAAGGCCAGCAGCCTTCCCCACCCCCAGTGGAGGGATTAGATTTTCCTCCATTATCGCATTAGTTGTAGGATTTTGTCGTTGACCTTGATCAGATTAAGAAAGTCTGTTTGTAGTCCTAGTTTTGGAAGAGTGGTTCTCGAATACTGTCAAATGCTTTTATGGCATCTATCCAAATGATCATATGGTTTTTCTCCTGTGTTTGCTTCATATGATGAATAACACTGGTTGAAGATTCTTTAATTCATAACCAATTTTTCATTCTTGGGATAGATCTCATTTGGTCATAATGCTTTATGTATTGCTGGATTAAATTTGCTAACATTTCATTTTTTGTGCATAATGAAGAATATTGGTCTATGGTTTTCTTTTCTTGCAATGTCCTCATCCAGTTTTGGTATTTTGGAATGCTGGCCTCATAAGATGATTTGAGAAGTGTTTCCCCTCCTCTCCTTTCTGAAAGAATTTGTATGGGCTTGGTGATATTTCTCCTTTATGAATTTTATAGCATTCACTAGTTAAGTCACATGGGCCTGGAGTTTTCTGTTCCAAATCTTTGATAGACTTAGGGATATTTAGGGTTTTCACTTTCTTCTTGAGTTAGTTTTGGGAAATTGTGTCATTCAAGGAATTGCTTAATTTCTTCTATTTTTGCAAGTTTTTTGGCTTTTCTCTTTTTTAATTTATTTATTTGTATTGGAGGCTCATTACTTTACAATATTGTAGTGGTTTTTGACATACATTGACATGAATCAGCCATGGGTGTACATGTGTCCCACGGCCTGAATCCCCTTCCAACTTCCGTCCCCATCCAATCTCTCAGGGTCATCCCAGTGCACCGGCCCTGAGCACCCTGTCTCATGCATCGAACGTGAACTGATGATCTATTTCTCATATGGTAATATACAGGTTTCAATGCTATTCTCTCAAATCATTCCACCCTCACCTTCTCCCAAAGAGTCCAAAAGTCTGTTCTTTATTTCTGTGTCTCTTTTGCTTTCTTGCATATAGGGCCATCATTACCATCTTTCTAAATTTGATATATATGCATTATTATACTGTATTGGTGTTTTTCTTTCTGACTAACTTCACTCTGTATAAAAGGCTCCAGTTTCATCCACCTCATTAGAACTGATTCAAATGTGTTCTTTTTAAAAGTTGGGTAATATTCCGTTGTGTATATGTACCACAACTTTCTTATCCATTCGTCTAAGGATTGGCATTTAGGTTGCTTGCATGTCCTAGCTATTGTAAACAGTACTGTGATGAACATTGGGGTACCTGTGTCTCTTTCAATTCTGGTTACATTGGTGTGTATACCCAGCAGTGGGATTGCTGGGTCGTATGACAGTTCTTTTTCCAGTTTTTTTTTTTCTTTTTCCAGTTTTTTTTTTTTCTTTTTCCAGTTTTTTTAAGGAATCTCCTCACTGTTCTCCATAGTGGCTATACTAGTTTGCATTCCCACAAACAGTGTAGGAGGGTTCCCTTTTCTCTGCACCCTCTCCAGCATTTATTGTCTGAAGACTTTTTGATAGCAGCCGTTCTGACTGGCATGAGATGGTACCTCATTGTGGTTTTGATTTGCAATTCTCTGGTAATGAGTGATGCTGGGCATCTTTTCATGTGTTTGCTAGGCATCTGTATATCTTCTTTGGAGAAATGTCTGTTTACTTCTTTGGCCCATTTTTTGAGTGGGTCATTAATTTTTTTGGAATTGAGCTGCATGAGCTTCTTATATATTTTTTACATTAATTCTTTGTCAGTTTCTTTATTTGCCTTTTTTTTTCCCCCATTCGGAAGGCTATCTTTCACCTTGCTTAAGATTTCCTTCGTAGTGTAAAAGCTTTTCAGTTTAATTAGGTCCCATATGTTTATTTTTGCTTTCATTTCCATTGGTCTTGGGATGGGTCATAATGTATCCTGCTGTGATTTATTTCAGAGATTGTTTTGCCTATGCTTTCCTTTAGGAGTTTTATAGTTTCTGGTCTTACATTTAGATCTTTAATCCATTTTGGGTTTACTTTTGTGTATGGTGTTAGAAAGTGTTCTAGTTTCATTTTTTTACAGGTGGTTGACCAGTTTTCCCAGCACCATTTTGTAAAGAGATGGTCTTTTCTTCATTGTGTATTCTTGCCTCCTTTGTCAAAATAAGGTGTCCACAGGTGTGTGGATTTATCTCTGGGCTTTCTATTCTGTTCCATTTGGTTAGGGTTATAGGTTTACAACTTCTCTGTTTTCATATATGATTAAATATAAAAACATAAAACAATGATTATAAAACAGTGCCAATGGGCACACAATGTAGAAAGATGGTAACTGTGGCAATAACAGTATAAAGGGGTTTAGAATAACCGAGTTTGAATTAATGTCAACTTTGCTTCAATAATTGAGTTAATTCAAACTAGGTTGTTCTAAATATTGATAAAAGATATTCATTGTACTCTCCAGGGAAACCACTAAGAACATATAGACTGAAAGAAATGAGAAGGGACTCAAGATGGTAGTTATCTAGAAAATACCAATCTAGCCCATGTTTGTCAGTAATGGAGGAACTGAGAGGTAAAAGATATAATACATATCCAAGGAAAAAGAAAATTGGTGAAAGGAAGCTCTTATTAATAACTAATTTAAATATAAGTGGATTATCTGCTCCAAATAAAATTAGAGATGCAAAAAAGTGGATCTAAAAAACATGACCCAACTACATGCCATGTACAAGAAACTCACTTTAGAACCAAAAGCACAAGTAAGTTAAAATTTAAGAGTTGAAAAAGCTTTCCGTACAAATAATACTCAAGAGAGATCTAGGATGGCTGTAGTAATATCAGATAAAAATAGACTTTAAGTCAAAATTTATCATAAAAGACAAAGATCATACAATGATTAAAAAGACAAATTCATAAACCAGATATAATTACTGTAAACACAGTTTACACCAAACAGCAAAATCCCAAATTGTTTGAAGCAAACTGACAGAATGGAAGGGAGACACACCCATTCTACAATGGTAGTTGGAGACTTCAATACTCTACCTTTAATAATGGGTAGAACAAACAGAATCCAACAGCATGTTAAAAAAATCATACACCATGACCAAGTGGGCTTTATTCCAGGAATGCAAGGATTCTTTAATATCTGCAAATCAATCAATGTAATACACCACATTAACAAGTTGAAAGATAAAAACCATATGATTATCTCAATAGATGCAGAGAAAGCCTTTGACAAAATTCAACACTCATTTATGATTACAACTCTCCAGAAAGCAGGAATAGAAGGAACATACCTCAACATAATAAAAGCTATATATGACAAACCCACAGCAAGCATTACCCTCAATGGTGAAAAATTGAAAGCATTTCCCCTAAAATCAGGAACAAGACAAGGGTGCCCACTCTCACCACTACAATTCAACATAGTTTTGGAAGTGTTGGCCACAGGAATCAGAGCAGAAAAAGAAGTAAAAGGAATCCAGATAGGAAAAGAAGAAGTGAAACTCCCACTGTTTGCAGATGACATGATCCTCTACACAGAAAACCCTAAAGCCTCTACCAGAAAATTACTAAAGCTAATCAGCAAATATAGTAAAGTTGCAGGATATAAAATTAACACACAGAAATCCCTTGTATTCTTATACACTAACAATGAGAAAACAGAAGGAAATTAAGGAAAGAATACCATTCACCATTGCAACAAAAAGAATAAAATACTTAGGAGTATATCTACCTAAAGAAACAAAAGACCTATACATAGAAAACTATAAAACACTGATGAAAGAAATCAAAGAGGACACAAACAGATGGAGAAACATACCGTGTTCATGGATTGGAAGAATCAATATTGTCAAAATGGCTATACTACCCAAAGCAATCTATAGATTCAATGCAATCCCTATCAAGCTACCAACGGTATTTTTCACAGAACTAGAACAAATAATTTCACAATTTGTATGGAAATACAAAAAACCTCGAATAGCCAAAGTAATCTTGAGAAAGAAGAATGGAACTGGAGGAATCAACCTGCCTGACTTCAGACTCTACTACACAGCCTCAATCATCAAGACAGTATGGTACTGGCACAAAGACAGAAATATAGATCAATGGAACAGAATAGAAAGCCCAGAGATAAATCCACGAACCTATGGACACCTTATCTTTGACAAAGGAGGCAAGGATATACAATGGAAAAAAGACAACCTCTTTAACAAGTGGTGCTGGGAAAACTGGTCAACCACCTGTAAAAGAATGAAACTAGAACACTTTCTAACACCATACACAAAAGTAAACCCAAAATGGATTAAAGATCTAAATGTAAGACCAGAAACTATAAAACTCCTAAAGGAAAGCATAGGCAAAACAATCTCTGAAATAAATCACAGCAGGATACATTATGACCCATCCCAAGACCAATGGAAATGAAAGCAAAAATAAACATATGGGACCTAATTAAACTGAAAAGCTTTTACACTACGAAGGAAATCTTAAGCAAGGTGAAAGATAGCCTTCCGAATGGGGGAAAAAAAAAGGCAAATAAAGAAACTGACAAAGAATTAATGTAAAAAATATATAAGAAGCTCATGCAGCTCAATTCCAAAAAAATTAATGACCCACTCAAAAAATGGGCCAAAGAAGTAAACAGACATTTCTCCAAAGAAGATATACAGATGCCTAGCAAACACATGAAAAGATGCCCAGCATCACTCATTACCAGAGAATTGCAAATCAAAACCACAATGAGGTACCATCTCATGCCAGTCAGAACGGCTGCTATCAAAAAGTCTTCAGACAATAAATGCTGGAGAGGGTGCAGAGAAAAGGGAACCCTCCTACACTGTTTGTGGGAATGCAAACTAGTATAGCCACTATGGAGAACAGTGAGGAGATTCCTTAAAAAAACTGGAAAAAGAAAAAAAAAAAACTGGAAAAAGAAAAAAAAAAACTGGAAAAAGAACTGTCATACGACCCAGCAATCCCACTGCTGGGTATACACACCAATGTAACCAGAATTGAAAGAGACACAGGTACCCCAATGTTCATCACAGTACTGTTTACAATAGCTAGGACATGCAAGCAACCTAAATGCCAATCCTTAGACGAATGGATAAGAAAGTTGTGGTACATATACACAACGGAATATTACCCAACTTTTAAAAAGAACACATTTGAATCAGTTCTAATGAGGTGGATGAAACTGGAGCCTTTTATACAGAGTGAAGTTAGTCAGAAAGAAAAACACCAATACAGTATAATAATGCATATATATCAAATTTAGAAAGATGGTAATGATGGCCCTATATGCAAGAAAGCAAAAGAGACACAGAAATAAAGAACAGACTTTTGGACTCTTTGGGAGAAGGTGAGGGTGGAATGATTTGAGAGAATAGCATTGAAACCTGTATATTACCATATGAGAAATAGATCATCAGTTCACGTTCGATGCATGAGACAGGGTGCTCAGGGCCGGTGCACTGGGATGACCCTGAGAGATTGGATGGGGACGGAAGTTGGAAGGGGATTCAGGCCGTGGGACACATGTACACCCATGGCTGATTCATGTCAATGTATGTCAAAAACCACTACAATATTGTAAAGTAATGAGCCTCCAATACAAATAAATAAATTAAAAAAGAGAAAAGCCAAAAAACTTGCAAAAATAGAAGAAATTAAGCAATTCCTTGAATGACACAATTTCCCAAAACTAACTCAAGAAGAAAGTGAAAACCCTAAATATCCCTAAGTCTATCAAAGATTTGGAACAGAAAACTCCAGGCCCATGTGACTTAACTAGTGAATGCTATAAAATTCATAAAGGAGAAATATCACCAAGCCCATACAAATTCTTTCAGAAAGGAGAGGAGGGGAAACACTTCTCAAATCATCTTATGAGGCCAGCATTCCAAAATACCAAAACTGGATGAGGACATTGCAAGAAAAGAAAACCATAGACCAATATTCTTCATTATGCACAAAAAATGAAATGTTAGCAAATTTAATCCAGCAATACATAAAGCATTATGACCAAATGAGATCTATCCCAAGAATGAAAAATTGGTTATGAATTAAAGAATCTTCAACCAGTGTTATTCATCATATGAAGCAAACACAGGAGAAAAACCATATGATCATTTGGATAGATGCCATAAAAGCATTTGACAGTATTCGAGAACCACTCTTCCAAAACTAGGACTACAAACAGACTTTCTTAATCTGATCAAGGTCAACGACAAAATCCTACAACTAATGCGATAATGGAGGAAAATCTAATCCCTCCACTGGGGGTGGGGAAGGCTGCTGGCCTTGGATTTGGATGGCCCTTGAGAGGCCTATCCAGCCAGGGGGCGAGGATCAAGCAGACTGATTGAAGTACCTGCCCACTCCTCAGGCAGTGGCCCTGATCCAGTCACCTCCCGTGGCACCAGTGGTTCCCTGGCAGACGCACACCACCTGCTAGGTAGTGGTGCCCCAGCCCCATCATCACCCCCAGCTGCACTGTGTCTGTTGACTTGACCCCTTCCAGCCACAGAAATAGACCAGCACCCAGCAGGCCGGCAGACACAGGGTCACCTCCAAGTTGAGGGCCCCCAGCACCTCCAGCCCTCCGGAGAGCTACAGGACTTTGTTCCTGGAGAAGGAAAGCCTGTGAGAGTTGTGCCAGCAGAGGCTATGTGACTAGGGGTTTCCTGGAGGGCATTGCCCTTCCCTCAGCCCTTGTGTGAGGCTGTTCCCACTGGTGCTTCTGGCAGGCCTGGGGTAAGCCCCTAGCCTGGATCCCTGCCATCTGTGTGCCTGCAGCCCCAAGAGGCCCAGCCCCATGCCATCCCCAGTGAGTCCAACTGCAGTCCTCGCTTCCCTCCCCAGGTGAACAAGCGCAGCCCACTCCACATCCCTAGTCTCAGGACTCCAGGACCGGTTCCCATCCACCGCCATGCAAAGGCACCTGCATGTGAACAAAGCACACAGAGATGCCAATGTGTATGCCCCTGACACATGCTCTTTTTCACACACACACACACACACACAGACGCCCATGTGCATGACCCTGTGCACAAGCACACTTACACTCCCATGTGCATGCACCTGACCACAGGCTCTCTCACACACAGGTACACACACATGCACTAGCACCTGTGCACAGGCACTCTCTCTCTCTCTCGGGCACACACACATACAGACACGGACAGGCAGATGCCCACGTGCATGCACCTGCCTACAGACACACGAACGCACACGTGAGCTACGTATGGGACACCAGAGGGACCGACAGAGCGTGACACAGGGTTTTCCTGACTCCCTTCCGGAAGTTGAAGACAAGGACCTGCGCTTAGCAGGATGGTCACCTATGAGCGTGGCCGGGTTTGCATCGGCGCAGGTTTGGAGGTGCACAGGGACCAGGACTCACTTGGGGTTTGCCGCCTTGGACCGGAAACAGTCGCGTGCGCCGAGGAGTGTGGCGGTGTCTGTTTGAACATGCGCACTGAGGAGCTGCCCCCCAACACCCAGAGGCCTCACTGGTAAGCCGTTTACCAGGTTTCCGGGCCAAGGCAGGGCTGACTTAGATCACCCCGACCACATGGGGGTGTGTCCGCACTGGTGGATGGGGGCGACCGGGCACACTAACGCATGAAATTTTAGCAGGGGCCGCCCATTACCCGAGAGTCTGCAGTCATCGCGGGAACGAATGGTCGGTGGGAACCAATCGAGAGGCAGGACCAGGCTGTGTGTGCGCAGGCGCTCTGCCTATGGTGAGCTGCAGGTCGCAGTAGAGGCCTGGGTTCTGTAGGGAAGTTCAGTCTTTCCACGGGTGGAGGGAGGGGAAGAGGGTTCAAGATGGAGTCCGAGGCACACGGTGGAGGAGCCACCAGGGCAGCCGATGAAGATCCAGGTGCCGTGGCCTTTGCAACGGGCACAGCACGTGACAGCCACAGCATGCCGGGTGGTGCTGGTGGCCAGGATGACCCTGGCGACCCAGCTTGCCCTGCTGACGCCGTCAGTCATGGAGTTCATGGAGGCGCTGGTGACCTGGCTAATCCCAGAGGCCCCCGCACTGCAGGAGAGTCAGGTGGCGCAGCTGGTGCCATTCTGCACATCCCGGGGCCACCTCATGCCCCAGGGCCTGGTGGAGATGCTGCACCCGGAGCCAGAGTTCTGAGTAACCGAGCCCTCCAGTTGTATCCTATTCCAGGAACCCCGGTGGGCCAGGCGGCCGTGGGAGTCCGGGTGTGGGCTAGGGTTTGGGGGGTTGCAGGTGGTGCTAAAGTTTAGGAGGAGGGTACTCTGGGGGGCTAGAGGATATGGGTCAGGGGTGGTCTGACTGCCAGGGGAAGAATAGTGAGGAAAAGCAACCTGAAGGGAACCAGAGAGTCAGGCGGTGATATCCAGGGTGTCTGGCAGTGGCCTTGTGGGAGAAGGTGTGGTTCCATGAGCAGGCAGCCTGTCGTACAGGCAAAGCGAGTAGCGTGGATGGTGGAGAGGAAAAGCAACCTGAAGGGATCCAGAGGGTCGGCGGTGATATCCAGGATGTCCTCAGGGTATAGGCTGAGATGTCTGGACTTTCTAGGCGGCCTCCCTGTGGGAGAAGGCGGGTCTCAGTGAGCAGGGAGCCTGACGTACAAGCAAAATGAGAAATGCGGATGGTGCCTTAACCATATCTCCACCAGCAGCCTCACTGTGCCTTTCTCATCGCACGCGGAGGCAGACATCGCCCGCCACTTCCTGACTCCACGTACTCAACTGCAAGGGCCGATTCGGAAGGAGCTCAATGTTAATGGCCGCATGCTGGTTCTGTCAGTTCTAAAGGGGACCAGGGCCGGGGAGGGGATTGTAGGTGGTGGGCGGTGGCCAGAGCCAGTCTGGGCTCAGGAGGAGTCATAATGGAGGGTTAAGCCTAAAGGAAAAGTGTGGTGCTCTGGGCTTGTCGGTGTGCGGGAACAGAGGGAGGACATGCTGCTCTTCCTCCATCTTGGCGGGACCTTGAATTTCGTCTTCCCTTCCTTTTAGCCGATTGACTGCTGAAGACCCTGGCCTGCTCCAGAGGTCCATCGCCTTCTGTCTGGAGCAGCTTTCCCTGGTGATGCGGTCCTTGCAGCACTTTGTGGCCCCCGTTTCTGCTAAGCCTCAGCACGGAAGAGGGGTTTAAACCTAGCCTATGTGCCCTAGCCTCAAGTGTCCTTCCCCAGGGCATTGCTTTCTGCAGTAGTTTGATTGGGCTTCATCTTCTGCCTGTGCTGCTGCTTGGGGCTCAGTGTCTACATAGTTTGTTTGGTGACTGTTAACTACAGAAAATACTTTGTTTGATGATTGTTAACTGCAGGAAATAAAACTGAGCTACTGTGCTATCTCTGGCTTTAGTTTTAGCTTCTGCACTTCCTCATACTGCACTTGTCATTCAGTTGGAGGGGAGGTTCTGAGAGCCACATATTCAAGGAGTACAACGTAATTGAAGACAATGTAAGAAGTGGGAGAATAAGAAAGTTGTATACTGTCATTCGGTATTAATTTTGGAATATATTCTCATTTTATAGTTATATTAAATATTAAGATAAATTACCAGAGGCCTTCCCTGGTGGCTCAGATGGTAAAGAATCTGCCTGCAGTGTGGTAGACTGGGTTCAATCTCTGGGTTGGGAATATCCTCTGAAGAAGGTAATGGCAATCCACTCCAGTATTTTTGCCTGGAGAAATCCTGAACAGTGGAGCTTGCAGGCTACAATTCATGGGGTTGTAAGGAGTTGGACTCCACAGAGCAAGTGCACTTTTCACTTTTCATGTAACACCTGAATGATGTTTTTCAGTCTATAATTCATGTCCAGCTATTTGTGCCCCCATGGACTGTAGCATACCAGACTCGTCTGTCCTCCACTGTCTCCGGCAATTTGCTCAAATTCATGTCCATTGAGTGGGTTATGCTATCTCACCATCTCATCCTCTGTTTCCCCCTTCTCCTGTTGCCTTCAGTCTTTCCCAGCATCAGGATCTCTTCCAGTTAGTTGGCCCTTCACATCAGGTAGCCAAAGTATAGGAGCTTCAGGTTCAGCATCAGTCCGTCCAATGAATATTCAGGGTTGATTTCCTTTAGGATTGACTTGTCTGTTCTCCTTGCAGTCCACGTCCTCTCAAGAGTATCCTTATATCCTGAAACCTTGCTAAACTGAATAATTAATTGTAATAGCTCTTTTATACATCCCATTGGACTTTGTACATAGACTATCATTTTGTCTGTAAATAAATACACATTTCTTTCTTTCTTTCCAATTGATGCATTTTAACTGATTTCTGTTAAAAGGAAAGCTCCAACACTTTGGCCACCTGATTTGAAGAGCTGACTCAGTGGCAAAGACCCTGATGCTGGGAAAGTTTGAAGACAGGAAGAGAAGGGGACGACAGAGGATGAGATGGTTGGATGGCATCACTGACATGATGGACATGAATTTGAGCAAGTTCCAGGAGATGGTGAAGGACAGGGAAGCCTGGAGTGCTGCAGTCCTTGGGTTTGTAAAGGGTCCAACATGACTGAATGAACAGCAACAGGCATGGGGAAGATGCTGGTGGGTTGTTTGCTTCGGCCCCTCACCATCTGCTACCTTTGTCTAGTGTGACCCTTCTGTGGCACACGTTGGAGAGGTCAAAGCTGCATTGTGGAATGCACGTTTTAGATGGGTCCAGGTTGGGCCAGCTAGTTACCCTTGTGCGTGGTTTGGGAGGCAAATGAGTTGGGATTCTGTTTGCCCCTCCTGGGAGGCACAGAGACTCAGAGCAGAATGTCTGTGTGTGGTGAGAGTTAGGTTGCAGCCCTGGGGGTTGCTGCTTATGGCAGCCAACTGGGAGCACTTTTTTTTTGCAGCCAGGCACTCGGTGGTGGTGGCTTTTTGTTGGCGGGGCCTATAGTCGACTGTCCTGGGAGTGTGCAGCACACAGATCAGCAAAGGCAGGGCCCCTCCTGCCTGTGGAGATCCCACTGGAAGCCCGAGGGTGGGAGCCTCTTGAGTGACACCTGCACCTCTGTGCAGCCTCTGTGGGAGGGCAGGGCTGGGGACACATGGGAACCAGCCCCTCAGGTGGAGGAGTGGCCTGGAAATAGGTGAGAGGAGCCTAGAGCACCTCTGTCATCTCCTGGCCTTGAGATGTGAGGGGCGGTGTTGGTCCAGGAGAAGGAGGGTCTGCATAACTAGCCAGGACAGCAGGGGAAGTTATATCAATGACTGTATTTTTATTACTAGACTATTCCCCTTAAAGCTTTTTTTCCTTCTGTCTTGTATTTTTTGTGAGTTTTCAATTCCTTCTTTTATGCTTTTAATAATGTAAACAGTAATTCTCTGGTGTTTAACATTTTGATCTGTTTTCTGAAGTTCTTGGGGACAGTGCATGATCCTATGAACTTGCTGTGGACTTGTGGTGGATTACATTCCCCCTGATGTTCTGGGGGTTTTGACTCATGAGTTCCTTTCCAGCAGAGCTAGTCTTACCCTGGGGATTCTGTATAGCTTGGTTTGAGGGTGTGTCCTTCCAGGGTGGCTCTACGTTTTCATCTGCCAGCCTAGAACTACCTTTTATTGTACCTCAGGAAATTTCTGGAGAATTCTAGGAGTGTAAGTCTGAACTCCACTCTGCTGCCCCCAAGCCTGAGTGAAAGCTGGCATGTGGCCCTGAATTCCTCACAGGGGCCTGTTTTCCCTGCTCTGGCCCTGGCTGGGACACTAGCTCAGTCATCTCCCTAAAGAGCATGAGGTTTCTCTGATCTGCCTTGAAATTGAATGCATAGCCCTTTGAGGGTCTTTGTGTAAGCAGCACCTCAGCTATAGCTCTCTGCCTGTGCAGAGAAGCCCCATCTCTTGTCGGGAGGGGGAAGGGGCAGTGCTTAGGAGCACACTTGTAGGTTTCTACATCTGACAGATGTGTCCCTGGCTCCCCTCTAGGGAGCCCTTGCTTGTGCCTCTGACCCATGGCTCTTGCCCATGGCTGTGGTTTCAGCTCCCTGGGGGTTTCCTGGTTAGGGGGAGCAGAGCTCTGCAAGTCAAATGTGTAATAGGTTTTGTACAGTGTTTTTGTGACAGGAGGGTTTTTTTTCAGGTAATATGAGCTGCTATATTGCCAAAAATAGGTCTTTGTAGTGCTGAACAGTTCTGCATACCTCATAATCAATACTTAGTAAATGGTGTGTAATTTTAGGATTCCAGAGAGGGTCCTCGCCACCACATGACTCAGACTACCTTTGTATCGGAGTCATATATTGATCACATTTGGACAGAGCACTCCACAGCTGAAAGAAAGTGTATAACCACTGGCCTGATGCAGAACCATTTTCCTGATCAGATTTTCTCAGCTTTAAAAATGGGCACAAAAACATTGGCAGCCAGTAATTAGCTTTGTGAAGTATCTGAAAAATCAGACCCCCTTTTCTACACAGACTCTGGCCCAGTGGGAGACCTTTAATGTCGTCTGCAGCATCCCATCTGGTAGAAGTGGACAGAGGGGCCCTGGTGGGGGAGGGTGCCATCTCCCCAGCTGGTTTGTATGTGGTTGGACTGAGATGTCAGCGTACCCCTGTCTCCTTGGGCCAGTTAAGAGTTGAGTGTCATCTGTGTCCCCTTCTCCCCTTCCCTGGACAGAATGTGGTGCGTCACTGTAAGCTCAGGGGCAGAAACAAGCAGAGCTGAAGCCCAGACCCCTTTCAGAATCTTCTTGCAGGGTTCAGAAGCCGACAGACACTGGCTGCTTGGTGTGTGTGGGCTCCCTGGAGCAGTAGCTCATCTTTCCTGTGTCTGTGCAAGAGACCCTCGGGCATCTCCCGCTGCTAGCTGCCTGACCCCTTAGCTTTCTGCCACCAGCCATGAGCTCTCTAGTTGGTTGTGTCCTGTTTCCATTTGCCAGTTCATTATACCCTTTGACATAGGGGCTCTTCATCGAGAACTAAGACTGGACCTCCAGGGTCTTTGAACAGGCCTTTCAGATTGCATGTGTGTGTGCCTGCAGAGGTTCTGTGATCAGATGATGTGAAGCAGGTGGGGTGCTGCATCTGCGTGATGGTCGGGGCAGCTTGTCTCCTCTGGGCCTGTGGGCGACCCATGGCTTGCTGAACGAGGTGAACAATTGGCTGATTGCTTCCTTCAGGATTGATGAAACCCATAATGCCCGCGGATTCCCTCAGTGGGACCGGCTGTCGCTCTGAGGACCAGAGCTGTGTGCCCCGCTGCTGGAAAGGAAGATGACTGCCATTGACCCCGCCCCATGTGGAGCCCCGAGGGTTACATGGCATTGCAGAGCAAAGGCTACTCGCTGACCCACCTGAAATCCAGCGACAATTTGGCCATGGACGTGCATGTCAGGTGAGGCGACACTTGGTCCTGCTGCCCTGCAGCTGAAGGAGGAATCTCGGTCCTCAGTAAGATGGGCTCTGGGAGGAGGCCCTGTCCCGGGAGACACTGCCCTCAGGGAAGGGGCACCTTGGGAGGGACCGGTGTGCTCTGGGGAAGGAGAGTGAGATGAAGATGGCTGGGTGCTTTCACGTGAGAGGCTCTGATGGTGACTGAAGGCCCAGGAGGAATCCTGGGGTCAGAGGCAAATCCCACAGAACCTTGGGGCAGGGCCACAGGGTGGGGTTGAGTGCATGTGTTATGGCTCCTTCCTGTGAAAGTAAGGCGAGCTGGCAGAGGGGAGCACCTGCCTGGCCCAGGACACATGGCCTGTCCAAGAGGCGGCTGAGGACAAGGACCAAAAGACTGACCCCGTGCTGGCCAATGTAGCCCCGGCCACCTCAGAGGACCAGGGCTCAGTCTGTGCCAGCTCAGACCATGAGGCCAGCCGTCCCGAGGGGCACAACAACACAGATGGGGCCCCAGAGGCCAGACCCTCCAGGGAGGCCAGCCACACACTCCTAACCAAGAGGAATAACTGGATCTTCATTGATGAGGAGCAAGGCTTTGGGGGCCGGGGGCCAGCCCGGGGCCATGGCCATGGGTTCTGAGAGTTCACCTTCTGCTGGCAGCCCACTGGTAGTAGCCTGTGGGGCGGGGGCGTCCTCAGGGCACAGGCCCTCTACAACGGCAGCCAGAGGAGTGGCCGGGGCCGGGGTCTGCAGGAGTTTGGCCCACCAGATTAATTCCCCCGGGCCAAGCCCCGGCGGAGGATGGCCAGCGAGACCCACAGTGAGGACTCTGAGTAGGAGGAGCTTCTGAGTAGGAGGAGCTTCCAAGCAGCAAGGGCAGCGAGGCGCCAAGCCTGGGGATGAGGGTGAGCTCCCAGCGTAGGAGGAGGCCACGGGAAGGAAGGGCGACTTCAGGGAGTCCTGGTGGTCTGGCAGGATGCACCCCCATAACAGCCCTGCAGTGTCCCAGTTTTAAAGACGGGAAGTTGAGGCCCAGAGAGGTTGAGTGATATGTCCAGGGTTACACAGCTGGTTAGGAGTGGAGCTGGGCCTCAGGTGTGTCTGTCGCTCAGGCCTGTTTTCTTCACTGTTTCCTGTTTGGTTTGAGATAACAGCGCATTACAGGGTTGTGAGAAGAGTGTCGAAATCCTCCCTGGGTTTCCTAGACCCTGGTGATAGTGAATAGGCTGAGGCCCGAGCCAGCTAAGGGCCTGGCCTTTTGAGTTGACTCAGTGCTTCGATTTCAGGTGTCTGTAGGGTTAGGTTATTCTTAGCTTGCAGTAAATGGAACCATTGCCCTTCCTTGTGAATCTTGGTTCAGACACCAACATTGAAAATTGTGGATCCAGCCCTGGGGAGGAGAGTGAGGTGGGCTCTGGTGGGTGAAGGCTTCATTGAGGTCCTGACCAAGAAGCAGCGCTGTATGCTGGAGGAGGAGAGGAGGAAGAAGGAGCAAGCAGTGCAGGTATGGGGCGTGATGCGAGGGGGCTGGGACGCAGAGACCTGCGGAGTCGGAGTGTTGAGAATTTGGCCCGGGCTGGGAGAGGAAGAATGACATGCTTGTAAGCAGGCACTGCCTCCCAGGGCCCACTGTCCCTGTGCTCCGTGGGGTAGATGGTGTGATTTCCATGCTCTCAGAGGATGACTGGTCCTTGTTGACACCAGCTGAAATGAAGTGAGCAGGACATAGACCTCTGTTAGCTCCTGAAGTCCAGCCTCCTCCTATTGTAGTCTCAGATCGCAGCCCACTGGGCACTTCCAGGGGTGGTTTGGTTCGCATTGCAGTTCCCGCGTGGTCAAGGTTTTAACTGATGGTTCGTGAATTCTCTGGAGCAGTTTCTGGGTGTGGTTTTGGAGCCCAGAGGCGTCTTTCTGGGGGGAGCTAATTTTTCCCGTCTGCCATCGAGGCTGGACCCCATCACCCTCTTCTCCGTAGGTTCCTGTCAAAGGCCGAAGTCTTTGCTCTTGAATTCCTCTCGGTTTGCGAAGAAGCAGAACAACCTGTGTCTGGAGCAGGGCGACGGGCCTGTGCCCAGCAGCAGCCTGGGCACCGAGATCTGTGAGAGCAGCAGTCAGGGTAGGAGCTTGTGTTCGGATCCCAAGGCTCGGGCCGCCTCCCAGGCTTGCAGTCCTTCTCAGGGTAGGATTCTGCCTTGGGGCCGTGAGCATAGACACAGCATTGCCTGTTTCCTGGCTTCCTCGCCGAGTCTGGGGTTAATGCCATCTGAGCACCACGTGCCGCTGCAGCCTCTAAAGAGATGTACGTTTCCCTGCCTGAAGTGTGGTGGCGAGCCGAGCATTCTGCATCCAGTGACGGGAAAGAGTGGTCCCCACCCCTCCTGGCTGAGGTCGCTCAGGAGTTGACTTGACTCTCACCCACATCAGCAATCCTTTCTTCTTACCTTGAGAGCGAGCAGCAGACGAATATTTGGGAGAACAGGAGTCGAGAGCTTTCCTGTCTGTGCTGTGTGCCCTTTCCTTGCCAGAAGGAAGGTTCTGTCGCCCCCTCCCCAAATGTCGTCTTAGACTTGAAACCAGACTAGGGTGGCCCTTAATTTGTAGAAAATCTCTGTTTCCCTGAAGTTAAAAGAATTTCTTATCCAGTGGTATTTTTCTGGTAATCTTTCATTTTAAAATACGAAACCATTTTAATTGAGCAGATTCTTCTTGAGTTCCTGCTTTGGGCAAGGCCCTGCAGGGAAGGCAGCGGGAACTTGGTGAAATCACCCATTGCTAGCTCTTTTATTCAAAGCAGCTGAGACTTCCAGAGTGAGTGACAACCCTGGAGCCACATGACAGACACCCTGGGTTCTGAGCCTGGTTCTCTTAGTTTTACCACATGGCCTGTCTTCATGTTTCTGATTAAAACCTTGATTCTAAACATTTCAATGTAATATTGGGAAATAGTCAACTCTGATTGAAAGTACAGTAGTCCTTCAGTATATTTTGGGTGCAGTCAGTTTGGTTTTGTGAGAGTGGTGGGTGTCACAGTGTAAATGTCCAAAAATACGTACCTGCCAGCGTGGTCAAGCAGAATGGACCAACTAGGGAGTTGCCCTTGGCTATCAAGGATTTCCCTCCTGGATTGTGCAGTGTCTCGTGGTTGCTCAGACCAGGGGTGTGTGGATGGCTTCAGAAGGGCCCTGGATCTTGGAAAAGAGCTCAGGAGGTTTTCTGCACACACACACAGGGTCTGTGACTTTTGTTGGATTCTCAAGAATGCTTGAGCTAACAACAGTTGAGTAATAATCAGCTTGACTCGTTCCAAGACTCGTAGGGAGGTGCCAATTTGTAGAAATAAATAGTTGGCTTATGTGAGAAAAGCTTTACCGCAGCAGAGGTAGTGATACAGAATTCTAATCCCTGTGAGTGAGAAGTTGCTGGCATGTTTACCTGGAGCTCCTTGTCCATGAAATCACGGGAAGCTCGTTTATGGAAATGTTTCTGGGGATGTTGGGGAGTCGAATGAAGGTGTCAGACTGAGGAGGGAGGTGGTTTGGAGACTTGTGTTTGTGTGAGCTGCCCGTGGCCGTGTTTCTGGCTTGGTTGTTCCTCTTTGATGTCCTGACTCTGTCTTTCTCCTAGCAGCCCTCCCCCTTCAGGCCTCTGCTAGTGACTCCTGGACCAAAGCTGCCACTGCCTTCACCAGCACCAAGCCTGGCTCTGCTGAGGTGAGTGGCCCCCAGGCACCAAGCATGTGCTTACCATCAAGGGCCGTCCCAGTGGCCCGCCCATGCTCTCCCTGGCCAGGCAGTGAGCCTGGCTCATCGCTGGTCACCAGTCTTGTTTTCAGCTCTGCAGGAGGTGCCTGTGTGGGAGGGAGAAAGAGGGGAGGGCCAGGGAGTACCCACCCTGGGTCCTTGGTGTCTGGCCATGCTCAGAGTGCAGGGGTCCATGTGTACCTGGGATCATAGGCTCGGGCCAGGAGACATGTCATGCCTCAGGTCTTGCTCTGCAGGACTCAGGTGCTGACTGGCCGTGTGTCCTGCACAGCAGGGATTTAAGAGCAGCCAGGGAGACAGTGGTGTTGACCTGAGCGCAAAGTCCCAGAGTCCTTAGTGACCTCCTCGCAGCGCAGCTCCCCATGTGGCACCCTGAAGCCCGAGGATGCAAGTGGGCCTGGCCTGGTGCCCAAGGCCATTAGCCACAAGGAGCAAACTCAAAAGCAGTCAGAGCCAAAGGTCATCTGGAGCCCGGCTCTCAGGGGCCAGGCTGGGCAGAACGGCTGGTGTCTTTTTTCTTCTTTTCTGGCTCCCAGTTCCTTGGAAGCTAGTGGTCAGGGTCACTCCAGGCTGTGTGTCTCAGCCTCTTTGCTTTTCCATCAAGGATTCAGAACAAGGCTCAGGACAGAGCACGGAGCACAGACTGGGACCCATCGGAAGTGAGCGCTCTCTGCAAAACAGAAAGGGCTCCGAGGGGGCCGAACAGCTGCCAGGCGCTGTGGTTCCCCATTCATGGGGTGGAGATTCACGGGGACTCTGTGCTGCCAGTGACACCCATTGAATTTGGAGCCAACCCGAAGGTGAGGCTTGAAGTGTTTCTTCTCCGCACCTCCCCAACCCCTGTTTTTGGTGCTTGGAGAAGAAGGAGGGGCCTTTCCTGGAGGAGTGGGCTGGTAAGTGCTGGCAACACTCCAAGGGATGTCGTGGGGTGGCATCCTGGTTGAAGAGCTGCTATGGGCTGGTCCCATCTCCCTGCCAATGCCAGGCAAGTTCTCAGACCAAGCAGGAAGCCAGGCAGGGAAGGGGATGGCTGCCTTGCTTGGGGGCTGTTGAGAAACAGCTGGCCGTTTTGTTCACATGGTGAATACTGCTTACTTATTTACTTTTAAGTCTTTATTTATGTGGCTGTGCTAGGTCTTCGTTGCGTCACATGGAGTCTTTGATCTTCATTGCGGCATGTGGGATCTAATTCCCTGAGCAGGGATCGAACCCGGGCCCCCTGCATCGGGATCCTGGAGTCTTAGCCCCTGGACCACTGGGGAGGTCCCATACTGGGTTTTTTGAGTTGCTGAGGCGATGGGTCTACTTCACATGTGTCTCTGCCAGAAGGCGAGCCAGGGCGATTTCTGTGGGCCTTGTTCCCTTTTTTTACAGGACTCTGATTTCAGCTTGCAGCCCGGCTCTGCCTCTGGTCCCACAGGGATTCCAGTTGTCAAACCTCAGGACGCATTGGCCATGCTTCTACTGCCCAGCTGTGTGGTCCCTGTGCCAGCATGCCCCGGGGAAGAGAGCCTCGTCAGTGTGGCTCTCGGGTTGGGAGGGTTGGTTTGTGTCTTGGTGCCATCTCTAGCTAGTTGAACGCCCGTGGCAAGTTGGTCCACGCCCTGGTTTTGTGAGCTTAAAATGGAGTGGTGTAACCCCTAAGGTCTGTTGTATTTGGCACTTTGTGATTCAAACCTTCCCGGGTTCCGCAGTCACACAACGTTTGAGAATGCTGTGCTAAATTAAGTAAACAAGTTTCCTTACTCTGCGATTATTCAGAAACCCCATGACATGCAGGTGGGCACTGGACACTGCAGGAAGGGGGTCTAGCGCGGTATTTCTGAGTATGTTTCCAGGGCCTCTTTTTCACAGTCTAGGGGAAGGGGCTGAGACAGGAACTGGGACCTCCATGCCATGCAGTGGGGCCTGCGTGCTGGCCACCAGCTCTGCTTCTGTTGCTGAAACACGGCAGCCCTGCTGGAAGGCTGGGTCCGGACAGGAGAGGGTGTGGTTCCCCCCTTTGCAGGTGTCCCACTGTGTCCTTCCCTCCAGGCCGGGCTCACCCCCAGCATCCCCATCCTGCAGCGTGACCACCACATCCAGAGAGCCATCAGCCTCTCCCACATGTCCTTCCCCACCGCTGACTTCACTCTGAAGGTAACTTGGGGCCTGGCTTGTGAGTGGGCAAGAGCAAGCAGACCCCACCCCAGCACACCCCCTCCTTCCACCCCTGGACTTAGCTTTGTGCCACCGCTGCCTTCTGGCCCGTAACTTCAATCTCCCCCCAACTCCTTGCATCCAAAGATGGAGTCTGTGCACAAGGCTTGGGAAAATTCGCCCAGCTAGCCGGAGCAGAGCTCGCCAGGAGGCGCCAGCTCAGGCCTGCAGTCCCCATCCTCCAGGGGGGCCTCCCGCGGGGTCAGCTATAGCTCCTTCAGTGGAGTCTCCAAGCCCTCTGTGCCCGTGGCCTCAGTCACACTTTCTGCAGCCCTTCCAGGTACCTCTCCCCTGGTCCAGCTCACGGATCCTTCTCCATTCCCTCGAGGGAAACATGGGTTTGTAGCCCTGAGGCCCCCCTGCCTTGACCTAAGGAGCATGTTCCTGCCTGGGGGCCATGGGTTCCTGTGCACTCTGGTCTCTGGCACTTGCTGCTCTCAGCGTCCGACCCTGGGAGGCGATAGGACTCTGTGACCTCTGCAGGGCTCTCTCACCTCCTGCAGAGAGGTCCCATCAGAGATTCTGTCGCATGAGCAGCTGTCTGAACGTTGCCCCCTCCTCTGTGAAACAGCAGAGTCGTGATGGCCCAGTGCGGGGTCACCATGCCCATGAGATGAGCTCACATCCAGGGAGGGTTTTGTATCAACTGAGCCTCAATAAGCAGGAGCCAGTTTTACCCCAATGGTCACTGTCCTCATCACGGTGTCAGTGCCCAAAGGAGCCCGTGGGGACTCAAGGGGCCCAGCTGCCAGCGTCTCAGCGATCCGGTTGCAACAGATCCTTCTGACTCTCCACTGTGGACTCAATAGCAGGGAGATGAAGAGGACCGTGACTGAGAGACCTTGGCAGCCTCCTTAATGACTGAGCCCTTCCTGGGTGTGTGGGGTGGTGGGTGAGAGGGGAAGGCTGGCTGCAGCGGCCCCTCTCCCCGGGCCCTGGGCTGCACAGGAGCCCAGGGCCAACTCTGCCACGTTGCCTCCCCCCACCACTTTGCAGGACCTTCTGGGACAGTGAGACTTGATCCTGTTCCCCTGCCTCGAATTGTGTTTCCAGGCAGCCACCTGCCACCTCTCTACCTGATGGCCATGTGTTTGCGAGTCAGCCCCGGCTGGTTCCTCAGACCATACTTCAGCAGCAGAGTTACCAGCAGGTAATGCCAGCGAGACAGGTGACCCAGGGATAGAGGGGAGGGTGCAGCACAGGGCGTGATTGGCTGCTTCATGTACCCGTTCATGGCCTGTCTCATGTTTTGAACCCCTCACATTACTGCCGTGTACCTGGCACGTTATGGCAGCCAGTCAGTGTTTCCTGAGTGAACACGTGGGAGCCGAGGAGGAGGGACGGAGCTGAGTGCTCTGGACCGCTTAGCTTTCCTTTCTTGACGCTCTCCCTCCTGCACCCTAGCCAGGGGATTCACTGAAACGGAATTCTCTTTGGTGATCAGGTATCCTTCTGATGAAGAGAAGAAAGGCCTAGACTCCCAGGCATGGATGCGTTAGAAAGCGGTAGTTGTATAAATGAGCAGGTGTCTGTGTTCATGCACAGTGGGCACAATTCTGTGCTGGCAGGGGCCGCGTGTGGAGGGAGTCTCCCTCCTGAAGCTGGTGCTGGGCCTTCCACGGGGCTCCTGTGCCCGCCAACCCCTGTACCCGCAGAGCCCAGGGTGAAGCACTGCCCCAGGGGCAGAGGATATGGCCCATCCTGATCTTTTCAGAGCATATTCTTAAACATTATGTCTTTTGGCTCTGCAAGGTCTCATAACTGGGCCATACCACATGTATTCTTCTGTCCGTGGCGTTATCCATCCACGGTTCCGCTTCTGGACCCGCCTCTGTTGGGGCTGGAGCTCAGGCTCGTTCATCCAGCGGTGCAGGGTCCAGTGCAGGGATGCTCGTAGTGCTGGTTTGGGGTTGCTTCCTGCCGGTTCTCTGCTCTCTCCTGAGAAGGAAGGAAGTGCAGGCAGGCTGTGTTGAGTTCGCTCTATGGGTGGTGTTGGATGCCCCAGGAAGAAAGACCGGGGTGGAGGTGAAGGGGTGCTGGTGATGGGCTGTGAGAAACAGCTTGCAGGGCAGCATGGTGACCCACCCACCTCCCCACCTGCAGGCTGCTGCTTCCCAGCAGATCCCAATTTTCCTTCCCACGTCTCTCTCTCTCTTTTTTCCATTTATTTGTATTAGTTGGAGCCTAATTACTTTACAATATTGTAGTGGTTGCCATACATTGACATGAATCAGCCATGGATTTACATGAGTTCCCCATCCTGAACCCCCCTCCCACCTCCCTCCCCATCCAATCCCTCTGGGTCATCCCAATGCACCAGCCCCGAGCACTTGTCTCATGCATCCAACCTGGACTGAAGGTTTGTTTCACACTTGATAACATACATGTTTTGATGCCGTTCTCTCAGATCATCCGACTGTCACCTTCTCCCATAGAGTCCAAAAGTCTGTTCTATACATCTGTGTCTCTTTTTCTGTCTTGCATATAGGGTTATCGTTACCATCTTTCTAAATTCCATATATATGTGTTAGTGTACTGTATTGGTGTTTATCTTTCTGGCTTACTTCCCTCTGTATAATGGGCTCCAGTTTTATCCATCTCATTAGAACTGATTCAAATGTATTCTTTTTAATGGCTGAGTAATATTCCATTGTGTATATGTACTACAGCTTTCTTATCCATTCATCTGCTGATTGGCATCCAGGTTGCTCCCATGTCCTGGCTATTATAAACAGTGCTGCGATGAACATTGAGGTACACGTGTCCCTTTCAGATCTGGATTCCTCGGTGTGTATGCCCAGCAGTGGAATTGCTGGGTCATATGGCAGTTCTATTTCTAGTTTTTTTTTTAAGGAATCTCCACACGGTTCTCCATAGTAGCTGTACTAGTCTGCATTCTCACCAACAGTGTAAGAAGGTTCCCTTTTCTCCACACCCTCTCCAGCATTTATTGCTTGTAGACTTTTGGATAGCAGTCATTCTGACTGGCGTGTAATGGTACTTCATTGAGGTTTTGATTTGCAGTTCTCTGATAATGAGTGACGTCTCTTAAAGCTCAAGCCCAGCTGGGACTGAGGGGTGGGCCGCATGTCTCCCAGTCTCAGGAGATCTTCAGCTCCTTACAGCCCTTCAGCCTGGGTTTGAGGGGGCTTTGCGGCTTGCCCCCAGGGGTTCCAGCCTTCACAGGCTGTGGGGCTGTTCCCTTGTCCACCTGTTGCTGTGAGCATGTCCACAGGGGATGCGGGTTGGGGTAGAGAGTGAACTGTGGTGTGTTAGAGACCAGGGGCCCAGCCTTGTCTTTTGTCTCCGTGTCCTCCTGCTTCCCTCCCTGCTCTCCCCCATTGCTGCCCTTGGCCCGCTCTCTCAGTGTGTCTGTCCCGTGCTTTTGGCATCACACAGGTTTTCCTGTGCCTCATGCAACCTGTATGTCTGCTTAACCAGTGAGGTTCAAACTGGGGTCCCTAGACTAGCAGCAGCAGCATCTAGGAGCTTGCTGTAAATGCAGGTTCTCAGGCCCCATCCCAGGCCTTTGTGTCAGAAACCCTGGGGCTGAGGCAACAGCCCATGTGGGAGTGAGTGCTCTGGGGTCTGAGGTGAGACCAGCCAGTTCAGCCACTTACCTGACCTGACCATCCATCTGGCTTTTGCAGACACTTTCTTTTGGGCTTTCGAAAGACAGGTGGCACTAGTGGTAAAGAATCCGCCTGCCAACACAAGAGACGCAGTGGACACAGGTTCAATCCCTGGGTGGGGAAGATCCCCTGGAGAAGGAAATGGGAACTCAGTCCAGTATTCTTGCCTGGAAAATTCCATGGACAGAGGAGCCTTGTGGGTTACAGTCCATAGGTTGCAAAGAGTCAGACACAATTGAGCCCACACACATATATACACAGATACTTTTAATCCAAGAGAAAGCAGAGGTTAGAGAAGTAGTTACATACAGTTCAGGACAAAACCAGATAAAACACGAGGAGGACTCCCCTGGGGGTTCAGTGGACGGGAACCCACCTGTCAATGCAAAGGACACTGCTTCGACGGCTGGTCTGGGAAGATCCAAAGGGCCACGGAGCAACTGAGTCCATGCCCCACAGCTACTGAGCCTGTGCCCTAGAGCCCATGTTCTGCAGTAAGAGAAGACACCACAATGAGAAGCCTGTGCTCAGCAACTAGAGTGTAGACGCCCCTGGCCACAACTAGAGAAAGCACATGTGCATCAACGAACACTAAGTGCAGGCAAAAATATATAAATAGTCAACATGACGAGAGGAGAGCAGGCCAGCTTCTCCGAGTAAAGGGCAGTGTGGAGCTGGCTAGGAATCGTGTTCGAAAGCCAAGTGGAAAATAAAGCCTCACAGTCGCTTACAGACAGCTAAATGAGCTCTTTGTCCCAGGCTCCCCTGTCGGTACTACAAATGCAGAGCCATGAGCAGACGTTGTTACAGTTTTAGTTGTAGGTTTAGCAGATATTAATAGGTTTTTGCCATCATCCCTGGAGAAAAACATGTCAGGGCAGAACCAGAGTCACGTGGGTACGTAGAGTAGGTGTGGACACTGGTCAGACATGTGAGAGGATAGTCGAAAGAATGTCCCAAGCAAGTGCCTAGTGTGTTGACTTCTGCTGTCATCCATCCCACAAGCGAAAGCTCATGAATTAATCAGGCCCACCTGAGGGTCTGACATTAGGGCAGAAGGAGAGACAGTGGGTCATTTAGGTGGCTCTGACTCCCACCTCCACAGGCGACACTGTGAGGACACCCTCATACATCCCCACTGAGGGGACTGGTCACAGTTTCCCAGGACATAAATGCTGGAGTTCAGGGATGTGCAGGCTTCACTGGAGTCAGTCATGCCAGGCTGCTCCTTGGCACGATGCACCCATCTCCATTCCTACAGCATCCTGGGACTTTTGTGGATATTCTCTTCTGTAACTAGCATATTTGTATCCTTTGCCCATTTCCACAAATCAGAATTGTAGTTATATTCTTGATACTCAGCAGGATATTGAATATATTAGTATATTCTTGATTTAATCTGTTATGGGCTTAAAACAATGTTTAGAAGTACTTCCCCACTCCTAGCTCACAAGAATATTTTCTTACAGTTTCTATAGCAGCTTTATTTATTCAGTAACTCAAGGAACAGTTTTTGCTGGACACCTTTCCAGGCCTCCGTGGAGATTCCAGTCCATCTGGGAAAGACTGTCAAGAAATGAGAAGACAACTGTACAGTGTAACCTATGGAAAGGTGGTGAGATGTTGGCCAGAAGTGCAGCAGCAGAAAAGAGAGGGAGCGCTTGGAGAGGAGTGGTTGTCCATTTCCCACTGGGTGGTCGGGGTTGGCTCTGTTGTGAAGCAGAGATGGAGTGAAGACTTGAGGGAGGTTTGGGAGCGTGAAGAGACCAGTGTGGCTGAAGCAGAGTGGGAGAAGAGGAGAGCAGCAGGACAGGGGGTCAAGAGCTAACAGGGATTGGATGTGGAGGCCTCAGGGCACATGCTGAGGGCTTGTGCTCAGAGTGAAGTGGGAGGTGGTGGAGGGTGGCTGTGGGTTGGATTGTGACTCCCAGAAAAATGTTGAAGTCCTAACCCCTGGAGCCTGTGAATGTGACAAAATCATGCCATTTTGAAAAATTCACTGTGTTTTTACTATTTCATTTCTGGCATTAATAAAGGTCATAAGGAAGAATCATGACCTAAGTGTCCTCTTATTTGTTTTAAGTAATGACCTCTGATAAAAACTCAGAACACGTTTTGAAGGCTGAGGGTTGAAAATAGACTTCCCTGATGTTTTCAAGTACAACAGGCCCAACCTGACTCACATGGAATGCCCCACATCCATGTTACTTCACTGCAAGCCGTTCAGCAGGTGGCTGTAACAAGCACTGCTTCTGGTCAGCCAGACGACTTCTTTTTTCTGGGTCAGAAACTAGCCTCAGTAGCTGACAGGAAAATCAATGGCCCTGCCAGAAACCACAGACAAGGTGACCTTCTGTACTGACATTTAAAGGCAACAGCACCCAGCCTGCCTCCCCATGGCAGGGGTCTCTTGTACCCTCACTTCTCTTTTCCCCATAGCTGATGCTCCCAGCTGCCCTGGGTGCCGGGTCAGCAGTGTCTCTAGGCCATGATGTAAGGTAGAGACAACCAGAGTAGCTGGGAACCAGGCAAAACACACAGACCCCACAGCCAAGGGGAATCCTGGTGCTGAGAGAAAGGAGGAGAAGCCATGTGAACTTCCTCACCCTGACCAAGGACCAGGCTGATTACCACGAATAGTTTTTCCTGACACTCCAGACCAAGCCCCTAATCTAAAGAAGGGTATGTTGGCCCAGAAGGCTCACCTGAGAAGCAAGGGGCAGGGAACCTAACCTGAAGGTCTCTGAGCCCCAGGCCCTTTGAACACAGGCCCCTTTACTCCACCAGGCACCTCCCAGCTTTCTACTTTAGTTTCTTTGATCTTAAATTGCATTTATTATTATTTCTTTATTTTAATTGTGCCGTTTGTTTTTATAAATTTAGTTTTTACTTTCTGAGACAGAGTGGCACCGTGCAGGCTGGAGCGGGGGGCCCAATGGGAGAGAGCAGAGCTGAGACCAGACCCCTTCCACATGGGCACCTCACCAACGGCAGATGGGGCCCTGGAGAGCCTAAGGGACAGGATGGCCTTTCCAATCAAGGCTGCTAATCACTGGAACTCCACAAAGCCAGTCGTGAACCTGACCTCACTCTAGCACCACACACGGACATCATTTCCTGGGAGACCTCCATGGAGAAGGCAGGGCAATCCATGGGACGTGTCCCTTCATTTGGCTTCTATCCAGCACTGTGTTCTCATGATCAAAACCTCTTATTTGAATGAGTTTACTTTCACGCAAAAGAACACAACCTAATTGTTTTATATCTGTCTTGAAATTTTAAATATTTCCACTTTTTTGTTCTTCAATATGACTTTGAATTCATTTTCATACTCTATGGTGATAGAAGTTAGAATAGTGGTTATCTCTACTGGGAAGAGGCAGGAAGTAAAACAAATTTGTAAATTATACTGTATTATAGGAGGGGATGAGTGGTGTGGGAAAGACCCGCATGAAGACGATTGACTGCCCACTGGGCTCTCGGGAGGGTGGCCGCAGGAGGAAGGCAGGTGAGAAGATGAGACCTGGGCAGACTCGGAGATGACAGAGGTGGCCAGGAGCTATATTTGAGAGAGTAATCAAGGCAGGGAGAACAGACTATGCAAAAGCACTAATTCCTCAGAAAACCTGGAATGTTGAGGGTGCAGCCAAGAGGCCAGTGTGGTTGGCATGGAGTGAGCAAGAGTGAGCACAGAAGAGGAGGTGCAGAGGCAATGGGGGATTCACAGATGAGAATGTGGGACCTTTCTGGGCATTATAAGGACCTCTGGCTTATATTCTGAATGAGAATAAAGCCAGTGAAGGGAACTGAACAGGAGAGACATAAATGGCTTACATTTTGAAAGGAAGGATCACTGCAGTCACTAGAGCTGCTGGGTGCTGGCGGGTGAGATAACTCCATCACCGTCACCCCCAGAACTATTGCCACCATCCCTGGCAGCAGCACCTGCCTCCCTCCATCGCACGGGGGCAGAGCTTTCTGGGTTCTGTCATGGCAGACTCTGTTATGCATATGGAGGAACAGGACTGGCTCTTCCCTGCCACTGGCTTCAAAGATCCCCTCACTGATGCTGCTACGTTGCTTCAGTCGTGTCTGACTCTGTGCGACCCCAGAGACAGCAGCCCAACAGGCTCCGCCATCCCTGTGATTTTCCAGGCAAGAACACTGGAGTGGGTTTTCATTTCCTTCTCCAATGCATGAAAGTGAAAAGTGAAAATAAAGTCGTTCAGTCATGTCTAACTCTTTGCGACCCCATGGACTGCAGCTTCTCCACCCATGGGATTTTCCAAGCAAGAGTACTGGAGTGGGTTGCCATTGCCTTCTCTGAAAGATCCCCTTAAAACTGCCCAAAATGTATGAAGCTCAGGCTGTGAAAAAACTGGACATCAGGCCAGGGAGGATCAGCAGTGATCTCTGGGAGCTGAGACACGGAAGAGACAAGCTGTGCAGCTGCCCCAGCTTGCTGTCTACACAGACTGCCCAGGCCATGTCCAGCCGGCCCCCTGGGTGTCGAGGGGGAATCGCAGAGCAGAGACTGTTGGAGCTGGCAGGTGGCAGACCAGAGAGAAGAGGGCGGCAGAGGGAGGAGAGAACCCTGCACATGGGCAGAGAGTCTGCTGGAGCCATAGTAGAAACTCTTCATTCAGGTGACATCATATAGATGACTCAGAGGGATCTTGTCTCAAACTCCCACTGATCAACCCATAAGGCAAGACTCAACAGGATCAAAGTGTTTCTAAGTAAGTAAACAACATTAAATTTTTAAAAGTTGTAGAATACACCTAGGGAAAAATATACCCAGCACCCAAGGAAAAGAGTATGCCAAGAATGAGAAATATCCAAACCATTATGAGGAGAGAAATCAATTGATAAAAAGGCATGTCAATTGGAAAGGAAAAAGTAAAACTATCCATAGACAACATGATTGCCTATGCAGAAAATCGAATACAAAATATTGACAAGAACTAATCAAATTTAGCAAGATTATAGGATAAAAGATATATTAAGAGAGAGCTAACTCCCCACATTCAATCACTTAACTAATTGTCCCAGCACTTTTCTTCACTGACTTGAAATAAGTAGAGTCAGCCACAAAATTCTTACTTTAGTGTGGCTAGATTTTTTGTCTCCTCATTAAAACTAGGTTTTTTATTTTAGTAGGAAACCCAGCCTATTGTAACAAAGATGCTGGGAAACCAGAAATCTGGTAGCAGGTATATTTTCTGAAGAGAAATTGTGATCAAGAGTCTTTTTTTTTTTAAAGAGTCTGTTTTCTCTGTGCCTTTTGTTTTGTTTTGCTGTATCTCATGGCTTGTAGGATCTTAGTTCCCCACCATTGGACCAAAGCCATGCCTGCTGCAGTGGAAGCCTGGAGTCCTGACCACTGGACCATGAGGGAATTCCCTGTGATCAAGAGTCTTAAAAAAAAATAGAGAAAGAATCATTTAGGTCAATATTTCTAACTTTTGGAATATATTAATACTTTAAGGAAACAAACATTAAGGGAAAGAATTATATACATGAATTACACTGAATCATTAACCACAGTAATGAAAAAATTGTAAACAACTTAAATGCTCAGTAATTACATTATTATTGTTGTTTTTATTTTTATTTAATGACCCAATTTTAATGTTTTGGCCACGCCACATGGCATGTGGGATCTTAGTTCTGCTACCAGGGATTTAAACTGTAGCCCTTGAACTGGAAGTGCAAAGTCTTAACCACTAGACTGCTTGGGAAGTCCCCAATAATTACATTATGATGCATCTTATATCTATTCAATAATATATTTTTGAAGAGCTTTTAGGAAGTGGAAAAGGTAGTATATTAAATAAAAAAAATTCAGGAAAATCTTTACTGCTGAACTTGATAGAAGACAAGAGGGGACGACTGAGGATGAGAATGGTTGGATGGCATCACCAACTCAATGGACATGAGTTTGAGCAGGCTCAGGGAGTTGGTGATGGACAAGGAGGCCTGACATGTGGCAGTCCATGGGGTCCCAAAAAGTCGGACACAACTGAGCAACTTAAATGAATATTACATGCTTTTATAAATTTAATGTCCAAGTACAACTAGAAAATATTGTTTAATGTTGACCATATTTAGTGCTGAACATAGGGCTCAATTTCATTTTCCTAATTAGTTTTGAATTACCTTGTCCTACTGGAATATCTGAATTTCAGAACCTTCCCTCTAACACGAGAACAAATATAAAAAGCTGTTTTTTTTTAAAATCTAGAAGCTCATTAGCTGAAAAGAAACTGAGGCACATAAAGTAACTTAGCTTTATTTTCTGCTATAATAAATACTGAGGCATCTCACTCCTCAAGCAGCCATGAAACAAAGCAAGTGAACCAAGAGAGACTAAAGGCCACTACAGGCAAAAACTTAAGACTTAAATAGCAAAGTGACAATTACTCTTGAGTTTGAATTCCCTATGCCTTGCCGAGCAGGGGACACAAGGTTAGGTTTCAGCCCCTTTCCTCAGCCTAGGCTCTGGGGAGGTGGTATCGCAAGGCTCCGAATGTTCTCAATCACCAGGAAAAGCTGATCGAGGAATGGGTTGATGGAAAGTCGGATGAAAGCAACGTCTTCAGCAGTCCATCTACTAAAAGCGGGGAAAAACAGATTAAAGGGGAGATCTTTCCTGTAGGTCCAGGGTACCAGCCCCCCTCCTTACACCAAGCCCCTCAGTGTCCATCATAGCACTCTTAAGAGGGAGCTGACACCACAGCACCTGCCGCCTCCCCCCCCACTACCCAAAGCAAACTCGTCTGGAACTGACACAATCAAGTCACTGCCATTCACTACAAATTCCTTCCGAATACTTCCTTGGTGGCGTTGGATATCTGGGAGCAGAGACCTGCGAGCCAAGCATGCCTCCAGCGGGGACTGGAAAGGCACTCTGAGTATGCTGGGAGAGACACGGTTAAGGCACCGTCCATTACTGCATCTGCTGGTATCTCAGGCTTCCTCACAGCTAAGAGGCCCGTTTTTATCCCAGGATGCCCATGCTCCCAACCACAACCTGTGACCACCCTGAGCTGCCTCCCTAACCCTTCGGTCTGTCTTCCCCACCCTCCAGGCTCCTCACGCCTTGACAAACCTTTCCTGCCAGGCTGCCCACTCCTGCTGCCCCGGATTGCCCCCGTGCTCCCTTCTATCCCTTCCTCAGGCTGCCGGCATGTTTCCCACCACCATACCACTGACTTTCCCCAGGGAGGCTCCATGAAAAGGATACAGCACCACCTCTCCAGGTCTAGGCCTTACAGCCACGGGTGCTACATCTCCACCAGGTCCTGGGGCACGTGGTGCCCGCTCACCCCGGGGACGAGCTCTAGCAGCTTCCATCAGTGCTCTTTCTCTGCCAGGCCCACCCCGGCGGTGTAATGGGGCCCGGTAACCACTGGGGCCGGGGCCCTCACCTTCAGCACCACCAGCGCCACTACCCGATGGCTGCATGGCTGCCGCACAACTCACTCAGATGCCAACACAAGGGTCTAAAAGACTGAGCTCCTCAGGAAGTCCCTCCCCTTCTGCGTAAGGACGGCAAAAGTGCGCCTGTGCAGAAACGTCTCAGGGGCGCCTCCTCGCACCGGATTGGTTACTGCCCAGCTGGCCGGGCTACCCACGGGCCGCTATGGAGACCCCGTAGGGCTGGAGGGACTCGGCTCCCTCACAAAGCCACAAGGGACGCAACACTTTTCGGGTGTCCCCGGTGCACCTGCGAACTCGGGCCCTTCCAGTGCTGGCCCAGACGGCATGGAATGGACCCTGCCAAGTGTCCACAGAGACGCCGCTGAGACACAAGTGACGGCTTTCCAGGCTCAAGTCCTAAAACTAGTTCCACAGTGCAACTTTGATTTCTCCAACGTATGCCACAGAAGGGTCTCACTAGACTAAGATGCCAGTCGAGGGCAAAGGGCCAAGCCACACAACCCACCAAAGTCCCCCCTCTGCCTACTCCACATCTATACCTGTGCTGTTTGACCAGAGTGATAGCTAGCACTTCCTATGGTCCATGCGCTGTTTCAGCTGCCTTCCATGTGTTCACCCATCACACCAGTTTCCAGACAGTATGGCCATGATGGTGTCCTGTCTCCCATGATGCAGGTCTCTCCCAAATAAATCACAAACACCCACTCTCTCACCAACACCAGCGGATAAAAGTCTTGTGCATTTGGGTTTCTGCGTGTCTCAAAACTATGATGACTGCAGGGCTCCATCAGGCGCTAGGCTTAAGTTGGGTCTGAATGGTGAGATCTGCAAAGGATAATGATAATGACAATGACAAATAATTTGAGTGACACAGTGACGGAACTATGAAAGAAAGAGAGTGTATGATAGTATGAGTTTCACAGAGTTTACCACCATGGCAGGTGAAAGCTTTTAAGTGAGTGTGACAGAGTGAATGTGTGATTGGGTCAGGAATTTAAAATGACAGTGTGTGACGGGAAGAGGCAGAAACCATGACAGAGGGAGTGTGTGGCAGAGTGTCAGAGATGCATTCTAAGAGAGATGGGGTGTGAGAGAGAATACATGTGATGGAAAAAGCATTATAGAGTGATGCAGGAATATTATAGAAAGAGTGCATGTGACAGATAATCTGACTCAGTAAGAGAAAGTATATGTGAGAGACTGTGTGAAAGAAAATGGGTCTGTCACACATATCAGAGTGTGACAGGGAATGAACCTGACAGTGGGAGGCAGCAGCCTGGGCAAGTGGGTCAGTCCTCAGAGCCCATGTTTCCCCACAGGTGGCCATGCCTAGGTCTCCATCTGAAGGAAGTCAGCAAATTGACTGCTCAGCTTCCCAAGAAGCACTGCTGTTAAAAAAGCTAGTGGACATGGTGAAATTCCAGCAGAACTTTGCAAACCCATAAAGGAGGATGTCATCAAGGATTTGCATTCATTATGTCAGCAAATCTGGAAGACCACAGGACAGGAGAAATCAACCCTCATCCCAATTGCCAAGAAGGGTAGTACCAAAGAATGTGTTAACCATCAGACAGTTGCACTCATCTCCCATGCTAGTAAGGCCATGCTTAAAATCTTGCATGCTAGGCTTTAGCATTGTGCGAACCAAGAATTTCCAGATGTCCAAGTTGGGTTTAAAAAAGAAAGAGGAACTAGACATCAAATTGCCAAAAATCACCGGATTATATAGAAATCAAGGGAAGTTTAGAAAATCATCTCACACTGTTCCTCGACTAGGCTAAAGCCTTTGACTGTGTGGACAATGACAAATTATGGAAAGCTCTTAGAGAGATGGGAATGGCAGACCATACTACCTGTCTCCTGAGAATCTTGGGTGCGGGTCAAAAGGAAACAGAACCCTATATAGAAAAACTGATAGGTCAAGATTGAGAAAGGAGGATGACAGGGCTGTCTTCTGTCACCCTATTTGTTTAATCTATATGCTGAGCACATCATGAGAAATGCCAGGCTGAGTGAGTTACAAGCCAGGATCAAGATAGGTGGGAGAAACATCAAAAACCTCAGATACATGGATGATACCACTCTAATTGCAGAAAGTGAAGAGGAACTAAAGCGCCTCTTGATGAGGGTGAAGGAGGAGCATGAAATAGCTGGCTTAAGGCTAAATATTTAAAAAACAAAGATCATGGCATCTGGCCCCATTACTGCATGGCAAATAGAAGGGGAAAAGGTGGGCGTAGCGACAGATTTCCTCTACTTGGGCTTCACAATCACCATGGACAGTGACTGCAGCCATGAAATTACAGGATGATTGCTTCTTGGCAGGAACATGATGACAAAACTAGACAGGGTGTTGAAAAGTAGAGACATCACTCTGCGACAAAGGTTCATAGAGTCAAGGCTATGCTCTTCCAAGTGATTACATACGATTGTGAGAGTTGGGCCCTAAAGAAGTCAGAGCACCGAAGAATCTGTGTCTTCTAACTGTGGTGCTGGAGGGGACTCTTGAAAGTCCCATGGACAGTAAGAAGATCAAACCAGTCAATCTTAAAGGAAATCAACCCTGAATATTCACTGGAAGGATGGATGCTGAACCTGAAGCTCCAATATTTTGGTCATCTATGGGAACAGTTGACTCACTGGAAAAGTCCATGATTCTGGGAAAGTTTGAGGGCAGAAGGAGAAGAGGGCATCAGGGGATAAGATGACTGGACAGCATCAGTGATACAATGGATATGAACTTGGGTGAACTCCAGGAGATGGTGAGGGTCAGGGAGGCCTGGTGTGCTGCAATCCATGGGGTCGCAGAGTCACACAGGACTGGGCGACTGAACAACAGCAAAAGCTGCCCAGGCCACATTGTTCCTAATCAGATTCATCAGTAATAAAGCTTATATTTGGGTTGAAACACATGGCAAGGGGGATGTGTCAAAGGTTGCAGATGCTAAGTTGGACCTGTTTGAAAGGAATGGGAAAGGACAGGCAGCAGGTGTGAGTAGATTTGGGCTTTTGAAAGACAGGTGGCGCTAGTGGTAAAGAATCTGCCTGTCAAAACAAGGGACGCAACAGACACAGGTTCCATCCCTGGGTGGTGAAGATCCCTTGGAGAAGGAAATGGGAAGCCACTCTAGTATTCTTGCCTGGAAAATTCCACAGAGAGAGAAGCCCTGTGGGCTATAGCCTGTGGGTCGTAAAGACTCAGACATGACTGTGCCCACACATACATATACACATATACTTTTAATCCAAAAGAAAGCAGAGGTTAGAGAAGTGATTACAATTCAGGACAGAGCAAGATAAAACATGATGAGGACTTCTGTGGGGGTTCAGTGGACAGGAATACACCTGTCAATTCAAGGGACACTGCTTCGATGCCTGATCTGGGAAGATCCAACATGCCATGGAGCAAGTGAGCCCATGTCCCACAACTACTGAGCCTGTGCTCTAGAGCCCATGTTCTGCTATAAGAGAAGCCACCATGAGAAGACTGTGCACAGCAACTAGAGAGTAGCCTGCATTCCCTACAACTAGAGAAAGCCTGTGCACAGCAAGGAAGACCCAGCACATGCAAAAATAAATAAATAAAATCAACAGGAAGAGAATAGAGCAGGCCAGCTTCTCTGACTAAAAAGCAGTGCAGAGTTGGATTAGGGATCCTGTACAAAAGCCAAGTGTGAAGTAAAGCCTCACAGTCACTTATAGATGACTAACTGAGCTCTCTGTCCCAGGTTCCCCTGTGGGTGCTACAAAGTGGGAGCCATGGACAGGCATTTTTACAGTTTTAGTTGTTGGTTTAGCAGATATTAATAGGGTTCACCATAATCCCTGGAGAAAAAACATGTCAAGGCAGAAGCAAATTCACATGGGTACGTAGAGTAGGTGTGGATACCCTGGTCAGACATGTGCGAGGAAAGCCCAAAGAACATACCGAGCAAGGATCTAGCATATTGACTTCTGCTGTCATCCATACACAAGATGAAACTCATGAATTAAGCAGACCCATCTGAGGGTCTGACATTAGGGCAGAAGGAGAGTCAGTGGGACTTCTAGATGACTCTGACTCCTGCCTCCACAGATGACACCATGAGGACACCCTCATACACTCCCACTGAGGGGACTGGTCACAGTTTCCCAGGAGCAGAAATGCTGGAGTTCAGGGATGTGCAGGCTTCACTGGATTCAGTCATGCCAGGCTGCTCTCTGCTATGGCTGCACCCATCTCCACTCCTACCATATCCCGCAACCTTTGGGGGTTTCCTCTGCTATAACTAGCCTATTTGTATTCTTTGCTAATTTCTGAAAATTGCAATTGCAGTTATCTTCTTGATGATCAGCAGGATATGAAAAATATCAGTATATTCTTGATATTAATCTGTCATGGACTGATAACAATGTTTAGGAAGTACTTCCCCACTCCAAACTCACAAGGATATTTTCTTAAATTTTCTATAGTAGCTTTATTTATTTGATAACTTGGGCAACATTTTTGCTGGACACCATTCTAGGTCTCCATGTAGATTACTGTCTAGCCAGGAGAGACTGTCAAGAAATGAAAAAAAAAAATGAGGGAGAACAAAATGGTGGAGGAGTAGGTGGACATGGAGCACATCCCTCTCCATGGATACATCAGGAATACACATTCAGACCCAGATATGCATGAAGAACACCAACTGAGAACAGACAGGAGTACCTGACCAACAGAAAAGAATATATAGAACCACGCAAAACTTGGTAGGATGAAGGAACTAGGGTGAAAAACATGAGTGTTAGTAGGATTAGAACTGCTCTCAGGGGTGGGGCAACTGATGCATGGGCCCGATCCCCACATCAGGGCAATTATATGAGTCAGAGGAGAAACATTTAATGCTGGGAGTGAAACAGCTGATCTGTGGCAGCCTAAATGGAATGAGAATCAGACAGTCCTTGCTGCCACCATAGACAGCCCAGACAGGGACGCACATCCCCTGGAAGGCACAGCACAAAAAAGAAATCTATAGGCCAATATCACTGATGAACATAGATGCAAAAATCCTCAACAAAATTTTAGCAAACAGAATTCAGCAACACATCAAAACGCTCATACACTATGATCAACTTGGGTTTATTCTAGGGATACAAGGATTTCCTCAAAATATGCAAATCAATCAATATGATACACCATATTAACAAATCAAAAGATAAAAACCATATGATAATCTCAACAGATGTAGAAAAAGCCTTTGACAAAATTTAGAACCCATTTATGATTAAAATTCTTCAAAAAATAGGCATAGAAGGAACATACCATAACATAGGAAAGGCCATATATTATATGCCTAAAGCAAACATTATTCTCAATGGTGAAAAACTGAAAGCATTCCCCCTAAGATGAGGAACAAGACAAGGATGTCCACTTTCACCAACATTGTTCAACATAGCTTTGGAAGTCCTACTGACAGCAATCAGAGATGAAAAAGAAATAAAAGGAATTCAGATCAGAAAAGAAGAAGTAAAGCTCTCGCTGTTTGCTGATGACATGATACTGTACACAGAAAACCCTAAACATAGTATCAGAAAATTACTAGAGCCAATCAGTGAATTTAGCAAAGTAGCAAGATACAAAATCAATACACAGAAATCACTTGCATTTCTACATACTAGCAATGAAAAATAAAGAGAAATTAAGGAATCAATCCCATTCATCATTGAAACAGAAAGAATTAAATATCTAGGAATAAACTTACCTAAGGAGACAAAAGAAGTGCACAGAGAAAATTATAAGACACTAATGAAAGAAATCAAAGATGATAGAAACAGATGGAGAGATATTGCATGTTCCTGGGTAGGAAGAATCAATATTGTGAAGATGGCTATACTACCAAATGAAATATACAGATTCAATGCAATCCCTATCAAATTACAAATGACATTATTCACAGAACTAGAACAAAAAAGTTCACAATTCATATGGAAACACAAAGGACCCTAAGTAGCCAAAGCAGTCTTTAGAAAGCAATGGAGTTGGTGGAATCAACCTTCCTGACTTCAGATTATATTACAAAGATTCAGTCATCAAGACAGTGCAGTAATGGCACAAAAACAGAAATATAGACCAATGGAACAAAATGGAAAGCCCAGAAATAAGCCCATGCACCTATGGGTACCTTATTTTTTGCAAAGGAGGTAAGAATATACAATGGGACAAAGAGAGCCTCTTCAATAAATGGTGCTGGGAAAACTTGACAGCTACATGTAAAAGAATGAAATTAGAACACTTTCTAACACCATACACAAAGATAAACTCAAAATGTATTAAAGACCTAAATGGAAGACCAGAAACTATAAAACTCTTAGAGGAAAACATAGGCAGAACACTCAGTGACATAAATCAAAGCAAGGTCATCTATGATCCACCTCATAGAGTAATGGAAATAAAAACAAAGTAAACAAGTGGGACCTGATTAAACTTAAAAGCTTTTGCACAGCAAAGGAAACACTAAGCAAGGTGAAAAGACAACTCTCAGAGTGGGAAAAAATAATAGCAAATGAAACAACTGACAAGGGATTAATTTCCAAAATATACAAGCAGTTCATACATCTCAATACCAAACAAACAAACCAATCAAAACGTGGGAAAACAGACCTTAACAGACATTTCTCCAAAGAAGACATACAGGTGGCTAACAAACACACTAAAAGATGCTCAACATCACTCATTATTAGAGAAATGCAAATCAACACTTCAATGAGATATCACCTCACACCGGTCAGAATGGCCACCATCAAAAAGTCTATAGACAATAAATACTGGAGAGGGTGTGGAGAAAAGGGAACACTCTTGCACTGTTCTAACTGATATAGCTACTATGGAAGACAGTATGGAGATTCCTTAAAAAACTAGGAATAAAACCACCATATGACACAACAATCCCACTCCTAGGCATATACCCTGAAGAAACCAAAATTGAAAAAGACACATGTATCCCATGGTTCATTGCAGCACCATTTACAATAGCTAGAACATGGAAGGAACCTAGATGTCCATCAACAGATGAATGGATAAAGAAATTGTGGTAAATATACACAAGGGAATATTACTCAGCAATAAAAAGGAATGCCTTTGAGTCAGTTCTAATTTGGTGGATGAACCGAGAACCTATTATACAGAGTGAAGTAAGTCAGAAAGAGAAAGATAAATATAATGTTTTAACATATGGGATCTAGAAAAATGGTACTGAACAATTTATTTATAGGGCAGCAATTGAGAAACAGACAGAGATTAGAGTTTTGGACATGAGGAGAGGGGAGGAGAGGGTCAGATGTATGGAAAGAATAACACAAAAACTTATATAATCATGTAAAAAATAGATAGCCAATGGGAATTTGCTGTATGGCTCAGGAAACTCAAACAGGGGCTCTGTACTAACCTAGAAGGGTGGGATGAGGAGGGAGATGGGAAGGAAGTTCAAAAGGGAGGGGATATATATGTCTACCTATGGCTGATTCATGTAGGGGTTTGACAGAAAACAACAAAATTCTATAAAGCAATTATCCTTCGATAAAAAATAAATTTAAAATGTGGGGAAAAAAGAAACAAATAAACAACTACACTATGTCACCTATGGGAATATGGTGAGAACTATGGTAGGAAGTGCAACAAGAGAAAGGAGAGGGGGTGCTTGGAGAAGTGGTTTTCCATTTTCAACCAGTTGGTTGGGGTCAGCTTTGTTGTGAAGCAGAGACTGAGTGAGGACTGGAGGGCGGTTTGGGAGCATGAGGAGACCAGTGTGACTGGAACAGAGTTGGTGAAGAGGAAAGCAGCAGGATGGGGGGCCGAGAGCTGACAGGGACTGGATGTGGAGGCCTCAGGGGACATGCTAAGGGCTTGTGCTCAGAGTGAAGTGGGAGGTGGTGGAGGGTGGCTGTGGGTTGAATTGTGTCCCCCAGAAAAAAAATGTTGAAGTCCCAACCCCTGGGGCCTGTGGATTGACTTGATTTGGAATTAGGGTTTTGCAGTTATAATTAGTTGAGTTCACACTGTGTTACAGTGGACCTAATCCAATGACTGGTATGTTTGTAAGAAAGCCATGTGAACACACACAAAGAGAGGCTGTGTGAAGACAGAGGAAGAGTTGGAGTGAAGTGTCTACAAGGCAGAGAAGGCCAGGCACTGCAAGCCACCACCAGAAGCTATGAGAGAGGCCTAGAACTGACTCCCTCACTGCCATCAGAAGGAATCAGCCTTGCCAACATCACAGTCTCAGACTCCTGGCCTCCCGAACTGTGAGAGAATAAATTTCTCTTGTCTGAAGGCATCTCCTTTGTGGTACTTTATGATGGAAGCCCTAGGAACCTCATACAATTATCAACAGAGTAGTGATATAATCTGACTGATATTTTTGATTCATAAAGTCTGGGTACATATTGTTTGTATTGTTTTACATGCTTATTGATATTGACTTCATACATGAAAGACTTGCTTACTGGAAGGTCACAAAGTTCTCATCTGAGTCCTTAACTTTTTTATCCATTTAGCTTTTGCCTGTAAAGCTCTGAGCATTTGAACATAATCTTTGTGAATGTCTGAAGGCAAGTACACAAGGCAATGGAGGTTTGTTTTTCCACATATGGATCTAGCTTTTCCACAACCATTTGTTCAACAAGACTATCCTCCCTCCATTGAATTATCTATACTCCTCTGCTGAATATCCACGGACCACATACATATGTCTGGAAATGCTTCTGGACTGTCAGTCCTGTTCCATGGATCCACAGTTCAAGTACTGGACATGTAGAGTAAGTTATGAAATTAGGCTGTGTTAGTCTTTCAGTTTGTGCATAGTCACAATTGTTTGGGCTATTGTTGAGCTTCTATTCTCACATAAATTTCAGTGTCAGCTCATCAGGGACTTCTCTGGTTGTCCAGTGGTTGAGATTCTACCTGCCAATGCAGGGAACACAGGTTCAATCCCTGCTCCGGGAAGAGCCCACAAGGTGCAAGGCGACTAAGCCTAAGCACCACAACCCCTGAGCCTGTGCTCTAGAGCCTGCCAGCTGCAACTACTGAAGCTGGAGTGACTAGAGCCTGTGCTCTGCAACAAGAGAAGTCACAGCTATGAGAAGCTTATCTGCTGCAACTACAGCATAGCCCCCACTCACCACAAATAGAAAAATCCCATGTGTACAGCAGCAAAGACCCAGACAAGCCAAAATTACATAAACAAACAAACAAATGAATCTTTTAAAAAAGAATCTGCCTCACAGTGCAGGGGACATTGCTTCGATCTCTGGTCAGGGAACTAAAATCCTACATGCAGTGGAGCAACTACTGAGACTGGGCATCACAACTGGAGTGTCTGTGCACTGCAACAAAAGATCCTGTGTAACACAGTGAAGTTTTCACATTCCCCAAATAAGACTCAATGCAGTGAAATAAAGAAAGAAAATATTTGTTTAAGAAATCAGGTTATCAATTTCTACAAAAATATTTGCTGGCATTTTGATGGACTCTACAGATGAGTTTGGGGGATATTGAGCCCTGAACAGTATCAATTTTTCTCAGCAGACATGACTGAAGAACATGCATGTGATCTATCTATGCATTTTAGGTCTTCAATTTCTCCCATGGCTTTCACAGACAAATTTGTGTGACAAATTTTCTTAAATGTACCCCAATGTTTCATAAAGGGTAAGGAGCCCTGTGTGTCTCAATCCAACTAGGCAAAGTGGTACTGGAAATGGGAAGTTATGAAGGCAGAAAAGATGCAGGCTGGACCAGGTAGGACTTTTCAGGCCTCTGAAAGGCTGTGGCTTCAACTCTGACTGAGAGGGAGCCAGCTGGAGGTTTTGGAGAGAATCACAGGACCTGATAGGTATGAAGGCAAACTAGCAGCTTCAGCAGTCCATATATGGGGTGAAAGTAGCTGAATGATTCCAAGTTTGCTGACTAAAGAAAGGAGAATCAGATGAAAGCCCCATCCCCCTGGTGACCTGGCTTCACAATTCGGGGCCAGTTTGGGGAGCATTGTCTAGAAAGGGCAGTCCCCAGTGCCCCTTCTCAAGGTTTTGCCCTTTCCTCCAGCTATCCTTTGTAAACTCTCCCCTCCCACTTTGGTGATTTACCCACAAAAACTCTCATTTGTCTCCTTTTTTACCATATGGTTGGTGGTTTCTTAGCTAAGAGCCAATCCCTTAGCAAGAAAATTAAGTAATACACAAAACTGTGGTACCTCAATTCAATAATAGTGAATACTTTGCTATTGCAAGTGAAAAACGGAACAAATCAACAACAACAACAACAACAACAAACCACCTTGGTTTAAGCCAAAGGGAGAATTTCTGGGTCTGTGTAACTAAAAGGTACAGAGGTAGTTTCTGTCTTCAGGCAAGGCTGGATCCAGCATTTGGTTCCCTGAGATCTACCTTCTTGCTCTAGCTCCTCCTCTGTCCCTTGCCAGCCTGCCTCCCCTACAGCTCCCAAACTGTCACTGGTTGGATGATATCAACACAGCTGGAGGAAAGCAGTGCTCCGACTGGCCTGGTTGAGCCACCTGCCCACTCCTGGAATCAGAGGTGAAGTCAACTCTATCATAATCATAATGGGTGAGAGAAAAGGAAAGGGATGATTTCCCAGGGTGACAGGAGGATACCAGAACCAAGAGAAGGAAAATGGATGCTGGGTGATAAAATCCACTGATGTCCTCGATGCTGGTATAAACTTTTCATCAAATTCAAAATCAATTTCTAATGTTTTTTAAGTGAGATAGGAAAGATTCTTCACTTATGGGAGCATGGGCCCTGCTACAGACCCTGACTCTGGGGGTCCACATCCACTTCTTGGGGGAGTCCTCTTCCCAATGCTCCCTCACAAACCTTTGCTGAATTAAAGTTTCTAAGTGTTTTTTTTCAAGGGGGAAATGGGGCAGACCATTATTTCCCAAAGCAAAATCATTTCAAAAGTCATGATTCTTTATGAATATATTTAATCAACATGGAAATCTAATTATTGATAGCTTTTCCTAATGTCAAGTGATGACATTGGCAGTTGAGGGGTGCTCATTCTGGGTGGTTATACTCTGCACTGCCCCACATGTTCATATGGTTGGAATGTACTGAAAGACAGCAACATGCCAGGCCCAGAATTCTGCAATTTGCTTTCATCTCTTTCTGTATTAGTTCCCAGCTATCTGGTTTGCTCTCTGATTGCCATATGTTATTCCAGCAGGATGAACTCACCATGATTTTTACTCAACATTTCCCCCTGTATTTACATTCTACTAATTTTTCACAATTACAGACAGTGCATTAAATAATACTGTGGTTGATTTTGCCTTGCTTATATATACAAGAATTTTCCTATGATACATTCCCAAAAGAGGGTCAAAGGATATATGCATCTTAAAACGTAATAGAAAGTGCCAATCAAATGTCCAGATAGATTTTACTACCACTCTGATACTGGATAAGGGTCCTTGTTTTGGCTTCCTGGTGATCCAGTGGTATAGAGTCTGCCTGTCAATTGAGGGCACATGGGTTCAATTCCTGGGCCAGGAAGATTCCACATGCCCAGGGCAAATAAGCTTGTGTGCCTCAACTACTGAGCTCACCACGATCTAGAGTCCGTGTTCCTCGACAAGAGAAGCCTCTGTAATGAGAAACCTGAGAACAGCAATTAGAGAGTAGCCCCCGCTGGCTCCAAGTACAGAAAACCTGCACACAGTTAACAACACATGGCACAGCCAAAAATAAAGAATCTTCATAAATAAAACTTTTAAAGAGTCCCTATTTCCAACTATAGCCTTCTCAGACATTGATGATTTCTGTTAATTAAGTTCATCCTACACTAAGATATGATCTGTTCCTACAGAGCCAATCTTAAAAAGTAAAACCAAAAGGATCAAACTGTTTCCAAGCAACTTAACAGGATTCGAGAATAAAGCTCAAGAATAAGTTTAGGAATAGAAAAATATCAAGCCTCGAAGGGAAATTTGATATTGCTTGGCATCCAATCTAAAATTACCAGGAGGCAAAGAAGCAGAAAAGTCTAATCCATTATTACAGAAATAAGTGTGTTGCTGTTGTTCATTCCCTCAGTCATGTCTAACACTTTGGGACCCCATGGACTGCAGCTCTCCAGGCTTCCCTGTCCTTCACCATCTCTCAGAACTTGCTCAAACTCATGTCCATTCAGTCGGGATACCATCCAACCATCTCATCCTTGTGTCGTTCCCTTCTCCTCCTGCCTTCAATCTTTCCCAGCATCAGTGTCTTTGCCAATGAGTTGGCTCTTCATATCAGGTGGCCAAATTGTTGGAGATTTTAACAGAAATCAGTTAAAATGCATAAACTGGAAAGGAAGAAATAAATATGAATTTATTTACAGACAAAAATGGGATCTACAAAAGAGCTATTACAATTAATTAGTACGTTTAGCAAGGTTTCAGGATACAAGGATACTCTTGAGAGTGCCTTGGACTGAAAGGAGATCGAAGCAGTCAATCGCAAAGGAAATCAGTCTTGAATATTCATTGGAAGGACTGATGCTGAAGCAAAAGCTTCAACACTTCGACCAGCAGATGCAAAAAGTTGACTCACTAGAAAAGACCATGATGCTGCAAAAGATTGAAGGCAAAAGGAGAAGGGGACCATAGAGGATGAGATGGTTAGATAGCACCAGCAACTCAGTGGACATGAACTTGAGCAAATTCCAGGAGACAGTGGATCTCAGAGCCTGGTGTGTTACAGTCCATGGGGTTGCAAAGAGTAGACTGGACACAACTTAAGAGACTGAAAAACAACAACATTCTGGTATTCTATGTGTAAATCTAACTATAAAACTGAGAAAATATTCCAAAATCAATACTGAATGGCAGTATACAACTTTCTTATTCTCCCACTTCTTACATTGTTTTCACTTATGTTGTACTCCTTAAATATCTGGATTGCAGAACCTCTCCTCCTACTGAAAGACAAATGCAGTATTCGAGGAAGTGCAGAAGCTAAAACTAAAGTCAGAGACAGCACAGTAGCTCAGTTTTATTTTCTGCAGTTAACAATCACTAAACAAACTGTGGACCCTGAGCCCCCAAGCAGCAGCACAGGCACAACATGAAGCCTGATCAAACTACTGTGGAAAGCAATGCCCTCGGGAAGGACACTTGAGGCTAGGGCACATAGGCTAGGTTTAAGTCCCTTTTCCATGCTGAGGCTTAGCAAAAAGGCGGGGGCACAAAGTGCTGCAAGGTTCGCATCACCAGGGAAAGCTGGTCCAGACAGAAGGCGATGGACGTCTGGAGAAGGCAATGGTCTTCAGCAGTCAATCGGCTAAAATGGAGGGAACATGAAATTCAAGTCTCTGTGGAGGAGGAGGAAGAGAAGCATGTCCCCCCTCTGTCCCCTCACATCTATAAGCCCAGAGCACCACACTTCTTCTTTAGGCTTAACCCGCGATTATGGCTCTTCCTGGGCTGAGACTGGCCCTGGCCACGACTCACCACCCCATCCGGGGCCCCAGCCCCCTTTATTTTATTTTATTTTTTTAATTTTTTTTTAAATTTTTATTAGTTGGAGGCTAATTACTTCACAACATTGCAGTGGGTTTTGTCATACATTGACATGAATCAGCCATGGAGTTACATGTATTCCCCATCCCGATCCCCCCTCCCACCTCCCTCTCCACCTGATTCTTCTGGGTCTTCCCAGTGCACCAGGATGAAACCAGCCCCCTTTAGAACTGACAGAACCAACAGAGGGCCGTTAACATTGAGCTCTTTCTGAACTGGCGCTCGCAATGGAGTACTTTAAGATAGGAAGTTGCAGGCGATCTTTGCCTGAGCGAGTGATGCGAAAGGCACGGTGAGGCTGATGGTGGAGATACGGTTAAGGCACCATCCACACCAGTCATTTTGCCTGTACGTCAGGCTCCCTGCTCACAGAGAACCACCTTCTCTCACAAGGCCGCTGCCAGACACCCTGGATATCACCGCCTGACCCTCCGGATCCCTTCAGGTTGCTTTTCTTCACCACCATCCCTGGGCAGCCAGACCACCCCTGACCCATACCCTCCAGCCCCCCAGAGTACCCTCCTCCTACACTTTAGGCCCCACCACCTGCAACCCCTCCCCAAACCACCCCTAGCCCACACCCCGACCCCCGTGGCCGCCCGGCCCATTGGGGCTCCTGGAATAGGATACAACTGGAGGGCTCGGTTAATCAGAACTCTGGCTCCAGGTGCAGCGTCTCCACCAGGCCCTGGAGCGTGGGGTGCCCCCGGGATCTGCGGAATAGCACTGGCTGCACCACCTGACTCTCCTGCAGCACTGGGACCTCTGGGATCAGCCAGGTCGCCAGAGCCACCAGGGACTCCAGGACTGATAGCGTCACCAGCGCCAGCTGGGTCGCCAGGGCCATTGTGGCCACCAGCACCACCCGGCATGCCGTGGTCATCACGTGCTGTGCCAGCAGCAAAGGCCATGGCACCCGTGTCTTCATCGGCTGCCCTCGCGGCTCCTCCACTATGTGCCTCGGACTCCATCTTGAACCCCTCTCCCCCTCCCTCTGCGGCATGAAAGACTGAACCCTCCCTACAGAATCCAGCCCTGTAGTGCGACCGGCAACTCAGCATCAGCAGAGTGCCTGCGCAAACAAACCCTGGTCCTACCTCACAATTGGTTCCCACTGACAATGGGCATCCCCTGCTGAAGCTTCACGTGTTCACGTGCAGTGTCGCCCCAATGTGCGGGCAGAGACACACCCATGTGGTCTGCACCCTCTAAGTTAGCCCTGCCTCAGGCCCAGAAACCTGATAAATGACTTAGCTGTTGTGAGGCCTCTGGGTGGCGCTTCACCCTTAGTGTGAGAGCAGCTCCTCAGTGCACATGCTCAAACAGACCCCACCCCACTCCTCAGGGCACGCGACTGTTTCCCGTCTGAGCCTGCAAACCCCAAGTGAGCCCCGGTCCCTGTGCATCTCCAAGACCGCACTGCTGCCAACCTGGCCATGCTCACAGGTGAGCGTCCTGCTGAGCGCAGGTCCTTATCTTCGACTTCTGGAGGGGAGTCGGGCACTGCTGGGTCAGGGCCAGTGTGTCCCTCTGGTGTCCCGCATGTAGCTCATGTGTGTGTATGTGCTTCTATGTGTGTGAGCACATGGGCAGGTACATGCACATGGGCGTGTGAGCATGTGTGTCTGTGTGTGTGCCCGAGAGAGAGTGCCCATGCACAGGTGCCAGCACATAGGGGTGTGCATGTGTATGTGGAGGTTCATGCACATAGGCATGTGCATGTGTGTGCAGGTGCTTTCACATGGTCATGGGCATGTGTGTGAGAGAGAAAGCAAGCACATGCTCAGGTGTTGCACATGGGTGTGTCTTTGTGTGTGAGAGAGTTTGTCATCAGTTGCATGAACATGTGTGTGTGCACGAGAGAGCACATGGTTCAGGTGCATGCATATGGGCATGTGTGTATGTGTGTGTGGGCACATATGCAGGGCCCCACCCTGGACGCATGAGTCCAGGGATTCGGAGTGGGCTCTGCCTGGCCGCCTGGGGAGGGAAGCGGGGACTGCTGTTGGATTCACTGGGGATGCCTTGGGGATGTCATGGGGCTCTGGGCACACAGACCACAGGAACTCTAGATTGTGGGCCTCCTACGGCCCCCCAGAAGCATGGAAGGGACTGGCTGGCCCCAAGGGCTGCAGGAGAAGCAATGTCCCCTGGGACACTCCCAGTCTCTTGGCCCTCTGCTGGCACAGCGTTCATGGGTTCACCCTCCCCAGGAACAAAGTTGTGCGGCTCTCTGGGGGCCTGGAGGAGTCAAGTCAACAGGCAAGGTACAGCCGAGGGTGATGGCAGGGCTGGGGTAAGTGTTTATCTCTTCCCCATACCCTTCTGCCCACAAGTCGGCAGGGTCAGCTGATGCATTACAGTGGGGATCCGGGGCTGCCTACCTGGCCTCCTCATGCTGGCCCCTACCCTGCCCTCTGGGATGGGCACCTCTGCTGCAGGGACCTGAGGTGGGCACCCACCTGGGTATGGCTCCCACGTGAGAGCTTCAAGCTGATTCCCTTTCCATGCCTCAAATCCTCCATGTGGCAGGTTCACTGAACCCCACGTGTCTGTCACATCCAGTCCTGAGATGGCCGAGGGGGCCCTTGAAGGGCTTCCCTTACACCCTGACATGGGATGGATGGGTGGGGCTGGGTGAGGGCCAGGGTCCAGTGGGGACACCCTTACTGTGCTAAAAGCTTCTGCAAACATAGCAATAAGTACATCATTTCCAGCCTGGCTGTGGAGCTCTGTGTGGTTGGTCCCCTTCTGTCACCCCGCTGTCCTAAGATGCTTTCCCTCCTTCCCTCAGAGAATCTCCTCTTTCCAGCTCAAACTCAACCCACTCAAGGAGCCTCTCAGCTTCATGAAAGTCCTCGAGTGGAATGCTTCCATCTTTGCTTTTGCTACCTGTGGAGGTTTTAAGGGCAAAACAGAAATTCAAGGGCCTTGTGCTTATAAAGTTCTTGAGACTAGAATGATTCCAGCTACTTTTGGTTATCCATTCACGTTGAATGAAGCATTGTTTCAGACACCTCAAAATGTAAATATCTGTAATGTCGATTGGAAAAAATATGTCCTTATTGGAGATTACTCTTCTGCACAGTTCTGTGTTACTTTTGCAGTCTTTGTCTTCCTGTACTGCATTGCTGCTCTTCTGCTCTATGTTGGTTACACTAACCTGCATCGTGATAGTTAAATGCTTTCCATGACTGACTTTGTAATTACTATTGTTGCCACTTTTTTGTGGTTGGTGAGCACTTCAGCTTGGGTTAAAGCTCTTAAAGTTACTAAAATAGCTACCAGTCACTATATTGTCCAGGAACTTAAGCCTTGTAATCTTCAGAAGTGATGTATCATTTTGCCTATGTGACTAGTATGGGATCCCTAAATGTATCTGTGATCGTTGGCTTTCTGAATATGACACTTTGGGGAGGAAATGCTTGATTTGTGTACAAGGAGACCAGCTTTCACAGTCCATCACATAATTCTACTTCTCAAGGAGGTATTCCTCCTCCAACTGGAGTATAATTGAAGGGAGAAGTCCAATGTATGAAATAAGTATCTATACTATGACCTGTTCCCAACATCTTGAGAAGCACTTTTTGTTTCTAACAAAAGTAATGGCTTTTTAATAAATTGGTGGGTTTAAAATTTTGCTGCTTTTTTACATAAAACTTGTGCCTTTCCTACAAATTCAAGATGTAAATGTATTCTCACATGTGAATTTGAAAATTCAGGGACTTATTATGAGATGATATACATTTTTAAATGAACAGTAATTTCTTCACTACACTGTTTTCCCTCCAAAGTGTTTACACCTTAAGCCTTAATGTATATATATATCTTCAATCAGAAAATAGTTCTACTGTCATATCATAACAGTAAGAAAATATCTATTAGAATATACATTCAGTTCAGTCACTCAGTCATGTCTGACTTTTTGCAACTCCATGGACTGCAACACGCCAGGCCTCCCTGTCCATCACCAACTCCGGGAGTTTACTCAAAATCATGTCCATTGAGTTGAGGATTCCATACATCCATCTCATCCTCTGTCAGCCCCTTGTCCTCCCAGCGTCAATCTTTCCCAGCATTGGGGTCTTTTCAAATGAGTCAGTTCTTCACGTCAGGTGGCCAAAGTATTGGAATTTCAACTTCAGCATCAGTCCTTCCAATGAATATTCAGGACATCCTTTAGGATTGACTGGTTGGATCTCCTTGCAGTCCAAGGCACTCTCAAGAGTCTTCTCCAACATCACAGTTCAAAAGCATCAATTCTTCAGTGCTCAGCTTTCTTTATAGTCCAACTCTCACATCCATATATGACTAGTGGAAAAACCATAGCCTTGACTAGATGGACCTTTGTTGGCAAAGTAATGTCTCTGCTTTTTAATATGCTGTTTGGTTTGGTCATAGCTTTTCTTCCAAGGAGCAAGAGTCTTTTAATTTCATGGCTGCAGTCACCATCTGCAGTAATTTTGGAGCTCAAGAAAATAAAGTGTCTCACTGTTTCTATTGTTTCTCCATCTATTTGCCATGAAGTGATGGGACTGGATGTCATGATCTTAGTTTTTTGAATGTTGAGTTTTAAGCCACCTTTTTCACTCTCCTCTTTCACTTTCATCGAGAGGCTCCTTAGTTCTTCTTTCTGCCATAAGGGTGGTGTCATCTGCATATCTCAGGTTATTGATATTTCTCCCGGCAATCTTGATTCCAGCTTGTGCTTCATCCAGCCCAGTGTTTCTCCTGATGTACTCTGCATATAAGTTAAATAAGCAGGGTGACAATATACAGCCTTGACATAATCCTTTTCCTATTTGGAACCAGTCTGTTGTTCCATGTCCAGTTCTAACTGTTGCTTCCTGAGCTGCATACAGATTTCTCAGGAGGCAGGTCAGGTAGTCTAGTATTCCCATCTCTTTCAGAATTTTCCACAGTTTGTTGTGATCCACACAGTCAAAAGCTTTGGTATAGTCAATAAAGCAGAAATAGATATTTTTCTGGAACTCCCTTGCTTTTTATATGATCCAATGGATATTGGCAGTTTGATCTCTGGTTCTTCTGCCTTTTCTAAAACTACTTTGAACATCTGGAAGTTCACAGTTCATGTATTGCTGAAGCCTGGCTTGGAGAATTTTGAGCATTACTAGTGTGTGAGATGAGTGCATTCATGCAGTAGTTTGAACATTCTTTGACATTGCCTTTCTTAGGGATTGGAATGAAACCTGACCTTTTCCAGTCCTGTGGCCACAGCTGAAATTTCCAAATTTGCTGGTATATTGAGTGCAGCACTTTCACAGCCTCATCTTTCAGGATTTGAAATAGCTATCCTGGAATTCCATCACCTCCACTAGGTTTGTTCGTAGTGATGCTTCCTAAGGCCCACTTGACTTCACATTCCAGGATGTCTGGCTCTAGGTGAGTGATCACACCATCATGATTATCTGGGTCATGAAGATCTTTTTTGTACAGTTCTGTGTATTCTTGCCACCGCTTCTTAAGATCTACTGCTTCTGTTAGGTCCGTACAATTTCTGTCTTTTATTGAGCCCATCTTTGCATGAAATGTCCTTTGGTATCTCTAATTTTCTTGACGAGTTCTCTAGTCTTTCCCATTCTATTGTTTTCCTCTATGTCTTAGCATTGATCTCTGAGGAAGGCTTTCTTATCTCTCCTTGGTATTCTTTGGAACTCTACATTCAAATGGGTATATCTTTCCTTTTCTCCTTTGTCTTTCACTTATCTTCCATGCACAGCTATTTGTAAGGCCTCCTCAGACAACCATTTTGCCTTTTTGCACTTCTTTTTCTTGGGGATGAACTTGATCCCTGCCTCCGGTACAGTGTCACAAACCTCTGTCCCTAGTTCTTCAGGCACTCTGTCTATCAGATCTAGTCCCTAGAATCTATTTCTCACTTCCACTGTATAATCGTAAGGGATTTTATTTAGATCATACCTGAATTGTCTAGTGTTTTTTTTTCCTACTTTCTTCAGTTTAAGTCTGAATTTGGCAATAGGAAATTCATGATCTGAGCCACAGTCATCTCCCATTCTTGTTTTTGCTGACTGTATAGAGCTTCTCCATCTTTGGCTGCAAAGAATATAATCAATTTGATTTGGATATTGACAATCTAGTGATGTCCATATGTAGAGTCTTCTCTTGTGTTGTTGGAAGAAGGTGTTTGTGATGACCAGACTTTCTCTTGGCAAAACTCTGTTAGCCTTTGTCCTGCTTCATTCTGTACTCCAAGGCAAAATTTAACTGTTACTCCAGGTATCCCTTGACTTCCTACTTTTGCATTCCAGTCCCATATAATGAAAAGGACATCTTTTTTTGGGTGTTAGTTCTACAAGGTCTTGTAGGTCTTCATAGAACCATTCAGCTTCTGCTTCTTCAACATTACTGGTCGGGGCATAGACTTGGATTACCATGATATTGAATGGGTTGCCTTGGAAATGAAGAGAGATCATTCTGTCATTTTTGAGACTGCATCCAAGTACTGCATTTTGGACTCTTGTTTTTTGACTGTGATGGCTTCTCCATTTCTTCTAAGTGATTCTTGCCCACAGTAGTAGATACAAAGGTCATCTGAGTTAAATTCACCCATTCCAGTCCATTTTAGTTCCCTAGTTCCTAAAATGTCGATGTCATCTCCTGTTTGACCACTTCCAGTTTGCCATTATTCATGGACCTAACATTCCAGGTTCCTATGCAATATGGCTCTTTACAGCATTGGACTTTACTTCCAACACCAGTCACATCCACAACTGGGTGTTGGTTTTGCTTTGACTCCCATCTCTTCCTTCTTTCTGGAGTTATTTCTCCACTGATCTCCAGTAGTATATTGGGCACCTACTGACCTGGGGAATTCATCTTTCAGTCGACCAAATTTCCACCTCAGTCAGTCTCTCCCATCAGGAAGCTTCCATAAGCCTCTTATCCTTCTCCATCAGAGGGCAGACAGACTGAAAACCACAATCACAGAAAACTAGCCACTTTGATCACATGAACTGCAGCCTTGTGTAACTTAATGAAACCATGAGCCATGCCGTGTAGGGCCACCCAAGACAAACGGGTCATGGTGGAGAGTTCTGACAAAATGTGATCCACTGGAGAAAGGAATGGCAAACCACTTCAGTATTCTTGCCTTGAGAACCCCATGAACAGTATGAACAGTATGACCAACCTAGACAGCATATTAAAAAGCAGGGACATTCCTTTGCCAGCAAAGGTCCATCTAGTCAAAACTATGGTTTTTCCAGTAGTCATGTATGGATGTGAGAGTTGGACCACAAAGAAGGCTGAGTGCCGAAGAATTGATGCTTTTTGAACTGTGGCGTTGGAGAGGACTCCTGAGAGCCCCTTGGACTGCTAGATCAAACCTGTCAATTCTCAAGGAAATCAGTCCTGAATATTCATTGGAAGGTCTGATGCTGAAGCTGAAACTCCAATATTTTGGCCATCTGATGGTGAAGAACTGACTCATTGAAAAAGGACCTGATGCTGGGAAAGGTTAAAGCCAGGTGAAGAAGGGAACAACAGAGGACGAGATGGTTGGATGGCATCAGTGACTCAAAGGACATGAGTTTGAACAAGCTCTGGAAGTGGGTGATGGACAGGGAGGCCTGGTGTGCTGCAGTCCATGGGGTCACAAAGAGTATGACATGACTGAGTGACTAAACTGACTGACTGACCATGTTCCAGTCATTGTGCTCAACAATAAACCCAAAAGAGGTCATTTCATCCTCACATATACTGCCATTTTCACCACAATTATCTTTAATAGTGGGATGATTTTTTCTTTTCCACGCTTGCCTATATTTTCTCTGTCTCTGACAGTGACTGTGGGTTACATTTGTAATCCCCCCCCAAAAAAATTAAGAAACTTAGTCAGATATTGTTTAGAAAAAATTTTAATTAGTCCCCAAGTGAACTATTTTGCCAAAGTTTTAGTTACCCTGTTTAAATCATTTGAGGTTGATGTTTCCCTTGAAAGTGGTGCTAATTGGCACCTTTTCTTGATGCAATTAGAAGCTCCGTCCTGATGTCTCTCAGGTCCCTGAGCCTTGGGGCCTTGGCTAACCATCGGGGGGGGGGGGGGCAGGGTGGCACAGCTCTGCCTGCCTTTGTGACTTTGAGCTGCTACCAAAAAGCAACCCTTTCTATCTAAGTTGCATGCATAATGCTCATCGCACCTGGACAGGTGTTCCTCTAGAGGACAAGTGAGAGTTTGCTTCAGCAGTGTTTCATCACTATCACATGAGCATTTTTTGCTCTTTTACTTCTTCCAAGTACATGTGTGTACATGCACATGTGTGGGTAAACACAGAAACCACACACCCACACCAAGCCGTTTTCACATGGCCCAGCACATCACAGCCCCACCTCGCACAGACACTTCTGGCTGGTTATCAGTCAAGGCCTGCACCTTTTTGAATCAGAGAAGACTTGTTTGGAATAGAGTAAATATATTTAAAACCGATTAGGTATAATCTTTTATGACTAAGGCTAAGCAGTGATAGGGCCTGAGCATATAAATTCAAGGAAGTTTATGGTTAAACCAGCAAGGCTCTCATTGCCAGATACTGAACATATTTTTTGAATTTCTGAGCTTCAAGTCAGTGCAGACACCTAAACCCAGATGTCCTGTAGGACCTGGACCCAGCCAGCCCTAGCTGACCTCACTCTATTTCTACCACTTTCCAATGCTTCCCTCTTCTTCCTTTATTGCTTTGATGACAGTCTTTTTCCACATCCTCCTACTCTCTCTACTGCCATCCATCTAATCATGTTCAGTCATTAAGTTGTGTCTGACTCTTGGCAACCCCCTGGATTACAATCCACCAGGCTTCTCTGTCCATAGAATTCTCCAGGCAAGAATACTGGAGTGGGTTAGCCATTTCCTCCCCTAGGAGATCTTCTTGACCCAGGGAGCAATCTACATTTCCTGCATCTCTTGCACTGGCAGGCAGATTATTTACCACTGAGCCACCTGGGAAGCCCATTCATCTAATCAATACCCCAGATTATCCCTAGGCACTCAACCTAGGCTGCCTTTTACCAGTGTGGCATCATCTTTTACCTGATACATTCCTCTACCCCTGCTCTCTCGGAACCCCTAGGATCTCCCTCAACCCCTATAGACCCACACCCTGTCCTATCCCACCCAAGAGAGGTTCTCCCTCCTCCCTGCCCCCCGCCCCCCGCCGTGCTGCCAGACCCCCATTTGATTGCCTGGAAGTGGTGGAAGCACCTATCTTTGCACCCCTGCCCATCGAAGGCCATGTGTATGTATGTGTGTTCATGCACATGAATACCTGGGTTGGGGCTGTCCCGCCTTCCTTGCACACACAGCAAGGCCATGGTGGTCAGCTGTCATCCCGTCAGAGATGTCCCATTGTCTTAAGTGTGGACTGGACTGAGACAGTTATTAAAAAGAGGTCCAGAACTAAGAGGCATCTAAGCTGTGCCTTAAAGTGAAGGGGAGATGAGTGGTGAGAGTAGGTGAGGATTTCTCAGCAAGGGGACTGCTTGGGAAGAGGAGACTAGTCGGTATCTTAACTTCTCTAAAGTCTTTATTATGGACTTTTCACATCTACACACAAGGAGAGAGGACAATATTTAAAAAAAAAAAAAAAAAGCTACCTATATTTCACCCAGCTTCAACACTTGTCAACATTTCACTGAATTATTTTGAAAATAAGGATTTATGGATGAGAAATAATATTTCTTGAAAAGATAAGGGGCATCCCTCTAAGTTTGTCTAATTAAAGGGGCATCACAGGGCCCTGGAGCACAGGGCCTGAGTACGGTTGCAACACAAAGGTTTTCTTGGTTGCTGTCTCTCTCTCTCTTTCACTTCTGTTCTCTGTGCACAGAGATTGAAATTAGTGATCACCTCACCTTCCCTTCGATCAACCTAGAATCATCATCAGGGTTCCTGCAAGGATCTCAGAATGTTATCTCACCCTGCCCCTCCAGGCTCTGACCTTCTTCAGGTCTGAGGGCACAGAAGGAAGCTCAGCTCCTGGGGGATTGGGCAGGGCAATGTGAGAGCCCCTGGTACCACACCAGGATGTGGTACTTCTCAGCACCACTGATTCGGTGCCCTGCTTGCCAAGGCCACCTCCAAGTGTTGTCCCATGCCATCCTTGTTGCAGTCCTAGGAGATGTGGAATAGTATCACCCCTATTGAATAACAACACGAGCCTCTCTTTCTGCAGAGCATCAATAGCACTGAACTGTCACTGGTCCATCAGCTCTTTTGGCAGAGCCTCTAGTGGATTCTCCCCTGTTGCCTCCATCTTCTCTCAGCGACTTGCAGTGGCCTTGGCACAGGCCACAAAGCAAGTAGTACTGGACATGAGAAACAGTTACCCACATGGTTCCTGCCCTCTAAGATCTGCCACTCCCACTGAGATGTGCCCTCTGGTGACTCTGAGTGTCCCTTTGAGGCAGGAGAGGGGGGTCATCACCTAGGAATGATCAGGGAGGTGGTAGGAGCCATGAACTAAGGAGGGCAGGCAAGGTTGGCAATAATGGATGCTCATGGAGGCTTTGGGGGGGTTCAGTGAGGAATGTTTTGGGGGGGGGTTAAACCGTCAGCAAGTATATTATTGACTGAACCTAAAGGCTACAGGCAGGCACTCATTGTGGTGGTTGAGTTGCCCAGTGAAGGGTCATCACGGACCCAGATCCTTTTCCTCCTCACCCTTCTAACAGCATGTGGGTGTTCCTAGGCTTGGTGGTGGGATGAATCACTCCTTCCTATGAAGTAATAGCTTGTAACCATGGTGTTAAAATAATTTGCTTTATTTTAGTATTTTGGCTAGACAAACATTCACTAACACCCCAGAGCCACCCCATCTAAGAAAGCATTAGGGTTTGTTCCATCTCTGACCACAAGAAAGGGCACGATAAGGTCCAGGCACCTGCAGAACCTCAGAACAGCCCTCAGGATGGGGCACAGAGCTGCAAGGGGTGCAGTGAGATGACCAAATGGGCTCTTGCACGTGGACCCCCATTCCCCGTTCCCGTGCATGGGACCACCACCTGGTCCAGTCATGTCTCTCCAGGAGTCTCTTGAGGGCACCCTTGACTTCCTTATTCCTCAGACTATAGATCATAGGGTAGAGCATGGGAGTGACGTTGGTGTAGATTAAAGACACAATTTTGTCCTGTTCTGGGGTGTAGCATGACCTGGGGCGAATGTAGATGAATATTGCACAGCCGTAATGCAGAAGGGAGACCAGTAGGTGCCCAGCACAGGTGGAGAAGGCTTTGCTCCTGCCTTCAGCCGAGTGGATTCTGAGGATGGCAGTGATAATGAACCCATAGGAGAGCAGGATCAGCAGGAAAGGGATCAACAAGATGAGCAGGCAAACAAGGAAGACTGCAATCTCATTGGCCTGTGTGTCCGAGCAGGCCAGGAATAGCACAGCAGGGATGTCACAGAAGAAATGATTGATCTTGTGGGACTGACAAAAGGGCAGGAGGAATATCAGTGTGGTGAGGGTGAGTGAGAGTGCAAAGCCGCTGATGCATGCCAGAGCCAGCATCTGCACACACGCAGTCCTGGTGACAATGAATGTGTAGTGAAGGGGCTTGCAGATGGCCACGAAGCGGTCATAGGCCATCACAGCCAGGAGGAAACACTCTGCTCCACCCAGTGAGATGAAGAGATGCATTTGCAGGGCACATCCCAGAAAGGGCATCCGCTGGCTCCCGGACAGGATACTGGCCAGCATGTTGGGGACGATGACCAATATATAGCAGATTTCAATGGTGGACAGGTTGCGGAGGAAGAAATACATGGGAGTCTGGAGGCATGAGTCAAAGAGGGTGATAAGCACAATAGTCATGTGTCCTGCTAGGGTGACAAGATGCATGATTAGAAAGAGTCCAAAAAAGAAGATTTGTAGTTCAGCCAGGTCCCCAAAGCCCAAGATAATAAACTCAGAGCTTAAGGTGAGGTTTCTCTGCAATAGGACCATCCTATATTCTCCTTTATAGAGCTCCTGGGATGGAAAAGTCAGCTTTCTAGCAATCCACTAGGTCATGGGAGCCTCTGGAGTCCTTTCTACAGATGGCCGTTGTCCTCATTCTATGAGCTTTTGGACTTCTGTCTTCTGTTCACTGAGAGCAAAGGCACACTCACTCTGATGTGACATCACTTTGCCTGTTATTACAGAAATAAACTGAGATGAGTAAAATCTATGTATGAAGTAGTTTTTAATAGACACTGTTAATAGTCCTCCTTCTGGCTACATTTTGAAGGGTTGTCTCATTGGAGTGATTGGGAACTGAGGTTGTTACTTTAAAGTGAAAGTCACTCAGTTGTGTCTGACTCTTTGTGACCCCATGGACTATACAGTCCATAGAATTCTCTAGGCTAGAATACTGGAGTGGGTAGCCTTTCTCTTGTCCAGGGGACCTTCCCAACCCAGGGACCAAGCCCAGGTCTCCTGCACTGCAGGCAGATTCTTTACCAGCTGAGCCACCAGGGAAGCCCAAGAATACTGGAGTGGGTAGCCTATTCCTTCTCCAGAAGATCTTCCTCACCCAGGAATCAAACCAGGGTCTCCTGCATTGCAGGTGGATTCTTTACCAGCTGAACTACCAGGGAAGCCAGTTAATAAGCATTTTAAAATATAAAGTGACTCTGTGAAGCAGTGTGACATGTTTCCTCTGTCATTTGTAAACTGGATTAGATGGCAGTCCCCAGAATTCCAGTAATGCTGTGGAAATATTGCCATTTTAATTTACAACCAGGATAAACTACATTCAACCAGGAACCAAGGGATCTAAGTTCTAGTTGTCATCTTGCACCATGTGACCCTGAATACTCTCAACTTCTGAAGTCAGAAGCCTCATCACAAATGAAAGGCGCTGAATCGGATGTTACTTAAACTTAGGTTTAAACAGACACTGGGCCGACAGGGTCATTGACACTATAGGGAATTCTGTAGAACGTAAGGTCCAGCAAGTCGATCTTAAAGACACTTTGACTTTGTGTATCAGCTATGTTGTCCCTACCTTGCCACTCCCCCAAACTCCCAGAATCCTGCATCCTGTGAACAGGATGTCCAGACAGGAAGAAGCATCACCAGCAGGAGTTTCTGTCTCTCCTGTTCCAGCTGTACTCAGTCTCAGGGTGACCCCAACTTACTTGTCACCCTTTTCTGAGCCCTGGACTGACTTAGTTGCCCCCCTAGCTTCCCACAGTGCTCCAGGCTTCCTCAACCATATTATTCACCACTGAGTCTTGTAATTCTTTAATTCTTTTCCTGGCTACCCTAACAGCCTGTGAGCTCCATGATGGCAAGGATGATGCCACAGTTAGCCTCACAGATAGTGGCTGGCACATGTTAGTATTATTGATAAAGATTTGTTGACTAAAAGCCTGCTCATTTCTGCATCTTCCACACTTAGGACCAATTGGACATGGAGTAGATACCCAAAATATATGCTGGAGTTCATGTTAAGGGAGATTAGGGAATCTTTGACATACTGGGGGTGTGGAGCTCATGATTGTCTGGGGAGGATGTAGAGTGAGAAGAACAGAAGGCAAAGCGGTGGACCCAGTCATGCGGAGCCTAACAGGACAGAACTAGGGACAAGAACTCTCAGGACACAGGAGTTGAGTCGCCAACGTGACAGTGGCTTTAGCTGCTTTGTGTCCTGAATGTGGGAAGAACCAGGCACCTTCTGGGACTTTGGGAGACATGTTTACTTCTTTATCCCCCTAGTAGGACCCATATTTCAATTAGGAAGGCTTGTGTTTAGCCTTTGATTTCTTCCTGTGCATCCCTTTCACACGGCAGAAGATAGAAGATTGCTAAACAATGTAGAGAACCAAGACATTGAAAATCAACAGGAGTTAAGGGCCTCCTGGAAATGGAGGTGTCACTTCAAGGACAGGAGCTCACTTAGGTACCATTTTGACTGGGGCCGCTGTGTTAGGTCCATTGAAACCTGAAAAGTCATCTTGCCAATAGTTTTTCTTGGCTATCTACAATGTTTGTGATGCTAGTTTTTCAGACACTTGCCTGTTACCTTGACTGTTCTTTTTTTTTTAATTGATCCAAAGAGCAGCTAGAGTCTCTAATTTGGATGGGTCCCTGGAGGACTGTTTGCCCACTTGTCAGTGCAGAGCAGATGATTATGAAGTCTTCCCTAGATGGTACCTTCCCTGCTCCCAGCCCTGCCACCAGCTCTTCCTGGAAAACTACACTAAGTCCCTGCCTGGTAGAGTGCACAGCCAAGCCCAGCTTTCTGCTCTGCCAACAGTCTGAGTGAGGCCATGCTTCCAGGTTCTCAGTTCTCTTCCTTGGACTCAGACCCTTGGCTCTGGCTTTGCCACACCCAGTCACTTGCACTCTTTTTTTTTTTTCCCATGACAGGACTGCAGGCCTGTGGGGACTGCTTTGTTTTATTTGGGCCCTCAACCTTGGAAATACTGAAAACACATGAATAAAAGTCTCATGAGATCCAAATACTTTAAAAATGAGAAATGATAGTCAGGGTGACAGTTTCTGGTCTTTCAAGCCTCGCCCTGCTCTCCAGAGTAAATCACTCTCAGCCTTGAGGCTCACTTCTTTCCGTCCTTTGCTCTGTGTGCACAAGCACAGGCACCTCCCCCACACATATATGAACATACACACAGGCACATTCCCACCTGTGTACCCAGAAACAAACATACACACACTTTACACACACCAGCATAAGCACAATCACATGTACACACACACACACACACACCTAATACACACATGCATGCAAGTATTAACACATGCACACATGCATCCATATATTCACACACTCACATGTGTATATATATAAACATTCATTACCCATTAACAAGCTGAAATAGGATCATATTATACAGACTCACTGCCCTTAGTGTTTTCACCTATTAATGTATCTGGAAGAAGTTTTCAGTCAGTGCATACTGGTTTGCTTCATTCTTTTAACTGCTGCATTCTATAGTGTGGATGTGCTATAATGTAATTAATTATGATTAAATAATAATAAAATCTATAAACATAAGTAAATGAAACATGATTGAAATGAATGAGACTTTAATCAGTCTTTCACTACTTCACGGTTGAAGTGGTTTCTATTTGTTCCTCACCACACGCCATGGTCTGAAGCACAACCCTGCTGTGAATGCGGCTCCTGCTGTCTTCCTGCATACCTAGGGCAGCCCTGGAAAAGAGACCTGATGTTACCTGGGAGGTGCAGATCAGTGTGTGAAGTGAAAAGCCAGGGGGAAGCTGGAGAAGGAAGAAAAGCCTCTCTTCAGGGAAGCAGGGCCAAGTGGCCTGCACCTGGTGACGCAGCTTTCCCACAGCTAGGCAGGTGGCTCTCCTGCATGTTTGGACCACGGGCAGCGAGTCCCGGAAAGGCCTGCCTGCTGGCTGGCAGGAAGGGAGTGTCCTCAGAGGAGCTGCTCTATTCTGTCATTTACATAGAGGCGGTGGAGGCAGGACTCAAGTAGCCCTAGGGGAGGAGAGGTGGGGCTGTGGTCCAGTCCCCTGAGAGGAGTGCGTTCCCCAGGTTGTACAGCTGAACCCAAACCCAATGACTTAGGTTTTCTTTGCAAAAACTCTGGTCTAGATGTTGACAACCTGGTTGAAGTCAGATCTGGTGAAAGTGCAGGGCCCACTGTGCTGGCCCCAGAATGTGAATGGACCTCAGGCAGAAAATGTACAGGTTTCCCTGAATTCACATCAAGCCTTCAAGTCTTGCTATAGAGGAGTGTACGGTGAGCAGTGGAATCTGAAATTGGAGAGCTTGTAAGTCACCCCCCAAACACCAAAGCTGAGATTCTACAATGGGACAGAATCAGGGCCATCAGAGTTTCCATTTTTAACCTGCAAAATCTGAGTCATCAAACTAGCTTTATTGAATGAAATGGGGAAAAAAAGTTATGAAAGCTTGAGAAAGCTACTACTCAGTTGACACCAGCTGCTGCCTAACACTTTCACCTTCCTGGCCCCGGTCTAGGTGATCTGCGTCATCGTACAGCCTCCATTCAGAAAGCAGTCCCTACCTGCAGCCACTGGGGACCGCTGACTGCAGGCCTTCATTTTGTTCACTTCCACAGCCCACAGGCATGCTCAGAAAAGCCTTGTTACCACCGCAGTTCTGGTGGGGAATACCTGCACCCAGGCCAAGGCCTTGGAGGGCTAGCTCAGTGTTGGGTTGCAGGCAGCAGCAGGAGAAGTCCCGCCCGCCAGCATTTTGCCACACCCTGCAACCAGAAACAGGACTCCCAAGAGCCCTTTTGGTGCTTAGAATCGAACACAGTTTCCCCTTGATTCATTCCAGTAGTTTCCACCTCTGGTCCTGACCCCAGGATGGGCACTTGTCCCCCTTCCTCTTCCTCCTCTCTGGCCTGTTTCTACGCTTGGCCACAGTTTCTAATACAAAAGCTCTTCTGCCATCTGATGGAGACAAATGCCATGGAACTGGCTTGGGGAACACTTTGTCGAGGTGACTTTGCTGGAGAGACATGGTGTGGCAGTGGGTCTTAGTTGCAGCAGGCAGGTCTTCTATTTTGGTTGCAGTGTGCAAGATCTTTTAGTTGTAGCATGTGGGATCTAGTTCCCTGACCAGGGATGGAACCTGGGTCCCCTGCATTGGAAGCACGGAGTCTTAGCCACTGGACCACCAGGAAAGTCCCTGCAAGGAAAACTTTGAACTTTATTGTCTCCCCAGGAAATTCATCAAGGGTTTATTTCTGGAATATCTTGCGCTTGTCATGTGATTTTTCTGGCATAAACTCTGATGAGATATGTTGGGCACTGGTGGCTGGAAATACTAGGAGGAGAAAATAGAATGACTAAGGAGTAAACTTTTGTCTGTGGGTCCACCACAGAGTTAAGAGCGAAGCCCAGTGGCTTAAGAGGTACAAATATCTGTGAAATGTTGGATATGTACACCAAGGGGGAACTCTTGGTTCCTCTGGTTTCCTGGAGGAAGGAGACACTACATGGCAATACAGTGAAACATGCTGTGCGTGGGCAGCATCCAAAGGTCTACATTTCCTTACCTGGGGGAATTTGTCACAGGCTCTTGGTGTGGCGTATTTGGTCTCTTTCTCCTTTCCTTTCCATGCAGCTGGATGGGAGGCAGCGGTGCTGCAGGCATGACCCTGCTCTACAAACCCTGAATTTTCCTCCAGTGCGTTGTTCAAAGTCTGATGGTTTGTGGATCTAGGGAATTAGCTGTATTCACAAAGCAGCCTTTATCAGTGTAGACACTTTACTTCCCTATCTGGCAGGGAAAAGGGATGCTGTTTATTGGCCCTTCTTCACTCCTCCAAATTCTCAACTTCAGTATTAATATTTGTATTCAGTTTTCTTAGAAATTGTGCTGCCAAGTATGCAGGCATGCAATCTTGACTTGGGGGTGGGGGACAGATCTCAGAATTCCCTTGGTTTCTTCAGGAGCATTTCTGGTCCCTGGAGGGAACTCCACTCCCCCTTCCTCACTTTATGGGTAGAGACTGTAGGCCTCTTCATGGAACCATGTGCTTGTATTTGGTTAGGATGTGATGAAGCAATCTGGTTGATTGTTTTTCCCTCAACAGTCTCTTCATAGTTTTATTTATCGAGGTATAGTTGATGTGCAGTATTATATGTTACAGGTGTACAACACAGTGACTCACAGTTTTTAAAGATTATGCTCTATAGTTATTATAAAATATTACTTATATTCCCTGAGCTGTACACTATTTTGTACATAGTACTTTGTACTTGTTAATCCTGTTAGTGGCAGGCCAATGGGGTCTCTTTATTTTCCTGCCTTGTATTTGGGCAACAACAAGTAATTCCATAGTTGGAACCACCTGTAGGTAGGTAAGTATTGGAGTTCTAGGACCACCAAGCATCCCACGCCCTTAATTTCCTTCCACCTGCTTCCTTCTCCCCGATGATAAGAATCCACAAGCCTTTGAGCCAGGATGGGTTGGTCTCAGTCAATCCAGATTTTGGAGTTGATGAGGATACCTTTTCAGCTAGTTTTGTTGTGGGTGTTGCCCTGGCTTTTTGGTTTTCCATCCTTTTGTCTTTCTCTGTCTCTCTCTTTTCAGGGGTGAGGATTCAAAACTGATGGTGCACCTTTGCTGCTACCTTCCCAGAATCTAGAAACTGTATTACTTCTGTGTCAGAATAATTAATAAAGATATTTTCATGTTGATGCAATTAAACAGAAAAGTTAGAAGTTCTGGGCAAATCGTGACTTCACATGGGGCTAAGTCCCCTGTCCAGATTTCTCCTGAAAGGACAAATGGTAGGGGGCTGAGGGGGTAAGGTCCCCAGTGAACAGCAGGAAAACAGAACTTCTTGGGGAGTTGTACACACCAGCTGGGAAGAGCCAGGGCTGGAGGTATAACAGCTGGAAGAAGGAGCCTGGTCGCATCTGGGTGTGTCAGAGAAAGAATTGGGCACTGCCATGGAGTGGTTCTATTGGGGGAACTGTGCCCTAGCAACCCACTGGCTGCCACAGTAAGAGAGAAAGAATGTCTAGGCTGCCTTCATCTTAGGCTTCAGCCTCCCCAGCCCCACTATTATTTGTTCCACATCACAAAGGAAACATCTAAAGCTGAGGGAGGTGACATGTCTTAGCTTCCACCCAGTCACCCAGTCGGAAGGGTGGAGCTGAGCTTGGGCCTCAGGTGACCTGTCTGGCCCCAGCTCAAGTCCACCTCTCAGTCAAGTCTGGCCTCAGTTTCAGCAGGCTAATGCTTGACTCTTGTCTGCTTCATGTATCTGCTTTTGGTCCCCTTAATAGGGGACTCTTCAAATTTGGTCACAGATGCTAGAATAGAGGAGGCATATAGCAACTGATGGTCATCAGTCTATCAATTCAGGTGTGTGGACAAGAATCACTCACTCCTGAAAGGACCCTGAAATGAAGCTTTGGACAAGGAAAACAGAAGTCCCCCTTGTTTGGCTACGAGCGTGCAGCCCACACTTGCTATCTGTTGTAAATATTTGGCTCCAAGAGTCAATCCATTTGCTCTGCCAGGACCACATTTACAATTGTGGCCAATCACAACATCAGTAATGTGCTTGGCAAACACCTCTAATCGTTTCTTCTGAGGTTCTCTTGTCATGATCCTTTTATTTTTCCTAAGGCTCTCTCTGCTTAACAAGGGCTAGGAGAGGTGACTCCCCAGTCAGACTGAAGATCAGAGTTGGGGTTCCTTTCCTGAGCCACGTGATTCAGGGACATGCCTCTGTCTGCCTACATGGTGAGTCAAGCTGAAGACGTGCTGGCTATAGCTGTCCTTTTGTGTGTCCTGAGCAAGAGGACAGGCCTTTCTCATGACCTATCTTGATTTCACTGCAGCCCTGATCTGTGAGCAGTGGGGAGTAGCTGAGGGCTCCAGGGCCTCAGATGCAGAAAACTCCAAAATCCTTGGCAAGTGTGTGCCTAGTGGGATGTCCTTCAGAAGCTGGGGACCAACTAGTTAGGAAATGCTGCTAGTTGGGGAAAGAGTGAAAATTTCGACTACACCTCTGAGAAAAGAGGACCCACGTCTGCCCACAGGCTCAATATCTATGCTGTCTGCTCTACAGAAGTAAAATCAGCCCCTCCCTGAAGGAGCTGACATATACAGCTCTTAGCTCTTCAAGTCACTGATGATGGAGCCTCCCAGCCTTCGTCTAATGGAAAGCATGCACTGGACAGAGACTAGACTTCTTCCCATATAGAAATCAAAACTTTAGGTAAGTGAGGACATCATGGTTGTCCAAAGCCCTGTTGAAATCAAACAAGCTGCGATCTGACAACAGAGAGCTAATGAAAAGCTCTTCGTGGTCATCCCAAAATTGAAAGTGAAAATCGCTCAGTCGTGTCTGACTCTTTGTAACCCCATGGAATATACAATCTAGGGAATTCTCCAGGCCAGAATACTGGAGTGGGTAGCCCTTCCCTTCTCTAGGGGAATCTTCCCAATCCAGGGATCGAACCCAGGTCTCCCACATTGCGGGTGGATTCTTTACCAGCTGAGCCACCAGGAAAGTTCACCTCAAAGTAGGTTTAATCTCAGTAAAACCAAGTTTGGCTCAAAGGAAGAGCAGGAAAGGGCAGTGTTTCTGATGTTCTCGACTCTTACCATTGAGTGTTTGGGCTCCTTCAGTGAAGGAGACCTGGGTGCCAAGCTGGCTGGAGCCAGGTACCCGGCCCACATCACAAATGCAATTTTGTCACAATTCCATCTCGTGCTGGGGTGAGGGGTGAGGAGTGGGGAGGGAAGGCATCTATGGCCTTCTCAGTGAAGAGCAGCTTGGGGCCTCTTCCTTGGAGGTGGTGTTGCCTGTATCTTAATGGTACAGGATACTTTCAAGTGAAAAGAGGCAGCTCTTGTCAGCCCTCCAGACAGCTCAGTCCGCCCCACCTCTTGAGGCCAGAGTCAGCCCTGATGGCAGCTTAAAGCCACCACCTTCCAGGTCTAACCCTCTCCATGCCCCAGGACATGGCTCTGGCCTCCTGACAGGAGTTTCCTGTGGAACAAAGCCACTCAGTGGGTGCTCTTCGAACCCAGGTACACACCCCGCTCAGGCTAAATGCAGCATTCTCAAGAAATATACACGGAGGGGTGGTTTTAAATTATGAATACTCACCATAAGCAAGAAATCATATATTGGCAACTATTTCAACCTCTGAAAAAGTTCCAGTGCTAGTTTAAAAATTGTGTGTGTGTGTGTGTGTGTGTGTGTGAGAGAGAGAGAGAGAGAGAGAGATTCACAAAACTCGTTTGGAAGGAAGTTAGCAAAATTGTCTGCAGTCTACTGATTGAGGCTGGTAGGACCTGGGGTGCGGCCTGCGAGACCCTGACTGGAGCTGGCCTCAGGCCCCTCGTGTGTCTGCTGTGACCAGAGCACAGCAAGCAGATGTCAGCGTCTATCCTCTCAGCAGAGCTCCTTCCCCTCCCCACCTCCACGGTGAGCTCCTGCTTGACTCGGGCGGTGTGCCAGGTCCCATCAGCAGAAGTAGGGGCTGCTTCCAGGACCTTGCACTGTTTTTTAGAATCTAAGAGCCTAAAGGCATGAAAGCCCTCATGCGGGAAGTGAAAGTGAGAGCCACAAGACAAGAGATGCGGCTCAACAGCCTTGGGGACCAGCAAGCAGGGGTCAGGGAAGGCCAGTTCCCCAAGCCTGACTGGGGCGAATCATTTTCTCTCTCATTCTGATATTGGGACCCTACAGTCATGAAGCTGTGGAAAAGTTGCCTGTGTCTGGTGCTCTCATGAGTGCTTTGGGACAAGACTTGAAAGCCACTAGGAAATGAAGAGGCTGTACTTGAAGCCAGTTGTTCTCAAACTTTAGAGGCACCAGAAGGCGGGTGCCTTCCTCCCATCACCCAAGATCAGGATGGTTGGACTTCTTGTCCATAGATGGTGAGCTGAGTGGAGACTGACATGCTCAGCTTTGCTTCTTCCTCTCACACCTGCCCTCTGATCAGCTATAGAGGGAACCGACTGGCTAGTTGTCATTCATTCTTCCTGTTGCAGCTGTGGTGGCACTTCTTTCCTGAGCTGAACTGGGCCCTCTGGTAAGACCTTGAACCTCCCCACAATGTACTATGTGCTACTTTATAATTGTCTTTTTTTCTTTTTTGTCCCTCCCATCAGATCGTGAACCCCTTAAGGACAGGGACTGTGTCTAGAGGTTGCCGGGAGTGAGTCTTGGTATGAGGCTCTAAAAACATGAGAGTAGAGAAGGAGGGATGGATATGACACAGATGGTAAAGGGATGTTCTCTCCAGGGCCTGCTCCACAGTAGGTGTCTCTAGTGCTAATTCAGTGAGATGGACACATTAACAGAGCTTATTGACTGATGGGTGATGGAGGGAGAAGTGGAGAAGGGATCTGGCCTCTGCTGAGCCCCTGATATGTGCTAGACCCTGAGACAGCAGAGTTGAAATGACATTGACTTAGGCGTGGGTAGAGCAGACAAATGAGTTTGATATCAATCAAAAGGGATGTAAGGTGACAGCAAATATGCAAACGGAGATGTGTATCTGGAGATTTGCAAAATATAAACGACAGCACTGGAGTTAGGAGCTTGGTCAAAAGCACAAATGTAGGCATCAGACGCACGCCGCTGGCCACACTGAGACCTCATATCTCATCATTCCAATGTAAGGGAGGCCAGATGGAAACTGACTGTCTCGTCATTTAGGGCAGAAAGATGATGGTATGGTGGTGCAGGAAAAGGCCCTTAGGACAATTCTGTTTTCCTCACTCAAGCCCACCACGCAATTGGTATCCACCATTGGTCAGGCCTCCTGTGGCGTGGAGAGGTGGCTCACGAGAGGCTTCTTGACTGGAAGACGTGGTGAGTACTCTGCTGTCTTCCTGAAAACTTGTATCCACACAGGTCCAGAGTTCCTGATCCCTTTTGCTAGATGGCTTAGAGGCTGGAAACTTCCAAGACGAGCTTGCATCCAGGGCTGTTGTGCTTTAACCAACCCGATGGGATAACCAATGTGTGCCTTTTTGACGAAAAGCTGACTCCTTTACTTTCTCTCCCACTGTAGCTGAGCATAGGGGAAATGAATTACCAGGAAACTGGAAACCACATCAGAGTGACTGAATTCATTCTCGTGGGACTGTCTGAGCACCCCACGTCCCAGACTGTTCTCTTCTGGGTGCTGATGTTTCTCTATGTAGGAACCTTGGCAGGAAACAGTATGATCATTCTCCTGGTAGGAGTCAGTTCTCAGCTCCACACTCCAGTGTATTTCTTCCTCAGCAACCTGTCTCTCCTGGATCTTCTGTTTTCCAGTAGTGCTGTACCCCTGATTATGGCCAACTCTCTGCAGAACTTCCCCACCATCTCCTACAGCTCCTATTTTGCACAGCTCGCCATCTGAGCCTTCTTGGCACTGACCGAGTGTTTCCTTCTTGCCATTATGGCTTATGACCGATTCGTGGCTATCTCAGACCCACTCAGGTACAACCTGGTGATGTCTTCTCGAGTCTGCATTTTAATAGCTCTGCTTGCTTTGTTGACATTTTTCCTGCTCACGATTATGCCTGTTCTGCTCTTTCCTGTCAGTTTCTGTGGGCTTAATTCAGCCAATCACTTATCCTGTGAAGTCTAAGTCATGTTTAAACTGCTCTGTTCCAATACCATTTTTCTAGAGGTTTTGATGATGATTTATGCTATCATTTCAATGCCGCTTCCTTTAATTTTCATCCTTATCTCTTACCTTTGTGTCCTTACGGCTTTCTTAAGAATCCAATCACCTGACACCAGGCTTAAAGCCTTTTTCACATGTGGTTCTCACCTGCTTCTGGTCACCATCTACTTTGAAAATGAAGTCACTCAGTCATGTCCGATTCTGCGAAGCCATGGACTGTAGTCCACCAGGCTCCTCCATCCGTGGGATTCTCCAGGCAAGAGCACTGGAATGGGTTGCCGTTTCCTTCTCCAGGAGTTCTTCCCAACCCAGGGATCGAACCCAGGTCTCCCGCATTGCAAGCAGACACTTTACCACATGCTCATCTACTTTGGGACCCTAATATATATTTATGTGAAACCTCAGACCAAGAGGTCTCAAAATGGGGATAAAATTGTCTCTATATTTTATGCAGCAGTGACTCCCATGCTGAATCCACTCATCTACACCCTGAGAAATAAGGACGTGAAAGCTGCTCTCAAGAGAGTTACCTGTGGGGCAAAGTCCTGATGCCTCAATCAGGAGACAGACCTGATAAGTTCGCATCTGCAAATGACACTTTTCAAATGGGAAAGGACTTGCAAAGCATCTGGTTAATGGAAGAAATGACCTAAGAGCAGAGGTCTGATTTTGTAAAAATAGAAAACTGCTGGATGTCACATGCATCCTAAATAAAAACAAAATGCAAGTTACACACAAGGAGCACTAAAATAGTAGTCTTTATACATAAAACGTCTTGAGAATCATTAAGACATAAAATAAGTCCTCCAGTAACAGAATGGCCAAATGACACAAACATGACTCAGTAAAGAAAATATAAGCATTCACACATAAGCGACAATAAAAATATCACTTTTCATTTATTATGTTAACAAAAATGAAAAACATTTATAGTATATATATATATCATTGGGGAGAGTTGGGGGAAATGCCACTAGTGCCAAGTAAATTGGCACCGACTTTTGGAGGGCAATTTTGGTAGCTATAAAAGGCCAACATCTGGGTGACCCACTTGGTGGGGGAGGTGGCCCTCAGCCGGGACAGCCTTGCCCCCTGCATGCACAGCTCTGGGGGCCCCATGGCAGTTCCGAAAACAACCACAATCTCTGCCTTCTGAAGACTCTTGCAGTCCGTACGTGTGCAGTGCTCGCCCTGCACCCTCCCCAACATTCAGAGAACCTCAGGGAAGAAGAAGGTGGTTTCTCCTCAAAGGCAACTCTTCTACCTTTGAAATGGCGCCTTTCAGCAATCTTTACAGGGGACTGATTGGTCCTGAATAGCTGGTCGGCTTTTTTAAGCTATTCTAAAGGTATTTTCAAAACCTTTCTTTCCCTGGCTATAGACTTTCATCACCAATTCCAGGAAAACATAAAACACCCCTGTGATGAATGAAATGTTTTTGCCTCCCCTACACACACTAGTGTTGAAGCCTGAACCCCCAGTGTGATGTATTTGGAGATGCACCCAGGTCTGATGGTGTTAATGACCTTGTAAGAAGAGGAAACACCAGAGTGCCCTCACGTCCTCTCTCTCTGCCCACCATGAATCATATGAGGATGTCATATGGCTGTGAGATGTCAGCCATCCACAAGCCAGGATGAGACCTTTCTCCAGAAATTGAACCAGCTGGCTTTGATCTTGGGCTTCCAGTTTCCAGAATTGGGAGAAATAAATGTCTGTTGTTTAAGCCACATACTCCATGATCTTTTGTGATAGCATCCCAAACAGACTAAGACACTTGCCTCGGTATCTTATGTCATTATGTCACCTAGGTGCATCTATGTCACAGAAATATGATGTATGTATGTAACATGTTTGTACAAGAGTGCTTGTTAAAGCACTGTTTGGACTTGTGAGGATTTTGAATAAAAACCTTAGGTGCCCATCAATAAAGTAATACTTAAATAAATTACACTTCCCTAGTGGCTTAGAGGGTAAATAGTCTGCCTGCAATGTGGGAGACCCAGGTTCGATCCCTGGGTTGGGAAGATCCCCTGGAGAAGGAAATGGCAACCCAGTCCAGTATTCTTTCCTGAAGAATCCCATGGACAGCGGAGCCTGGTGGGCTACAGTCAGTCCATGTTGTCGCAAAGAGTTGGACACGACTGAGCAACTTTACTTTCAATTTCACTTTAAATAAATTACAGTACATCCGTACAATAGGGCTTTGTACTGCTAAGGATGACCCTACTCTTATGAGTCTCTCATTTTTCTTGGACCAGAAGGTTCCCAGGCTATTAGGAACCTTCTGTTCATGATGATGTCAGAAATGCAGGAGGGATGACCATGATATTTCATAAGGCCAAGGATCAAATCAGCACATTGTTACTTCTACCTAGAAGATAACATGAGTAAGACAACACATTTTGACCATGGTAGAGAAATAACCAAAGATAAATACAAAAATGATAATCATAATTTCTGTGAAGACTGAGTTTAGATACAGAGAAAAAAAATCATTTTGGCTCATTTACAGAGAAAGGTTGATTACATAATCATTAAAGAAGGTTATATGATTGTCAAGAATCCTGAAGAAATGAACTCCAAGCTGATTTTCCAGAAACATATTACCAATCAGAGTGGTGCTATCAAGGTGAGATGCCGTCTGCAACCAGACAGCTGTCAGCTCTGCAACCAGCTCGTCTGTTGTGATCCTCACCTGAGTCTCTCCCAGTTAACTCAGTCTCAAAATGTAATTGCTTTTCTTTTGTTTGGAACCCTCTGGCCCCAGACCTTAATTTGGTTTCCTCCCTTCATTGCTTCTTTCCTACTTTCCTTAATTTTTCTGTGTAAAATATGTCAAGCATACAAAAAAGTTTTAGAGAATAGTGAAACACACACATGCCCACCACACTAATTTAATAACTTAACATTTTACAACATTTTGCTTTAGAATTTTCTGATAACATTACTACTTTAATATGACCAGTAGCTGTAGATGCTAAGTCACTTTAGACATGTCTGACTCTTTATGAGTCAGACACTTCAGTCAAGTCTGACTCTTTATGACACTCTAGATTGTAGCCCACCAAGCTCCTCTGTCCATGGGATTCTCCAGGCAAGAATACTGGAATGAGTTGCTGTGCCCTCCTCCAGGGGCTCCTCCCAACCCAGGGATTGAATCCACATCTCTTACATGTCCTGCATTGACAGGTGGGCTCTTTACCACTAGTGCCACCTGGGAAGCCCAGATAGTCACCCTACCTCCCCCTCCCCACAAAAAAAGGGATACCACAAACAAATGCAAAGATAAGATACAAACTCAAATAATATATTTAGTGTACATCATACTGGCCAGACATTAGTAGCTATAGTCTAGAAAATAAAGAATTCCTATCTTCCAAAAGGCTCCCTCCTAACAGGCTATGGACCAGAATATAATCACATGGCTGCTCCTAGTGACAAGAACGATCAGGAAATCTTGTCTTTTTCCAGCCTGCTATGCACCAGATATGGAAGGAAAAGAGGACAGAGGTTGAATGACAGCTGGTGGTCTCTGCCACAATTTTGCTAAACGTTTCTAAGACATTTGTCAAAAAACATTTTTTAAACCCTTCCACTTGTTTCTCTGCTTTTTGCTTCATTAATCTATGCTCCTATCTTTATATTTCCTTTTTAAAATTTTTTTTTTAATATTTCCTTTTTAATGAACATGGATCTGAGCAAACTTTGGAAGATAGTGAAGTACAGAGGAGCCTGGCGGGCTACAAGCCATGGTATCACGAAGAGTCGGACACAACTTGACAAGCCAACAATAACGTTTTCTTTAGGTTTATTCTGTAGATGTTTTACTAGCTCCTTGAGTTGGATACAATTTACTTTGTCTTTTATGATTTTTAGACTTTTACATTTTTTCTAACTTTTCACTTTGAGATAATTTTAGACTTGTAGAATAGCTGCAAAGATATGACAGAGAATTCCTTTATAGCTTTCAACCAGCTTCCCCTAAGGTTAGCATCTTACATAATTACGGTACACTTATCAAAATTAAGAAATTAGCATTGGGTCAACACTATTAACTATGCTATAGATTTTATTTGGAGTTCCCCAGCTTTTCAGTAATGTCCCCTTTCTATTTCAGGATCTAACGCAGGAGACCACACTGCATGTAGTCATCATGTGTCCTTAGTCTGATCGGTGGTGGTTCCTTTGTCTTTCCTCATATTTCAAGATCTTGATACCTCTGAAGAGCACCAGCCAGGCATTTTGTAGAATGTTCCTATATTTGGATTTGTGTGACAATTTTGTCATGATGAGACCAATTTGTGGAGTCTGGGGAAGAATGCCACAAGGGAAGTACTCTTCTCATCGCCTTCTCTGGGGAGAATGTAACATCACTGTGATGCCTTATCACTGGCAGAGTTAACTGTGGCTTAGGTGCTATGTGGCAAGTTTTCCCCACCGTAAAGTTAATATTTTCCCTTTTAACAAGTCCTTGCTTATGTTTGCTTAGTTGCTCAGTCGTGTCCGACTCTTTGTGACCCCATGGACTGTAGCCTGCCAGGCTCCTCTGTCCAGGGGGATTCTCCAGGCAAGAACACTGGAGTGGGTTGCCATGCCCTCCTCCAGGGGATCTTCTCAACCCAGAGATGTAACCCATGCAGGTCTCCCACAACAAATCCTTAGAAGGGAGTAAATAAGTCCAGCCTACTTCAAGGGGAGGAAAACTAAGTTTCATCTCCCAGAGGGAAGACTAACAAAGAATTTGTGGACATATGATAAAGCAGTACAGTAATTACCAAACATTTTAGAGGAGATAGGCTATGCCAATTGTCCATCTCTCCTCAAAGTTTCACTCACTACTGTTAGCGCACACTAGTGCCTTTTACTGGTAGCTATTATCACTCTGGGACTCCCTAGGTGATTTTCTGTTTCTCCTATTCCATGTTTTTAAACACATGTATTTAAAGCTACAGTTTTCTCTCTGAGAACCACTCTCTCCTTATACGTCTGATATGTAGTACTTTCATTGCAATTCAGCTTCAAATATTTCACAGTGTCTCCTCTATTACTGGCATTTTACCAGTGAGTTATTTAGGAGTGCATTTTAAGGTTCCAAACATATGTTTGTTTGACTTTATCATTTTAACGTTGCTTCAAATTTAAATGAATAATGGTGAGAGAACATAGTCTGTATGGTGTTGATTCTCTGAAATTTGTTCAAATATCTTTCATCAAGTAGTATGTGGTCTATTTTTGTAATTTCCCCCTGTGCACTTGGGAAAAAATCTCTATCTCTAGTGGATGCAGGGTTTTTACATGACTTTCACATTGTTGTTTAAATCTCCTCTGTCCTTACCAATATTTTGTGCTTGGTCCATTTCTGGTAGAAGTGGGTTAAATGTACTATGATTTGCATTCTTTTTGTGAGTAGAACTGCTTATTTACTTGCCTTTTGAATAAAAAATATACAAATGTGGTCACATTAAACATTCTGCAGATTTTTTTGTAGTTAGTAAAAGTTTACTGTGCACACACCAGAAAGACAGCTTGCAAACCAGAAGCACTCAAAACAGGGAACAAGGCTCAGGGGTATATTGTTATAAGGCAACTTATGTAGTGAGGAAATTCTTCACAGTGGTTGGTTATAATATTAGGATTTTTAGTTCAGTTCAGTTGCTCAATCATATCCAGTTCTGTGACCCATGGACTGCAGTATGCCAGTCTTCCCTGTCCATCACCAACATCCACAGCTTGCTCAAATTCATTTCCACCGAGTCGGTGATGCCATCCAACCATCACATCCTCTGTCATCCCCTTCTCCTCCCGCCTTCAGTCTTTCCCTGCATCAGGGTCTTCTCTAATTATCCAGTTCTTCACATCAAGTGGCCAAAGTATTAGAGTTTCAGCTTCAGCATCAATCCTTCCAATGAATGTTCAGGACTGATTTCCTTTAGGATTGACTGGTTGGATCTCCTTGCAGTCTAAGGGACTCTCAAGAGTCTTCTCCAACACCACAGTTCAAAAGCATCAACTCTTTGGTGCTCAGCTTTCTTTATGGTTCAACTCTCATATCCATACATGACTGCTGGAAAAACCATAGCTTTGACTGGGCAGACATTTGTCGGAAAAGTAATATCTCTGCTTTTTAATATGCTGTCTAGGTTAGTCATAGCTTTTGTACCAAGGAGCAAGCATCTTTTAATTTCATGGCTGCAGTCACCATCTGCAGTGATTTTGGAGCCCAAGAAAATAAAGTCTGTCACTATTTCTATTGTTTCCCCATCTATTTGTCATGAAGTGATGGGACTGGATGCCATGATCTTAGTTTTCTGAATGCTGAGTTTTAAGCCACCTTTTTCACTCTCTTCTTTCACTTTCAGCAAGAGGCTCTTTAGTTCTTCTTCACTTTCTGCCTTTAGGGTGGTGTCATCTGCATATCTGAGGCATCTCTTGACTTCCTACTTTTGCATTCCAGTCCCCTATGATGAAAAGAACATCTTTTTTGGGGATGATACTTCTAGAAGGTCTTGCATGTCTTCATAGGATCTTTCAACTTCAGCTTCTTCAGCATTAATGTTTGGGGCATAGAGTAAGATTACTGTGATATTGAATGGTTTGCTTTGGAAATGAACAAAGGTCATTCTGTCATTTTTGAAATTGAACCCAAGTACTGCATTTTTAACTCTTTTGTTGACTATGAGGGCTACTCCATTTCTTCTAAGGAATTCTTTCCCACAGTAGTAGTATACAATGGTCATCTGAATTAAATTTGCCCATTCCAGTACACTTTAGTTCACTGATTGCTAAAGTGTCAATGTTCACTCTTGCCAGAATTTTCAGTAGTTACAGCATATCAACCATGAGAAAGGGTTTAGGTTTTGCTCATTATCTCCAGAGCTTTAAGTAAGAAATGATCCAAGTCAGAGTAGACTCCCCCAAATGACCTATATTAAACTTTACTTCTATGACTAAACTGGTTTTGTTTGTTCGGGGATTTTTAAGGCTGGCGTCCTTTTGTGGTTGTTGTTTTTTCATTGAAATAGAGTTAATTTACAATGCTGAGTTCATTTCAAGAGTATAACACAGTGATTCAGATAGATAGATAGATTCTTTTTCAGATTCTTTTCCAATATAGGTTTTTACAAGATATAGAGTTCCCTATGCTATACAGTAGGTCCTTGTCTATTTTACATATGGTAGTGTGTATATATCCCAAACTCCTAATTTATAATCCTCGTCCCCTTTGGTAACTCTAAGTTTGTTTTCTATGTCTAGGAGTCTGTTTCTGTCTTGTAAATAAGTTCATTTGCACCATATTTTAGCTTCTACATGTAAGTGATATCATATCATATTTGTCTTTCTTATGGTGCAGATTTTTTAGCTTCTTTTTTTCCTTTGGCTGCTCTGCCACACCGCCCCACCCACTTCCTTTCCCCCTCCTCATCACCCTTCCCACTCCACCCACAGGTGACGTATGTCAACAACTCAGTTCATGTCCTTTAATATAACCAAATATAGATATCTGTCTATGTACACTTATATATATATATATAGTATTTTTTCCCATTTGTGTTTCACAAAATTGGGCTCACATTATACACATTTTGGGCAGGCTTTTATTCCTCACTTAGTAACCAACATCCATCTCTCCCAATTAATTGTCATAACTCTGGATCATTCTTTTTAATACCCACATAATAATTGCGGGTGTTGATTGAACTGTTTCCCTCTGTTGGTTACTCACCTTATTTCCAGGTTTTTTCACCACCATGAGAAAAGTAGCAATAAACATTCTTTTCACATATATCTGTCCACCCCATATAGACCAGATGTGCAGATTCATTGCCAACAGTTAAAAGACCAGCAACTCTTAATGCTGACGGGTGCATATTCTGGGAAACATATTCTGGTCTATTTCAGGTCGAAATGGAAGGAACACAGCCTTTTTGGAAACCAGTTGGGCAATATTTTTTCTTTGTGGGAATCATTCCCAGAGAATAAGAATAGCCTCTCTGCTAAGTCAGCACTGATGCACAGCAGAGGGATAAAGAGAGACAAAGAGCTGTGAACATACAGCTAATGGCAGTTAAGAGCCAGAGAAGGACAGAGAAAGAAGCCTGTCATGGTGCAGTCCATGGGGTCGTGAAGAGTCAGACACAACTTGGCTACTGAATAAGAGCCAGAGAGCCTGGTGGGAGAGGGCAGTGGAGGAGAGGGGACTTACCTACGAAGCTCAGGTCAGGGACTTGGTGGAAAAATCTCACACTCTGAAATATGAGATTGTTCTACGTGGGGGATGTCCTTGAGGATGTTGCCTCTGCAGAACCCCCTGGGCTCTCTGAATGGCAGGGGTCCTTCAATTACCCAGCAGAGCTAGTGAAGACACAGAGGAGAAGCCATGTGAAGATGCAGAGATTGGAGTCATGAAGCCACAAGCCAGGGAACACCTTGGCTGGAAGGTGGAAAACAAGGAAGGATCCTCCCCTACAGTCCCTGGAGGGAGCCCAACCCTGCCAACACTCTGATTTTGGACTTCTGGCTTCCAGAATCCTGAGTGGATAAATTTTTGTTGTTTTAAACCACTCAGTTTGTGGTAATGTGTTGTGCTTAGTTGCTCAGTTGTGTCCAACTCTTTGCGACCCCATGGACTGTAGCCTGCCAGGCTCCTCTGTCCATGAGGATTCTCCAGGCAAGAATACTGGAGTGGGTTGCTATGCCCTCCTCCCAACCCAGGGATTGTACCCAGGTCTCCCGAATTGCAGGTGGATTCTTTACCATCTGATTCTTCCCCCACCAGGGAAGCCCAATGTTGTGGCAATTCTATAATGTATATTGTGCTTGTGAGCTGAGTCATGTCTGGCTCTTTGCAACCCCATGAACTGTAGCCGGCCAGGCTCCTCTGTCCATGGGATTTCCCAGGCAAGAATACTGGAGTGGATTGCCATGCCCTTCACCAGGGAATCTTCCCAACCCAGGGATCAAAATGACATCTCCTTATCTCCTACATTGGCAGGCAGATTCTTTTACCACTGCGCCACCTGGGAAGCCCTATAACATATATTACCAATATATATATAAATAGAACACAGACATATATGCATGTAATATATGATACACACACACACACACACACATATATATAATGTACTATAGGACTTCCCTGGTGGTTCAGTGGTTAAGAATCCTCCTGCCAATGCAGGGGACACAAGTTTGATGCCTGGTCCAGGAACTAAAATCCAGGATGCCACAGAGCAACTAAGCCCAAATGCCACAATGCCACAACTACTGAACCTGTGCGCCTAGAGCCTGTGCTCCACAACAAGAGAAACCACCACAAAGAGAAGCCCGCACACTGCAATAAAGAGTAGCCTCACTTGCCACAGCTAGGGAAAACACACACACAGCAACAAAGACCCAGTGCAGCCAAAAATAAATAGTTTTTAAATAAATATTTTTAAAAATTAAAAATAGGTATTATTTATAAATTATATATAATTTTATATCATATTTATTAATAGATATTGGAGGTGCCTAATGTCTTGGTCACTTGCTCAGAGGCCTGAAGGGAAAGGACTAGAAGATTTGTGACAATGAAGAAGTCTATAGTGGAGGCTTGTGGGTGGACAGCTGGTAGTGGGTATAAAGTAGGAAGATTCGAGGATTGGGAGCAAATACCCAGCAGAAAACATCCAGGCACAGAAGAGGGACTGAACAAACAAGTAGACAAATTAATTTGGCCAGCTGATGTTAGCCATCTTTTGTCATGGGTTACCTGAAACTATCCTGAGGGGTCTGTGCACAGATAGTTCCCATAGGCCCAGATGGAGGCCCAAGAATAAAGGCTCCTTCCCCTTACCAAGGCTGATCCATCTACTGTTACCTCTGAATGTTCAACTTGCCAGTGACAAGAACCAACTGGTACTGAACCCCTGATGAGTGTTAAAAGAGAGACTTATTTTCATTGTATGCTGCCGTGCACTATTTGGGCTTCCCTGGTGGCTCAGAGGGTAAAGCGTCTGTCTACAATGTGGGAGACCTGGGTTTGATCCCTGGGTTGGGAAGATCCCCTGGAGAAGGAAATGGCAACCCACTCCAGTACTCGTGCCTGGAAAATCCCATGGACGGAGAAGCCTGGTAGGCTACAGTCCATGGGGTCGCAAAGAGTCAGACACGACTGAGCAAGTTCACTCACTCACTCACTTTGTGCACTATTTGAATTTTACCATGTGCACATGTCACTTCTATAGTAAAAATTATGAAACCACTCTTGCTTTGAATGAGAAAAAAATGAGAAAGACCTGGTTGAGCAGGAGAGGGAAATGTAGTCAGTTCTGAAGGCAGCAGCAGATGGAGCCAAAGGCAAAGTGAAAGGATGAGCCTCAGGTAGAAACACACAGGCTTGTGGGTGATGGGAAGAGGGCAGAGAGGTGGGGGGGGCACAGCAGGGGCAAGTGTTGGGTACAAGATGGTCAAGAAAGTGAGGAGCAAGGTCTTCTGCTAAAGGTGAGGGAGGAAGCAGGCAGCAGAGTCCGAGGGATGGAGAGAACACAGAAGGTATGAAAATAGCCCTGAGGATTCTCTCCATGGGGGAAGGAAGGAGGGAATGAGAATAGTGATCATTAATGTTTTTAAGATGAGTGCTGGTGTTACATGAGTCTTTGCTCTGTTCTTCCTTAACCCTTTCAATGTGTTTGACATCAGTGTCATTGTGGGGCTCCTAGAGGACTTAAGCAGAGATGGGCAGGCCCTGTCAGGGTCTGCCTGACTTAGGATGGTGTGAATTTCTGGTGCACCCAATCTGCTCTGCTCTGTAACCTTCTTCTGTAGGATAAGCTTCTAGGTGTAGGCTCAGGGGAATCAGATAATGGTGGGTAAGAGGTGTTCAAACAGTCCAGGCTTCTATTCTAAGAAACCATCCAGAATAGGGTGTGTTGGGGAGAGGCCATGTTACACAGAGGAGTCTTAATGCTAATGAAAGGAAGGGAGGTGAGGAAGAGGGAAGGCCTTTAGGGGATGGGAAATTGTTGACAGTCAAAGGTCTTACAGAATCCCAGGAAGAAGCCACTCTTCTGATGTTAGGGCACTCAGCTCTGGGAAGCTTGGAACCAGAAAGCGCAGAGAAAATTATGATAAACCATTGACATTTTCACCCCATTTCATCCCCTTCTGTCCCCCAGCCAGTGTTAGATGTTTGCTGTGTGTCCTTGCAGACTTTTACAAAATATGTTTTGTTATACACACACACACACACACACACACACAAACAACATGCAGGACTTGTGTGCAGAGAGGGGAGTTTACAAATTGCAGCTTACTCTATGTCCTGTTCTGCATTTTGCTTATAGTCATTAGGATGCTTTTTGAAATCAACTTAACAGTGTCATTCTTTCCTTTTCCCTGCTGCATTTTAACCTACTAGATGACTATGACCCACTGCATTTATCCATTTACTTACTGATGGGAATTGAGATTATTCCTAGTTTTTCCTATCACCAACATCCTTGGGCATGTGTCCTAATACACATCAGATACCAGTGTTTCTCTAGATGTGCCAGGCAGTGAGTTATAGAGAGAATGGCCATTTTCAGTTGTAATACTTTTAGTTTGAGGCCAGTCTTGTCGCTTATATGACCCCACAAGCTGAATGACCCTGGGAAGTTGCAGACACTCTCAATTTCCTGCCTGTTTACTCACCTATAGAAGGAGATAATAGTACATAGTTCAATCATAGGATTGTTTCATGGCTTAGTTAATACTTATGTATGGCTTTTTTTGTGTGTGTGTACACATTTAGCTTTATTGTAACAAAGCAACTTGTATACTTTTGATGTTTAAAACTGAGCATCATCTTTCCAGTGAAACAAAAAGAAAATTTTTTAAATAAACAGGAACAAAATTACAATATAGAATGTCAATTGCAAATAAGATCCAACAGGTTCTTCTGATTCTCCCATTGAGCGGCAGGGCTCAGGTCATGGTTAGGAGTTAATTTTATTTTTAAAGTGTCATCTTAAACTGCAAGGATGTCCATTAAATATCACAAGTAAACATGCCAAAGGAGAAGCCATGTTGTCAAAATGCCCACTTAACCCACCCAAACATCTCAAACCCACCCTTTGCTGACCTTCTATAACCCAATTTTTAAAGTTTTTTTTTCTTTTTTTAAACAAAAGAAAGTAGACAGATACATGTTGGTATTGCTAACTGTCCATATTCACATAGAGATACAGTGTAACCTCTGAGCCCAATATACAGAGAAAGGAGGAAAAAGCTAGAATTCTATGCACCACTACACAGGGGCCTAGCACCCTCCCACTTCTAGCAGAGCTAAGAGAGAAGAAGGTTTTTCTTTTTTTTTCCACCACAGAACATGGTGGTGCTGATTCTATAAAGTTTTTCTTAAGACAGGAAGGGATAAAAATGAATTTGGAACAGAAAGGGGTAGAGATTATTTTCCCACTGAATTCTGCTCAAGGTATTCCCCACCCCCCAAAATAAGTTGTGAACCATGGTATAAAGGAGAAAAGAGACCTCAAAAACAGGACAACTGAGCACAAGAGGAGGAAAAATAAAAGACTGCAACTTGCGCCTAGGGACTGGAGAAATTTTTATTTATTTATTTATTTTTTCATTTATTTTTATTAGTTGGAGGCTAATTACTTTACAATATTGTAGTGGTTTTTGCCATACATTGACATGACACAGCCATGAATTTACATGTGTTTCCCACCCCAATCCCCCCTCCCGCCTCCCTCCCCATCCCATCCCTCTGGGTCTTCCCAGTGCACCAGCCCCGAGCACTTGTCAAAAGGTTGGAATCCATCAGTGTTCCATTAGTCATCTTCCTTTCCTTCCGCCCCTTCATCATCATCTTCATCTATTTCACCTTCATCCTCATCCTCTTCTTCATCAGTACCTTCCAATCCTTCTTTCTCTTCATCATCATCCTCATCTTCTTCTCCTTCCCCTTCCTCATCATCCATGTCAGGAACCAAGTAGTATTGTAATGAATTTGGCCAAATATCATCTTTGATGACCTCTCCTAACTCATCTGCACCTGCATCGGAATGATCAGTAAACCAGGTGAAGAAGCTTTCTGGTTCCTCATGCTGTCTCTTCCTGCTGGCTTTATTCTGTTTGACTTGATCTTTTCATCAAATCCTTTCCAGATTTCCAGTTGATTTCAGTGGACTTCGAAGATGGATCACCACTCTTATTCAGATGAAATTCCTTGGAGAGAATTTTATTTTCCAAGTAAGGGTTTTCATCAAAATAAAAAATCTATTCTGTAACCTGATGTAATGTCTTCAAATTCTGTCACTTCAACTCTTGTCAAATAACACAGCGCCTCTTCATACTCCTCCCCAAGCAGAGAAGACACTTGTGGATGGTTAACAAATGTTACCCCAAAATTTGGGATTTGGGCAATCAATTCCAACCTCTTCTGAAAAAAAAAAAAAAAGGTTGGCGGAGTTGGTAATATTTCTGTCCTACTTTCAAAAGTATTAAGTTCATTATGTTTCTATTTCATTTTATACTTCATCAATGTGTTCAATTGCTTCTTGCTGTTCTTTTTCTGAAGTCTCGGGGCCTCATCGCGGTTGGATTTGAGCTTCTTGGTACTGACTTTGGCTGCAGGCGCCAACCTGGTGCTGGTGCTCGGGGTTGGGGGCGGAGCAGGGAGGTGAGAAAGAGGGGAAGGCACAGGGGGCGGCCAGCGGCTTCCCCTTATGCCACAGACACGGGCTCTGGCGCTCTGTCTCTCGCTCGCTGTCCCTCCCCCTGACTTGCGCGCGCTGCCCTTGTGGCCTGACGACGAGGGAGGGGCTGGGGCTGCGTTCAGGGCCGCGGCCCGGCTCGTGCTTACAGAGGGGAGGCTGCGGCGGGCGGGCAGGCGGCTAGGCTCCCTCACTCTCCAGCTCGCTGCTCAGTCTCCCGAGCCACCTCCTCCTCCACATTCTCCTCAGGGTGAAAGGGGATGTATGGCTTTAAGAGTGGTACCAGAACCAGAAGTGAATGTTGCCCACTTTGCTAGCACAGATTCTGCCAGATAACCGCACCAAGTGTCCCTCCAAAGTTTAATATATGCCCCCCTCCAGCAGTGCACACAGCCACTGGTTTATTCATGACCTTCGTAAATTTAGCAAATCTGATGAGAAAAAATGATTTGTGGTTTGAGTATGCAGCTCCCAATTATTGATGGTGTGCATTAGAATTCCCTCCCATTTGGATTAAGTCAGGGATCAGGAAACTATGGCCTATGACCCGAATGCAGCCAGCCAGTAAACAGTATCAGAGCAGATTAGTTTACACATTGGTTAGGGCAGCTGTCCTGCCAAAAGTCTGGAGGCCAGGCAAGTTGCAATGGATCACTTAGCCTGCAGAGTAGGAACTATTTCCTGTCTGCCCTGTCACAGAAGAGCTTTCCAACGCTGCTTTTTGCCTATTTGAGTCCTCTGCTCCTTCACCAAGCGGGAGGTTAGCTACATTTGGGAATGTGGGCTTACAACTATTCTCTGCCCCAGCAGGCTTCACAGTCATCAGTGCATTTAGTCCCCACAAGCCCAAAAGAGACACGGTGCCACTTACCAGTTTTAAGAACCCGAAACTAAGGCTTCAGACTGAGGAACCGGAAGAGGCGGGGCCAGAGCCCCGGAACCTATAATTCGGCTCCCCTCCCCCACAATCACCTCTTCAACGACTGATCCTGTAGGAACCACGTGCCCTCTGTCCTCATTGGTGGGAGCCCTCAAAAAACGGGCACGTAGCACACACTGATTGGTGGGCTGTGGCACGCATGCACCCTGTTGTTAAGGGGTAGGATCTTGGCCCCCATTCCGAGGGCTTCTAGCCCTCCCACCTAGGGCTGTGAGGGTTGTGGAGTCTGCTGTGTTGAGAAATGAGCTCGTCCGACGACGATGAGGTATGTCTGACTGGGATCAGGTCTTGCCCCAGGGCACAGGGAGGGCAGCGGTGGGGACAGGACCCACATAGTGGGGTCCCCAGGGTGGTGTAGGCGACCATGGCCTGGGTAGAGTGGCCCAGATGAGGGCACTCCAAGGTGGTGAGGGTACAGCCATCTGGAGGTTTGGGGAGGAGGCCTGGGGACCGGGGAGGTCTAGGAGAGCAATTGCTGGAACATGTCTCTGGGTCTCCATGGGCTAACTTCACTGAACCAGCCCCCCTCAGACCTGGAGCCCTCCGACCTGTCCTCGGACGAGTTCCAGGAGACACCGCACATGAAGGTGGGCATCTTCTGCAAAGAAGGAGGCCAGCTCAAGGTGGGGGGCTTGGATGCTTCTGGAGGCAGGCCCCGACAGGCTGCCCTCAGCGGGCCTGGCGCTTGCCTGTGCTCCATCCAACATGTGCTAGCTGCCACCATGCATAGGCAGTTCACAAGAGAGTTCGACATCTCTTCTCCCAACAAGCCATCTAAGAAAGCGCCGAGCATGGGCAGTGGGAAGCGAGGGGGAAGGCCCGGCCACCTGCCCCAGGTCACCCCATGGAAGAAGGGCCCTCAGGAGAAATCGCTGGGTGGCGCTGTCTCCAAAGTCATCCTGGGGAGAAAGCCCCAGGCCTGCCTCTCAGGGGGTCCCCTGGCACTAGACAGCTTCCCTCCCATCTCGGGCCTGCCAGTCCTTGGCAGAACTGGGAAGTATTCCTTGGTCTCTTCGGGGGCCAGACAACCCAAGCAAAACACCGGGAAGCCACCAGGGGCCAGCAGGACCAAGGACTCTGACCTTTGCAACCGAGGCAAAGAGCCGGCCCCAAAGAGCCAAGTGAGTAGGCGACCCTCCCTTCCCCTCCCCTCCTCTCCCCTCCTCTCCCCTCCCTTCCCCCTCCAGGCACTCCACCCTGAAGCTTGCAAGGGATCTTTTTCTCTTTGAGGTTGTCATTAGGATGCCCAGTGGGGCTGGTGGAGGAGGGCACTGGCAGCCAGTGAGTACTGACTAATCCCTCAGTTGTTGGGCGGCTCCTGATTCCTGCTGCCTTCTTTGCAGTGGCCCTGAGCTTTCTCAGAGCCCCACTGCTCTCCCTGGCTGACTTCTGGAGAGCATTTTCAAGAGTTTAGATTTTTACTTTTTATCTGTTCCCTACCTTGCCCTGCCCACCCCCCACCCCCCCCCCCCGCACACACACACAAGATCTCAAGAGTTTAGCTTTTTACTTCTTATCTGCTCCCTGTCTCGCCCTGCCCCTACACACACACACACACACACACACACACACACACCCCAATGAGTCAGGAATGTGTGTTTTAGCTATCTTGCCCATCCAAGCATCATGGAGGATACAACATCCGAGACCTGGATACCAAGACCTCTCACATTCCAGGAAATTCACCTCTTTTGCCCATGGCCCAGGGAAGTGTCAAGCCCAGAGCATCTCCACCTTCAAGTGAGTCTCCAAAGTTTGGTTTCTAGGACAGAAGAGAACTCTTCTCAGACACTCCCAGGACCCCAGCCTTGTTCTCAGACCTCTCTGCCTACCCCAACAGTTCTCCCATAGGAGACAGTGAAGACAGGGCTGGATTGAAGCCAGGGCTCCCTGGAAGGCAGGCCCAGAGCTGCTGAGCAGAGCAGGGACAGCTTGACCACGGATGGGGGTGCTGCCTTGCTGCATACAGTGCTAGGCCCTTCCAGCTTGTCTTCTGGGCTTGGGAGTTGGATTTTATGTACTCTTTTAGGTTTCCAGAGGCCACTTTGTCTGCCCCGAGAGGAAATGAAGCAGCCACCAACTGGAGCACACAACTGCCTTCAAGTAATGCTCTCTTGTCTAGGCATCAGGGTCAGTGTCCAGGTTAAATATACTTATCTTGTCCCCGCCTCACCCCCGAGGTGGGAGACTATTTCCATTCCACTGGAGGACTCATTCTAGTGTAACCATGGGCTTTGGGATGTGGGGTCAGTACCAGGGAGGGATCTGGGGATGAACGGCAAAAGGGTGAGACCATACTAACAATTTATTCCCTGTCTGCTGGGCTAGTGTCCTGTGCTGCAGAGAGAAATTGACAACCTTAAAGATCAACTTGGTATGAATGGCTTCTGCCTGGGCAGAGGGAGACCAGGGCATCCTACTGCAGAATGTAGTTGGGGTAGGGGGCTGAGGGTATAGGCTGCTACTCAGGGATCAACATTCTTGTGGAAGGAGACTCTGCCAGACCTGACCCTGGAGCCTTCTGTGCATTTTTACCTCTCTCTGCCTACCTATCTACCTATCTCTCCATTAAAAAAAATATATTGTTTGAACCACATGTGCACTTTGCCTACAAGTCCTAGAGATCTTATTTTAGTTCATTTAGAGATACCACATTTATTTTCTCTAACTGCTGGTAGGCAGAGAGTAGACATGTTTTCACAGGATCTGAATGATTCCGATACATTTTGGAGTTTGAGAACTACTTGTGCATCTTGTTCTCATTTGGAGAAACATGTCTATTTTTAACCTGAGTGATGGGTGGATGGGTTAGTCACAGGGCTGGATATCAGGGTTTGGGGGGTTCCAGTTTCAGGGTTAGGCCTGTCCCATGAGAAAGAGGGGATTTCTGAATCCCTGTGCCTGGAATGCCTAGGTATGCCTTTCTCTGTTTCAGTGGCCTTGCAGTGCTTCATTGACAAGTTCCAGAGCCTTTGAAGTGAGTGGGACATGTTCTCCCCTTGCCCAATCTTGGTGTGAGTGGGCTGGGAGCTCCACCCTGACTCTGCTCCCTTTCACAGGCTGAACACAGCATCCCCCACATGGAAGCAGCTGGTGCCTCTTGAATCCAGAAGTTCCACACTGGGCCCCTTGTTGTCCTTGCCTGCTTCTCATCAGATGGCCCTGCCCTGCTGCCCTACCAGGGTGTCCCTCTTTCCTGAGGGTTAGCACAGCTTTTGCCCCTTACATGCTGCAGTTTTGAATTAAAGTACTTGTCAGATTTGGTGGTCTGCCTCCTTTATGTGGGGAAGCCTGGGTGGGCCCTAGTGGCCTGGGTCTGACTGGTGTGTGGCTCTTCTCGTATGTGTACCACACTGTTCTTCTCTCTCTTTTCTGAGCCTTGTGGTGTCCCCACCTCCCTCTCAGCAGGAACAAACTGCCTTCGCCCAGAGCCCAGCCACACTCCTCTCTCTGCACTTGGATCCAGGACGGGCACCCTGGCTGGTGGTTGGACAGCATATGCCAGAGTGTTTGCAGGAGGAGACACACACACACACACAGACATCAGCGCGGTTCGACGCCAGTTCAAAATGATCCTGTTGGGGCTCTGCTACATCTTAATTCAACACCCAGCTCAACAGACCTGCAAAGGAAACCAACAAATGCAACTGCAGCCGGGCTTTCTCATCAAAAACCGCCGGCCCTGCCGCAGGTGCACTTCCTGGAGAGGTGGAGATCACTGTGCCCAGAGTAACGAGGACGCACCACATACCTGGGCCTAGTGCCCCCCCCCATTCTCAGTTCTCTGTGGGGAACCCTTTCCCGTGGAGGCCCTGACTCTGCTCTGGCTCTGTGAGCAAGGGGCTGCCTCACGCTTCCCAGCACTCACGTGCCTCCTGCCACGCTTCCCCTGGCCACTGATCCAGAGCTGCCATGGCACCTGGACCCTGGTCGTCTGATGGAGGGGCCATCACGGGCCCACCATAGTGCCTGGCACATGCTAAAGGCAGTAGCTGCCTGCCAGGGCAAGAACTGGGGAGCCTGGAATTCAGCCACCTCCGAGAATGCTACAGGGGAGTTGGGCTAGCTGAAGAGTGACAGCAAAGGGTGGGAGGTGAGCAGGATGAAGGGGAAACGACTGACACAGGAAACGTTTACTTTGTCCTCTTGAAGGGCCCTCACCAGTCTGCAGGAAGTGGCACCTGGCCTTTCAGGACTCTCCGCATCTCCCTGTGGAGGCCATGTGGAGGGACGGGTGGCCCTGCTTGGCTTGAGTCCCAGGGCATCTTTCAGGTTCTGTGTGGATTTAGCTGTGTGCTCAGTCGTGTTGGACCCTTTGTGACCCCCATGGGCTGCAGTTTGCTAGGCTCCTCTGTCCCTGGGATTCTGCAGACAAGAATCCTGCAGTGGGTTGCCATTCCCTGCTCCAGGGGATCTTCTTGACCCAGGGATGAACCTGCATCTCCTGCATTGGCAGACAGGTTGTTTACCACTAGCACCACCAGGGGAGCTGCAGACCCTGCCCTCAGGGTCTGGGTTCTCATCCCTGCCTCTGTGGAATAGTAGAGGGGGCCTCACCGCAGGGCTGTGAGACACGACACCATGCCCTGGCTCCTGAGAAAAGGGCAGAGGGAATGACAAGTGTGAAAACAACACACAACCAAACTGGGCCCATGCCTGATCGAGGAACCTCCCTGCATGCTCCTCCTGGATCTGGAATATCTCTGTCTATGTCCCAAAGTGACCAAATCCTGCCTGTTTTTACCCCTTCCCTCACCCTCCACCTTGGGTTTCTATCTTTCAGCAAAATTCTGAACAGAACTGATGCCTATCTTGCGATACTTAACTTTTTGACTATTATATATTTCTTTGTCTATCCTTGCCTAGATTGTTGAGGGCATTACGTAGGTTTCCTTCCTTTTTCCATCCCTCCACAAAGTAAGTGGCTTACTTTGACCTTCTCTAGCTTTAGTTCCTCTAGTGTTGAAGGAAACCAGACTAGGTCACCCCAAAATATGCCTTTTTGACATGACAATTATTTTGAGTGGAGGGCAATTAGGAAGCAGTGAACCCAGCAAAGATCCTGTTTTCTGCCTAAAGGCAGGAAATAGTTCCCTCTTCCTGGAGACAGACTCTCACTGGCGCAGAGATGCACCAGGGAACCTGTAGTCTACACATTGCCGCACTAGGCCCTCTGGTTTGTGCACTCTCCACAGCTTCCACCCTGGGAACCCTAAACCTGCCTCCTCGCCCTGGTAATTCTCTACAAGTTTATTGCTCCTGGTAGACAAGGCTGTAAAAGCTGCACTTGTGAATTGATGCTTTGGATTGAGATGTTTTCCCATGCTATGTGAGGGTCATGTGTGTAAACTGTGCTTCCCTCTTGTTAATCTGTCTTGTTGTGAGGGTCCCAGCTACAAGCCCAGGACAGGTAAAGGGTGCTCTCCTCTACAGCGTCCTGTACTGAGACAGCAGAACGTCAGCAAGGGCCAAGTACCTGTCAAGTTTTGCTTCCAGGACAACCAAAGAAATCCATATCTACAAGGATCCTATTGAAACAGAACTTTATCAGCTAAGTTTAAACTTAATTTGTCCACTCAGCACATGTTTACCCAGCTCATACCACGTGCCAGGCCCAGCCCAGAACTGGAGTTTGAGCTTCACATGTGTGTGCATGCTCAGTCACTTCAGTCGGGTCTTACTCTCTGTGATCCCCTGGACTGTACTCCACCAGGCTCCTCCATCCATGGGATTCTCCAGGCAAGAATACTGGAGTGGGTTGCCATGCCCTTCTCCAGGGGATCTTCCCAACCCAGGGATCAAACCCACATCTCCCACGGCTCCTGCATTGGCAGGTAAATTCTTCACTTCTGAGCAACTGGGAAAGCCTGGTTTAGGATAACATTTAGAGATAGTTAGAGGATTTATCTGAAACCTGCAAAGACCAACTGAGGTCGCTGAGTATCTTCCTGTGCAAAGGCCGGCTTGCCTTGCAATGGCCTGGGCAGCCCTGCTGGGGTGGGCATCTCATGTGGATTTCTGTCCGGTGTGTCAAAGAGCCCAAGGTTACAGTTAGGCCCAGGGGGATCATTAACCCTCAAGCCTGTCCTTATATTTCTTGTCAGACTGTCCACACACACGGAGCTTCTCATGTGTCCCTGAGACTGGTTCTAATGCCCCACTGGTTAAATAGTGAGTTAAATAAAACCCTTGACATCTGCTCATTTACCTTCTCTGAGAATCACAAGCTGACCAGTTGAAGGGAAGATGTTGGACCAGCAGTTAGAAATGGACCTGAAGTTCTGAGGGCAGGGCTGAGTGCCAATGGCCAGCAGGCAGGATTCACGGGCATGAGACGGGAGGACCAGCCTGTGCTGTGTGCGCTGTCTAAACTTCACGACACCCACAAGCATGAACCCTTAATTGTTAACATTCATCCCCATCTTGCAGATGAGGAATTGGAATGAGGCAGGAGATGGGGAACTCACCCCAGAGCAGAGAACTGGGATCTGGACCCAGGCAGCCGCTTGTGAATCTTCACTCAGAACCAGTGGTTCACAGTCTGGTTCTGGGGCATCTTCAATGGTCATGCTGGCATCCAGTGGGGAGGGGCAGGGATGTGCCTGAAGCCTCTGTGATGCAGAATGCAGCCCCCACTGCAAAGGGTCCCCAGGCCCTGAATGCTGAGGGGAGAAAGACTCAGACTTGGAGGGACAGAGAGGGTGGCCTCCTCATCCACGCCCCACTCTCAGCACAGCCCCTCTCAGGTCTGCAACCCTCCACTTGCTTGTAATGCTTCCTTCAAGGCCAATACCTCCTCTGCATAATAACCTCCATGTTTCATTCACACTAAATTCTCAGCCTAATGGACACAAATAATAAATTGCTCGCCAAACAGCTGCTCACATTTACTGCATGATTTCTGACAGATCTGCGGCTCACTTTGAAGAATCCCAAGACTGTGACAGGGAAGGAGATGAGAAATTGTGACATTAACACACTGCAGGTTACATGGCACCGGGAAAGCATCGCCACGTTGAGCTCAGGAAACTGCAGAGCAGAGGACCCAAGGCCCGCATCCCGGCAGCCCTGACGGAGGCTAATTTTTCACTGTCCTTGAAGCTAATCAAGCCTGCAGAAATAGCATCACCAAATGGACTAAACGAGATTGTCAATGAACTCAAACAGATGGCTTAAAATTTCCAGGTGACTTCCAATATTAATTCAGAGAGACTGCTGGACCGGGCCCCAGGCCTGGGATGACGCTGACAGGGATGGCGCTGGAGGAAGACAGCAAAACGCATGGATCTTCAGGAGAGAAGATGAAGCAATGATCACAATGTTTCTTCTATCCCGGCAAGAATGCATGCATGCATGCATGCTAAGTCGCTTCAGTCATGCTTGACTCTTGGCTACCCTATGGACTGTAGCCCGCCAGGCTCCTCTGTCCAGAGGCTTTTCCAGGCGAGAATACCGGAGCGGGTCCTGGCAAGAATAGCATCGCCCAAGTTGATTCCACTCTGGAACACACTGAGGGCCCGATCACCCAGGAGGGGCCATCCGAGAGTGAGGCTTTGGGACCTGCTGCATGAGTGGGGTGACCACTCCAGGGCCGGGAGGGACAGGCAGCGGGGAGCCTTGGGCTGGGTCTGTCCTCCTGAGGACCACTGATTTTACACACCTCTGGAGACGGAAGGGCTGAAAGAACCTCAGTGGGTCCTGCAGAGGTCCTGGGCAGGTGGGTTCTACCAGGGACAGCAATGAAGCTGCCACAGGAGAAGCCCACATTGTTATGGACCAGTGGCTCCAAGTACCTGTGTGTCCAGCCCTGAGCTGGGCCTGTGAAGGAGCCAGAGCGGCTAAGGCCACTGCATCTTCCCTTCTGGAAGCTGCCAGAAGCTGCTAGTAATGCAGAACTCCGTAACTGAATAGGGAAGACCCAGGCTACCGTTACAGCAAAATGTGGGCTGGGTATTTGCTGAGCCTCCGGATGGATCATTCTTGGCTTAACTGGGCCCGTGCACAGGCTTGCAGAATCTGTGAGTGAGTGAAAGCTGGGGCCAGCCCAGTCCCCTTTCTTTTTTGCGTCTCCCATCAATACTCTCAACAGAGTGAGGTTTAACGTTGCTATTAGTAAACTCTGGAAGTATAATCAGTCCCCAGGCTGCTTGGACTCTGGGACAAAATGAAACTGAAATCCAGACCCCTTCAGTTAGATTCTACCCAGCTTTCTTGATTGGAAAATAAAATCCACCTGAACCAGTCATTACTAACAACAGGACAGTTGCCTTTATCAATATGTTCCACCAACTACGTGGTTGTTATGCCAACTGGGAGATTTGGCTTCACTGGAACAGGACTTACCACTTGGTTCCTAGACCTGGCAAAGGACAGTTAATGCTCTAATGCGGTGCTCCCCAACCTTTTTTGGCACCAGGGGTAAGTTTCATGGTAGACAGTTTTTCCATGGATGGAGTTGGGGGACGGTTTTAGGATGATTCAAGTGCATTACATTCACTGAGTTCATTGAGTAGGAGGCAGAGCTCAGGTGGTCCTGTGAGTGATGGAGAGTGGCTGTAAATGTAGACAGGTTCTCTCGATTGCCCGCCACTCACCTCCCACTGTGCAGCCTGGTTCCTAACAGGAACAGTACGGCTCTGTGGCCTGGGGGCCAGGGACCCCTGTTCTAAAGTGATGTTCTGAAAATGGGGTGCTGTTACCAGTGGGTCCAATTACCTGGACTTTCTTGGAAACGTGTATCTTTTCAACTGAGGGGTGCCCCCAAAGTCCTCCACATGCAGGCTGGGTGCCCCCACTGGACACGTGTGGTCGACCATCCCCTCTGTCCCCCTGAAGTCCAGTTTCTGGGGGGCAGGATCTGAGCCTGACATAAGGTAAGACATCGTAGCGACTTTGATGGGTGTTCCTTTCCCAGAATACCAAGCCATAAAACAGTCAGGAAAACTCTACAAAATGTGCCTTTTCCTTGGATGTTTAAATTGGCACTCTGAGCCCACAGAGACCACATAAGCAGACAGAGATCTCATGGCTATTGTTGTCACATAATTGAAGGAAGGATGCAAACCTCATCCTTGGTTCATCGGGCAGCGTCATCTCCAGGTCATCTGTGGGTCTGTTCAGGCCAATGATGTGCAGGGAGATGCTGGGATGTTCACAGCAGGCCTGGGAGGAAAGGGAACAGGGGTATGGGGGCCGCCTCCCACCCGGACCAGCCTGGGTGCTAAGTATGCCAGGAGACATGAGAGGCTCAGTGTAGGGAGGATGAAGCCCTTCAAGGGGAGTATCAGTAGAAGGCGAGGAGATGCCACTCTCCTCTGTCCCCTCCCTGGGCAAGCACTGGCCGGCAGGGCAGAAGACTGGGCTGCTGATGAGACATCCCCGCAGGTGGGTCACCAGCTCGTGCCTCCAGTCTGGACGTGGGCGTCTGAATTCTGTTGGTCAGAATATGCTGACTTTCTACTAAAACACGATCCCCCCAGTCCTGAGCCATCCGGGATGTCATAATTCCACTTATAGAGACTTGTCCCAGAGTTCACGGTAAAATCAGGGGGCTGCAGTTTTCTAGGTTTCAGGTCATCCCATCACTCCTAGGTTGGGGAGACTCTCGTGAAAGAGTTCACCAGGGAAACTGTTCCGTTTCTAGGCAATCTCTGGCTCCTAGCCTCCTGAACCGTGAGAAAAAAAAAAATGTCCTCTGTTTAAGCAGTTGGTGGCTTTAAAAATGTCCACTGTTTAAGCTGTTTAAGCAGTGGTCTCTGGTGGTTGTTACGGAGCCCAAGCTGACTGATACACCTGGTGCTTCTTTCCTGTGGCCTGGGAACCTGGGACCCTGGGACCCTTGCTTGGGCACCGTTTCCCCCTCGCTGCAAACTGCAGGCCGTGTGTCCTGTACTTCTGGACAGCAGGAGGTGTCAGCTCCCAGAGCCCTCTGGTGGCTGGGGAGCCAGGGCCAGGGCTGGTTGGCAGAGGCTGGAAAGTCCTTCTGAGGCAGCCCCGGGGGGACATGGGGACCCTGTCACCAGGCGGGGCAGGCAGGGCTGCGTCCACTCTCCTGGGCCCCAGCCTCTCTCCAGCTGAGTGGGCGGCAGAAGTTTTGGCATCAGGCCCTCCCCCCAACACTGGCACGATGCAGTTTGCTAACAGTTTGCTCTGCAAAGATGGGAAGTTAATGCAATGTAATGGGACATAATTAACCCTGCCTCTGTTTACTGCCTTGCTCACAGCACATGGGAGAGTCACAGCTCCACAAGGGGGTGGGGAGCTGGCTAGGTGGGAGAGCCGATGAATATATGCAGAGACTGTCCTGGCGCGGCTTCCTGCCTACCTTAGGGTAGTGGTAGGGCTTCACGGTGGGTAGACAGAGCCAGTGTAGGTGGGCAGCTCCATGACCGGCACACACGAGTCACTGATGGTGGCATAGGTGAGCCGCATACTGTACGGAGACCACCAGTGGGCGATGTGGGTCTTCAGGATTTCCTCTAAGGAAACAGACAAAACAGAGATGTGTGAAGGCATGAGTGAGGGCACTGGGGAGCTCCCCCGGGGACATTTCCCTCCTCACAGCCTCTGAGGAGGCCTCCCTGCACCCGGTGCACCTTCATTCCAGACATGCCTGGTCTGACCACTGAAGCCCAGTGCAGCAAACCCAATCAGTCCACCCCAATCAATCAAGGCCTGACCAAAGAGAGGCGAACCATCTAAAAACAACTCTCTTTTTTTTTTTGCACAAATTTGATCATGATTAGCCCAAAAAGTCCTTTCTGAGTTGACTTACTATTGTTCTGTTGTGGGTTATCACTTTAAGGGGATCAGAAAACCAGAACTAGAGGAGATCAATTCATCTAAAGCAGGGAGCACTCAGCAGAACCACGTGAGGATGTAACTATCTGGAGCTTGAATCTCAGAAAATCAAGAAGCAGGAGACGCTGAGGGCTCAGGCCTGCACACAGGGCCCTGGCACACAGCCGTGTCGGGGGAGATGCTCAAAGGCCGGTGGGCCCCTCACTGTGACAGGGGGCAATTGCATTCCATGCAGCAGAAACTCAGAACAGCCTCCCCTTCAGGGAGACTGAGATGGAAACAGCAATAAGCCCAGCCTCCACCGGGCGCTCTCACAGCTCCTCCCTGTCTCAGAGTCTTGGTTAACTAGAGCTCTGACTGGGGATGAGTCCCGTAGGATCTGACGTCTATTCCGGAAAGGAAGATCCCACCCAGTCTTCTGAACAAGCCGAGAGAGGGCACTTCCCAGGTGCCACTCATCAGAGTGCTGGGGTCCGAGAACCACCCCGGGGCTAAACAGCTCTGAGATGTGTTTTATTAACAAATTGCCCTGAATTTGTTTTTAAAATAATGGTCTGCACAGCTCTACAACCATGCAATGCAAGTCCCATTCACCAGTCATTATTCGGGGTAGACCATAAACCAGCTCTGAGAGCCTGCAGCAACAGAAAGGCAATCGCAATGCCTGAAATCACATGGAGAAACCAGAATGAGTGCATCAGACCCACAGGGGATGGCGAGAATCAGAATAAGGGCAAGGGAGGTGGCACCAGAGGTGGAGTCACAGAGGAGCCAGACGGCGAGGCTGGGAACTGGGCCAGCCTGGAGGCCTGGCCCTGCTGGCAGTGGACCCATCAACTGCAGGATGGAGACAGGGTCAGGGCTAAGGGGGATCAGGGCCACATCAGTCAGGGCTCTGCTGCAGGGGCCACAAAGGCATTCCACAGCCAAGTTTAGGGGCCCTGCAGCTCCTTGTCCCAGGGAGGCTGACCGATGGGCAGTCTGTCCCTCCATCACGGGCTCTACTGGCCTGGGGCGCAGTGAGAGGAACCCCAACATCCCGCCGGACCTGCAACAGCAGAGTTAGAAGTGACTCCCTTTATGAAGCGCTGGCCTCCCTCTAAATAAAGTCTCCCTGTGCCCCCACCTCCCACCCCCAGGTGCTTCCCTCTTGGTCTCCATCAGCCTGCAGATACCCCAACCCCTGTGACCCCCCCCCCCCCCGCTCCTGGGTGATTTTACCAATTAAGGCTTTCTCGCCGGGCCGGGTCGGGCCAGGCGCGGGGCGGGGGTGCGGCCAACAAGAAGGCGGGCGGCAGCGGCCCATTTGCGTGGAGGCGCCCGGCGCGCAGCAGACGACAACGGAGCCCCGAGGCGCCCGGCGCGGGCTCGAAGACCGGCCAGGCGCCACCCCGCGGCCGCCGGCCGCCCTCAGGGAGAGCAGGTGAGGCGTCCGCGGCGGGCACCGAGCGGAGCGGTCGGCAGGCAGCTCGCGGAGTTGGTGGGGGGGGGGTGCCCAGAGCCAGCTGCAAGCCCAAGTGTGGTGGTGCAGCCGCCTTCCCTGGTTTCCTGGGGAATCCGGGTCTGGTCCCGCAGTGTGAGAGCCCAACAGCCACGGGGGTCGCCCTGGGAGGGTGAACAGGGGAGGCGGGGGGCAGGTCACTGCATCACTGTCCGGGAAGGCAGGGCTCTGAGAGTAGGACGTTGTGTGGGGTCAGGGCGAGAGGCCACCTGGAAAGACACCTTGCAACCAATATGCCCCCAGGAGGGAGGTAGACCATGGGTTCCTCCCTGACATCAGTGCTCTGGGCAGTGGCTACGTTGGTTAGGGGTGTGGGGCTGGCTTCCGGGCCGCTGCGCTCCACTGGGAGGAGGGCACACGGGGTTGGCCAGGCCAGAGTCGAGGCTGGGCCCTGTCCCAGGTTGGCTTTGAGCTGGATGTTCACTGCCAGGCAGGATGTGAAGGCCAGCCCCCACACTCCCCCAGATTCCTGAGCCAAGAGGAGTAGGTGACTCACCTACTGGCCGCTGGGAGACCCACCTGCACGGGCTCCTAGCAGCGCATTCAAGGTGAGAACTCAGCACTGGAGCACTGTCAGCCTGCCTGCCACACCTGGGCTTGGGCAGCCTCTCCAGCCACCCTGTGCCTCTTTCACCAGCGGTGGGAGGGCCTGGCTTGGGGTCTGAGGGCAGGAGTGGGGGTGGGAGGCGGGGTGTGTCTAACAATATCCAAGAAATCGACTCCAAATAAGGGAAAATATGAAAGAGCTGGATTTCGGCTTCCAGGGACTGCCCGATCTGGGGGCTTTGGGATGGGGCGCCACCTGGTGGTGATACTATGTCCCCTGGGGACAAGAACTCGTTACAGCCCCATCTCTTATCACCCCCCAAATAGGGAAGAAGCCTAAGGCTGGAAGCCAGGGCTTCTGTCCCCCTTTCTGCTGGAGTTGGCTGCTGGTTACTGACGCTGACTCAGTTTCCCTGCTCTCTGAAGATTAAGAAATGAACACAGATAACCCAACTGGATGGCACTTGTCGAGTGACAATGAATTCTCAGTGTGATTCTCTCCTTGGGGGACTGGCTCTTCAGGGGGGCAGGGGGATCAGAAGGATGGCTCTCATCTCTGCTTGGATGGGGCCTGCTAGGGAGGAGTCTGCACGGGTCCCCCTCTACTGCGGGTCCCCCTCTACTGCTGTCCCTCCCACCTCCATCCCAGTCCCCAGACACCATGGTGTGGAGTTTTGCACAGGTGTGTCTAAAGTGGTCAGGCCTTTAGACTGAAAAATGTCACTGGTGAGCAAAAACCAGTGTGGGGTGCCAGGCAGCCCCAAAGCGAGCATGCTGGAGGCCAGGCGCTGACTGCAGCCCTACTGTGGGTGACACAGTCCCCAGGGCTGTGAGAGTCGGCCTTATTTGGGCATGCTGACCTAGGGGCTCCTTTCCCACTGGTCTTTAGCAGAGAACTTAGGTACTGCTAGTTGGCAGCTCAATCTATGAGCCAAGCAGGAGGGATAGAGACATGCCTTTCTGGAAGAAAAAAAAAAAAATGTGAAGAAGGGAACATTCTGCAGAGAAGTACACAGGACCGAGGGAAGTGAGTCCACTCTGGGGACGAAGCCACAGGTAGGCTGGCTTCTCTGGACTGAAGAGGGTGGCAGTGACTGTCCCCGACAGGCCTCTTGCCTCTGTGCCTTTGCTGGTCTTAGTATCCCCACAGTGAACACCCCCCATAGTCTCCAGTTATCTACAAGAAAATGTATTTTGAGTGAATAGGTCCCCAGTGCCCTGAAGACAATCCTGGCTCCACAGCAGGCCCCGGCTGCCTTCCATGGTTTGCCTGCTTCAGTCCCCTGGCCCCCTGTCCGGGAGGCCCCTCTGCGCTCCCATGACCCTGAAGCCCACTAAGACCCAGGTGCTCAGAGCACATTATCGGAAGCCCCGGGCAGGTCCCTCTGGCAGCCTCCTGGGTCACGCTGGGCTCAGGGGCCGTCCCAGTCACGGAGGGGAAGCCCCTCGCGCCTCGAGTGGACTGCCGGTGGGTGAGGCAGGCACCCGCCATCTCTGCATGCATCGCATCACTGGGCGCCCCGTGCCAGTGCCCATTGGCATGCCCGGGCCCCTTCCAAGGCTGCTGGCTCCTGGAGCGCCAGTGGCCTCCTGGCCCAGTGCCCCATTTCCTCCGGGGTGCAGCGGGGAGGGAGGGAAGCAGTGGGGACCTGCGGGTTCAGACCAGGGTCCCGCAGAGCGGGAAGGCGTGCTGGGGCAGGGGGTCTGGGGGGCGGCTTAGGGTCGGGAGGCTACGGGCTTCCCAGGCGTGGCGCGCGCGCGCCCAGCAGCGCCTAGTCTGGACCCACGCTCTCCAAGGTCTCGCCCCTTCGGATCGGGCCCTTTCTCTTGGCTGCCGGCGAGGCGGCCGGCTGGGGCGCGGACAGGGACCCCCGAGCGCTGGAGGTCGGGGGAGAGGGGGCGGCGGGGACAGAGCGGAGTCCACGTGACTCAGGGAGGGCGAGCCACCCCCCGCAGGGGCCTTGGGGAAGGAAAGTCCCTTGTATGGTGTGCCCGCTGCAGACCAAGCGGTCCCCGCTCTAGACGTTGCTTAGCCTTTCATCGCTGCAGCGTTTCCTACAGCGCGGGAGGGAGACCTCTGCATTTCCTCGCAGCTTCGCCCGCTCCGGGTCCCACCGACCCTTCCTGGTGCCTGGGGGTCGGGTCAACGCTCTGGGGCGGGGGGACTCAGGGGGGCATTCCAACGGGTGGGGCGGGGCGGGGCGGGTGCGGCCCCGAAGCCCCACCCGCAGCCCCGCCCCGCCGAGGCCCCGCCCCCCCATACTCTGAATACTGTGCAATCAACATTTTGTGTCAACTCATGAAACTCCTCTGTACTTCCAGGACCTTACAGATTCTAAATTCTCTCACATCAATATTCATTCCACTTGTGGTTTGTGAGAAGACAGTCAGTTCTATAGGTAAGTTTGTTTAATTAGGTACAAAAGTAGGAACTAAAAAGGCCATACATTGAGAGATTGTCTGTTAAAGATGCAAGTAAGTGCCAGCTGGGTGTATTTTAAAGAGCTTGATAGATTAATGTGTGCAGGAGACCATCAGCTTGTCATTCACGCATGCTGAGAGACTTAACAAGGGCCACATAGTAAGAGATATGTCACGGGAATGTCGACACAGGTCAGGGCCTAGGGCACAGGTGAGGTCGCAGGTGTGGAGCCTCACTTCACAACCGTGACACTGAGTGGTGATTTGCAAGACTAACTCCATGTGACTCCACGTCAAAGACAGGAGGACATCCCACGTAACTAAGTGACGCCAGACCCTTATGGCAATGCTAACAACTCTTGTGACGGGGAAGTCCTAACGTGTTTAATGCACGTGCTCCACCTGTGTTCGGGAATTAAACTGTACAGATTTCATGACTGGAGAACAGACTGGAGCCAATTACAGCTCCCTTTAGGAAGACACCTCAGCAACTGCTGTGGAGGCAAATTCAGTGTCTGAGGGGCACAGTGTTGGGCCGTAATGTCGGGGCAGGGCTGAACCTCTGTGACAGCACTGGTCTTGAGTACACTAATACCTGTAATATATTAAACATGCTCATGTGTCAGTAGCTACTGGTAAGACGATGGTCTCCACTTACATTTTTGTACCTACAACCCGACAGGAAGTGTATTAGAACTGTATCTGGAACAGAAGCAGGAGAGATGTGGGTTTCTGTGGTATTAATGACTCTGGCCAGTTGGTGCCTGTACTGTAATAACTGCTAATGTTCTGAACATAGCTCTGCTGAGGAGTTTATGTCTCACCTTGATAGAAAGTGGCTACCTTCCAGAAATTACTTCCACAGGAGAAAATTCTATTAGAAAATATTTTGCCTTGAGATTACTTAAAATGTGATCAAGCTTAATGCAAACCCTATAAACCATACCAAAAAATGTGTTACAATAAAGGATCACTCAATTCTAACTGAAGTTAAAAAGTACATTTATTTAGAATGTGGGCAAGATTTCAATATAAAAGAAAAGAGTATTAGAAATAAAAATAAAACTACAAAATTTTCAAACCTTTAACATACATAATTTAGAGATAGCAAGGTGTTTATTTGCATCATTTTATTTGCAGCTAAAGTTCCATTAACAGTGTTGTGAAAACATTTAAAAACCTGGAAAATGAATCATAAAACCTAATATGGGCTCTTAAAAGTCATATAATATAAAACATAATTTATGTTTCCTCAGAATAAAATTACACACCTTAATAAGATACAACCTATTTAATATATTTGTCTTCCTGCTTAAAAACGCTTGTCCCAAAGAAAGGAGCTGAACAAGGACATCTGAAGGAACAGGGCCGAGGGCAGGCCTATGAGGCTCCTGGCACCAGTGCAGGTGTGTCAGTTAAATTTATATGTAGCCGTGTTGAGGAAAACAGCTTCCCACAGCAGTGCGGATCAGTGCCAACACTCAACAAGGGCCCCACATTAAGAAGAAGAGCCCCAGGTGCCTGATGCCCCGCCATAGAAAACCAGCCACTCCCTTATCCTACAGGGCATGTGCCAGGCCCTGCAGCCCAGGCAACTGCCTGTGGCAGGACGATGCGGCTGCTCTCAGGTTGTAGACGCGAGGAGAGGCCTGCAAGGACACCCACAGATGACTCAGGCAAGCTTTACACCAAGTCTTCCTTCCACAAAGAAAGGCAGCGCAGAATGGGCATTCAGATCTCAACATGGAGGGTGGGACAGAGCCTGGAAAGATGTAAGAGCACCTACTCTAGAACAGCCTACGAAATTCAATGGGCCTCTCAGTGGTTCTATCACTAACCTCATTCCTGCTTGCATCAGGTGCTTGCAGCCTGGCTTTAAGAGCTCACACCCAGAGGAGGGAGAGAGCAGGAGGGTGTCCACCATAGCCCCGGAGTCCTGCAGGACTGGGGTCCCTCTGCTCTGAGGGTCCCTTGGTGCCGGGGTCCCTCTGTTCTGCATCCCTCCAGGGCAGGGTCTCACCATCCTGGGGGGCCTTGGTGCTGGGGTCTCAAGTGGTATGGCTGCCATGGAGACCTGGGCTGTGTGTAGCTGCAGTAGCACTTAATTTAATCCTTGTAGAGGTGGATGGCAAGTGCCTGTGTGTAGCTGACAATATTCATATGAGTCTTTGCTTTTTCTTTTAATTTGGATTGGGGGGGTTGTGACTCCTTTCCCATTTTTTATCATTACATTGTTTTCTTTTTCCATCATGACTCTTGTGTAGAGAACACAGTACCATTTTCTGCTACTAGTTTATGTTAATATTAGTTTTTGCTTTTGCTTTTAATTTGGATAGAGAGAATCTATTATTTTCTTTCCCATTTTTTATCCTTATTTTTTTTTCTTTTTCCATTATGACTCTTTGTAGAGGACACAGTACATTTTCTGTTACAAATTAATGTTATGGATTCCCTGGTGGCTCAGTTGGTAAAGAATCTGCTTGCAATGTGGGTGACATGGGTTCAATTCCTGGGTTGGGAAGACCTCCTGGAGAAGGGAATGGCAACCCACTCCAGTAATCTTGCCTGGATAATTCCATGGACAGAGGGGTCTGGTGGGCTACAGTCCATCAGATAGAAAAGACTTGAAAACAACTGAGCAACTTTCACTTTTCAATTTATGTTAAAGTTATTTTTAACTTTTTCCTGTCTTATTCGTGTGGTGGACAGATGTTTCTTCCTTTCGTTCCCCCTACCTTGATTCCTTCTTGCCTTTCCTAGAGCTGTTTGTGGGGTGGGCACAGACCTCTGTGGCTCTTGTGTGTCCTCATGTCCAAGGGTCCAGCTTGGGTGTCGTGGAGCCCAGGCTGTTGAACCCACAGGGCGCTTCCACCCAGGGACTGCCTGAGAAGAGGGTGAGGCTGGACTCTGCAGGAACAGCCCCCCAAGACCACAATCTGGACCCGGGCTCTGTGCTCCACGTCACCAGTGACCCAGGAGACCCTGTTCCCAGAAGCAGGGCTTCAACCCCAGCAGCACCAACACTGTTGATTTCACAGTGGACAATGTGGCCCTCAGTTGGGCGTCCTCAGTACATGCCCAGGCCTGAGCAGGGGGCTGCGTTCTGTGCCCAGCACAGGTAACCAACCTCTGTGTGCAGGTGCTGAGCATCACGAAGCAGCTGGATGCCCGCGTGAGGACCTTCGGATGGCGCACACAGAGGAGGGCGCCAAGAGGAACCTGCACTCTGGCCACATGGTGTACACGACGGCCCTCATGGAGGTTGGGGCGGGGACAGGGGGTCTGCCAGTCAGGGACACCCACGTCTGGTCCAAGCAGGAGGGGTGGGCCTCTGAGGGGATGGGCACATGTCCACTCAGATGGACATATGGTCACTCCAGGCAGGAGAGGCAGACCTCTAAGGGAACAACACAGGTTCACTCCAGTTAGAAGATGCTGACCTCTAAGGGAATGGACACACATCCACTCAGATGGACACACGTCCACTCAGATGGACACACAGTCACTCCAGGCAGGAGAGGCTGACCTTTAAGGGGACAACACAGGTCCACTCCAGGTGGGAGAGGGCTGACCTCTGGCATCAGTCACTCAGAATTCCCGACCAACATGCATTTCTGAACTCACACCTGTAACCCTGGCCTCTGGGGTGTCTCCCAGAATTTGGCTAAACCAGACCCTGATATGTCTTTTCCTGTGTCCAGTTTTGGGGTGTCCAGTCCATTCTCTCAGCTGCTGGCCAAGTCACTTAATGTTTCACTCTGGCCTCGGACCCCGGTGCCCCCACCACAGAACCTAACGACCCTTGGGGTCTGGAGGTTCCGTCCTGGGCCTCAGTGTGCATGTACCCTGCTGGCCTCGCACAGTCACTGCAGTACAGACTTCACACAATATTATAAGCAGTGCTATCTGCTGCTGTGCACACACACACACATCCATGCACACACAGACCCTGAACACATGCACAGATGCGTGTTCACTTGTACCTACTGGAGTGTGTACATACACACACAAACACCAGAGCAATGCCACAGCTCCCCACTGCTACTCAGGCGCCATGCTCTATGTCTTTATGTTTTTGTGTGTCAGGACCCCCCAACCCATCTGTAGAGTGGCTGTGCTGGGGGAGGTCCCCACCCACTCCCCTCTGTCTCTCACTACAAGGCCCTTCTCCTCCATCCCTGCCCAAAACGCCCTCACGGAGATCTCAGAGTGGCTGGAGAACCACTCCCAGGAGGTGGTTATCCTGGAGTGCAGGAACTTCGAGGGAATGATGGAGGACCTGCACGAGTACCTGATGGGCTGCATCAAGAACATCTTTGGGAACATGCTGTGTCCCCATGGGGTAAGCAGGGGCCACAGGCTCCCCATGCTCTTGGCAGCGGGGACAATGGGAGCACTAGGCTTCACTGTAATCAGACTATCCTCTCGCTGCGTGAGGCTGATTCAGGCAGCAGGTGATGCTGCTCACGGAACCCCAGTAATCCACCCACCACTGTCTCCACTCAAACACTCCAACAAACAGCCCATCACTGGTCACAGTCACCCCCAATAATCTACCCTGCCCGGTCTCTATTCAGACACCCTCAAAATCCATCAATCACGCCTCAAGATGCCCCAGTAATCCACCCACCATTTCCTATCAGAAACCCCAATAATCCATCCACCTCTGTTTCCACTCAGGCACCCCAATAATCGACCCATCACAACTGAAGACACCCAAGCAATCTACCCACCACTGTCTCCACTCAAACACCCCAAAAATCTACCAATCACTGCTCAAGACACCCCAATAACCCACCTATCACTATCTCCACTCAGACACCCCAGTAATCTATCCACTAGTCTCTCTACTCAGACATGCCAATAATCCACCCATGACTGTCTCTTCTCACAGAAAACCCAATAACCAGCCCATCACTGCTCATAGACCCTCCAATAATCCAGACGTCACTGTAGCTTCTCAACCACCACCAATAACTGACACATTGTGTTACAAGGCACCCCAACAACCCCTTTGAACATGTCTCATGGGCACCTGGGTGATTCTCCCCACAGGAGATGCCGACTCTGCGCCAGCTGTGGTCCCAGGGCCAGCAGGTCATCCTGTCATACAAGGACGAGGCATCCATGAGTCAGCATGCAGAACTGTGGCCCAGTATCCCCTACTGGTGGGGGAACCAAGTGAAGCCCCGAGACCTTGTCCACTGCCTGGAGCACATGAAGAGCTGCAGCCACCCAGGTGAGTGCCACCTTCACACCAGGACACCTGGTCATATGCATGTCCTTGCGCATGGGGCTGGCTTTGTGTTCAAGTGGAGAAATGGAACAGGATGTATTAGGGGACATTATTCTGTTCACCACATGGGGACCAGGGCGTGGACATCCTTGGGGACGTCGTTGCTGTGTCCACCACAGGGGGTCAGGATGTAGACAGGATGTGAACATCCATGTGGACGTTATTGTGTCCACCACACGGGGTCAGGACGTGGACATCTCTGGGGTCACTGTCCAGCCCGCCTGCCCTCTGTAACAGGAGAAATTCATGAGTCAACACCCCTGTGAGCCCCTGCTGTCTGAACTTTGGTCTCTGTCAGACATCTGAATCTCTGACTGCTGTGGAGGCCAGAGTCTGGGTGGGTGATGATACAGCCTGGTGACTGTGTGGGCAGGTGACCCCATGGGTTACTGGTCACATGGGCGAGAGGCACTGTGGGTTGGTGACGGTGTGGGTGGGTGACTATGTGGGTGGGTGACCAGTTTGAGTTGCTGACTTCAGGGTGCGTTACCATGTGAGTTGCTGACCCAGTGAGTGGGTGATCACGTGGGCTGGTGATGGTGTGTATCGGTAATCATGTGGACAGGTGACCACATGACCTCGCAGGTTAGTGACCCCATGGGTGGGTGACCACGTGGGTTGGTGGCTACTTGGAGGGATCACCGCATGGGGTAGTGACCCCGTGGGTGGGTGACCATGTGAGTTGGTGACCACATGGTTTGGTTGGCCACATCACTCCGTGGGTTACAGACTGCACATGTGCGCATGGGTGTGGGGCCAGTGCCCGGGGTCGGCTGCCGGCTGTACCAAAACCATCGCAGGTGACTTCATCTGGGCCTAAGGGTTTGTTGGCAACGTCATCAGGTTGAACCAGAAGCTGCTTCGGGGCTGACAGACGGCGCTTGTGTGGAGCTGGGCATCGCGTAGGCTGCATCTCAGTACGTCCTGTGATGTTAAAGGCCTGAACTGGAAGCCGCCACGGGGCTGATGGACTGCACGCTGAGGAACTGGGCATTGCAGAGGCCGCTCCTCGTTCGCATCCTGTGACGTCACTGGGCTGAACCGGAAGCTGCTTCGGGGCTGACAGACGGCCCGTGGGTGGAGCTGCGTATCACGGAGGCTGCGTCTCAGTCACGTCCTGTTACGTCACCAGCCTAAACCGGAAGCCGCTTCGGGGCTGACGGCCAGCGCATTTAGGAGCTGGGCCTTGCGGAGGCTTCTCACTCCTGTCCTGTGAGGCTGGTCATCCGTCCGCCTGTCCACTGAATGTGGGTGACTGCAGAGGTGGGGCCAGGTGGCGGGGTCCATGGTCTCCTCGGTCCTCCGTGTGTCTCTCGGCGAATGCAGGGTGTGAGGTGATGATTAAAGGTCAGTGCATGATTTGTACAATCACATCCTCAGGGAAACACACATGGTTCTCAGGTCTGTGGCTTCCCCGTGGAAAAGGCTGGGGTGGCCTCTCCCCCTGGGCACTGAGAGCAGCAGACAGTGACCCCCAGCTGGGGAGGCAGGGGAGGTACTATGACATAGTGTCCATAGCAGGGGACTGAGGCCTTTGCGAGCCCACTGAGAAATCCCTATTATTAGATAAAGGGCTTCCCTGGTGGCTCACCTAAGAAGGCCTTCTTATCTCTCCTTGCTAGTCTTTGGAACTCTGCATTCAGGTGTCTATATCTTTCCGTGTCTGCTTTGCCTTTCTCTTCTCATCTATTCGTAAGACCTCCTCAGACAACCACGTTGCCTTTTTGCAGTTCTTATTCTTGTGGATGGTTTTGATCACCACCTCCTGTACAATGTTAGGAACTTCCATCCATAGGTCTTCTGGTACTCTGTGTGCCAGATCTAACCCTTGAATCTATTTGTCACTTCCTATGTATACTTACAAGGGATTTGAATAAAGCAAAGAAACAGAGGAACACAATAGAATGGGAAAGACTAGAGATCTCTTCAAGAAATTTAGAAATGCCAAGGGAACATTTCATGCAAAGACAGGCACAATAAAGGACTAAATGTTATGGGCCTAACTAAAACAGAAGAGATTAAGAAGAGGTAGCAAGAATACACAGAAGAACTGTACTTTTGTTTGCTGGAAGATTTTTGATGACAGTTTCGATTTCCTTGCTTGTGATGGGTCTGTTGAGATCTTCTATTTCTTCCTGGTTCAGTTTTGGAAAGTTATACTTTTCTAAGAATTTGTCCATTTCATCCAAGTTGTCCATTTTATTGGCATAGAGCTGCTGGTAGTAGTCTCTTATGATCCTTTGTATTTCAGTGTTGTCTGTTGTGATCTCTCCATTTTCATTTCTAATTTTGTTAATTTGGTTTTTCTCTCTTTGTTTCTTATGAGTCATTTGCTAATGGTTTGTTCAATTTTGTTTATTTTTTCAAAAAAACGCAGGCTTTTAGCTTTGTGATTTTTGCTATGGTCCTCTTTAAGTTTCTTTTTGCATTTATTTCTGCCCCTTGATTTTAAGAATTTCTTTCCTTGCTGCCTAACTCTGGGGTTCTTCATTTCTCCTTCTCGTAATTGCTTTAGGTGGGTAGAGTTAGGTTAATTTATTTGGTTTTTTTTCATTGTTTCTTGATGTAGTTCCTCACATGAACCTTCCCCTTAGCACTGCTTTTACAGTGTCCCATAGGTTTTGGGTTGTTGTGTTTTCATTTTCATTCATTTCTATACATATTTTGATTTCTTTTTGATTTCTTCTATGATTTGTTGGTTATTCAGAAGCGTGTTATTTAGCCTCCATATGTTTGAAGTTTTAACAATTTTTTTCCTGTAATTGAGATCTAATCTTACTGCACTGTGGTCAGAAAAGATGACTGGAATGATTTCATTTTTTTTGAATTTTCCAAGACCAGATTTATGGCCCAGGATGTGATCTATTCTGGAGAAGGTTCCGTGTGCACTTGAGAAAAGGGTAAAGTTGATTGTTTTGGGGTGAAATGTCCTATAGATATCAATTAGGTCTAGCTGGTCCATTGTGTCATTTAAGGTTTGTGTTTCCTTGTTAATTTTCTGTTTAGTTGATCTACCTTAGAATGCCCATCAGCAGACGAATGGATAAGGAAGCTGTGGTACATATACACCATGGAATATTACTCAGCCGTTAAAAGAATTCATTTGAATCAGTTCTAATGAGATGGATGAAACTGGAGCCCATTATACAGAAGTGAAGTAAGCCAGAAAGATAAAGAACATTACAGCATACTAACACATATATATGGAATTTAGAAAGATGGTAACGATAACCCTATATGCAAAACAGAAAAAGAGACACAGAAATACAGAACAGACTTTTGAACTCTGTGGGAGAATGTGAGGGTGGGATATTTCAAAAGAACAGCATGTATACTATCTATGGTGAAACAGATCACCAGCCCAGGTGGGATGCATGAGACAAGTGCTCCGGCCTGGTGCACTGGGAAGACCCAGAGGAATCGGGTGGAGAGGGAGGTGGGAGGGGGGATCGGGATGGGAATACATGTAAATCCATGGCTGATTCATATCAATGTATGACAAACCCACTGGAAAAATAATAAAAAAAAAAAAAAAAACTGAAAAAAAAAAAAAAAAAGAAGAACTGTAAAAAAAGATCTTAATAACCTGGATAACCACAATGGTGTGATCACTCACCTAGAGCCAGATGTCCTGGAGAGCAAAGTCACGTGGGCCTTAGGAAGCAGCAGTAGGAACAAAGCTAGTGGAGGTGATAAATTCCAGCTGAGCTCTTTCAAATCCTAAAAGATGGTGCTGTTAAAGTGGTGCACCCAATAGGCCATCCAGTTTGGAAAATTTGGCAGTGGCCACAGGACTGGAAAAGGTCAGTTTTCATTTCAATCCCAAAGAAGGGCAATGCCAAACAATGTTAAAACTACCACACGACTGCAGTCATTTCACAAGGTAATGCTCAAAATCTTTCAAGCTAGGCTTCAACAGTATGTGACCTGAGAACTTCACAGACCCATATTCAAACAGTTGATTCTAAATGCACAGTGATACCACAAAGATGGTCAAGGTAAAGACACACAATGTGAATTTATTTATGTCTAAGTCAGTGAAACAAAATAGTCACTGCAAGGTACAAAATTTTTAGCTTGAAAAATCTTATATTTGAATATAAAATATCTTGCTGATATTGAAAAATATGTTTTAAAATGAAATTCACTCTTAATTGTCAATTATTTTGAGCCTATGGAAAAAAGAGAATAAAATTACATTCATCGGGACTGCTTCAGTTCAGTTCAGTCACTGAGTTGTGTCCAACTCTTTTCATTGGGTGCTGCTTAAACTTTCACAGATGCTTTTCCTTAAAAATTCCCTTACAGTTTTACAGTCTTAATTAGATACAAAATTATCAGTATATTTTATACTATATTTTCTGGACATTTTCATTTCCTTTAATTTATGAGTATAAATAGAATGTTTTTCTATTGAGTGAGTATTAAAAGTTACTCCTCTCTCTTGAGTGGAACACACTGTTTACACTGCTGCTTGGAGACATTTTATTGCCTAAAACCGTTTATAATTCATCTCTACAATCTAGGTTTTTTGGGTTTTTCTGCTTTGTTTAAGCTGAGAATTTTCTCATCTATTTTTCGTATGTTCAGAGTTTCTCTTAGGAATATGTGTCTGCTGTTGTTCACTTGCACAGTCGTGTCCAACTCTTTGCCTTCCCATGGACTGTGAGCCCACCAGTCTCTTCTGTTCACGGGGCTTCTCCAGGCAAGAATACTGGAGTGGGTTGCCATGCTCTTCTGCAGGGGATCTTCCTGACCCACAGATGGAATTTGCATCTGCTACAGCTCCTGCATTGCAGGTGGATTCTTTACCGCTGAGTGAAAATAGATCTTGTATACATGAAACCCACTTTAATTATGAAGATTCATAATCAGTGAAAAGCAAAGATGGAGAAGCCCAAAGAAGCATTTATAGTTTACCAATTAATAAGAAAAAAAACCCTTCATTTCAATTTGCCTTTATTCATTTTTTCAATTAATTTTTCATTGAGGGATAATTGCTTTCCAGAATTTTGTTGTTTTCTGTCAAATTTCAACATAACAGTCTTTCTTAACTCATAGTCTCTCTTCAATATCATCTTATCTGTGTAAATAACTTCTTTTAACATTTCTTACAGACAAGGTATCAGCTGAGAATGAATTCCCCAATTTTTTGTTCATATGAGAATATCCCCTACTCCTTTGTTTTTGAAGGATAATATTCCTGGATGTATAAGTTAATTTCAGTAGTTTTTTTTTTTTAAACATTTGATTTATTGACATGTTGTACCTGTACCATGAATTTACTAGTTAAGCTGTATAATTCATTGATTTGTAACTTATTCATAGGTTGAATAACCATAACCACATCCTCATTCTAGAATATTTTCATCACTCCAATGGGAAACACTCTCCAGTTGGCAGACATTTCCCATTTCCCCCTTCATCTGGGCCCTTGCATTCACTCCTCTATTTTTGGTCTGGGTCATACACATTCACACGAACAGAATAATGCAATACACAGCCTTTTGATCCTGGCTTCTTTTCATTAACATAATCATTTCAGAGCTCTAGCATGTTACAGCTTATATAAGAACTCCATTCATTTGATGGCCAAATAATTTTGCATTGCGTGTTTTATTTATTTGATCACCAGTTGATGGACCTTTGAGTTATTTCAACTTTTTTCCTTTTTTTAGTTTATTTCTTTTTAAACGTTTTTAAATTTAATAATTTAAAATTTTTAAATTTAATGGCTTTTTATGCATCTATTTAGGTTATCATATGATTTTTAGCTTTCCTTTGGTAAATATCATCTGTCACAGTGATTGATTTGCGAATATTGAAGAATCCTTGCATCCCTGGAATAAAGCCAACTTGATCATGGTTTTTGATGTGTTGTTGAATTCTGTTTGCTAAAATTTTGCTGAGGATTTTTTGCACCTATGTTCATCAGTGATATTGGCCTGTAGTTTTCTTATTCGGTCTTGTCTTTGTCTGGTTCTCATATCAGGGTGATGGTAGCCTTGTAGAATGAGTTTGACAGTGTTCCTTCCTCTGCAATTTTCTTAAAGAGTTTTAGAAGGATAGGCATTCACTCATCTCTGAATGTTTGATAGAATTCACCTGTGAAGCCATCTGGTCCTGGGCTTTTGTCTTTTGGGAATTTTTTGATCACAGCTTCGATTTGGAGCTTGTAATTGGGTGGTTCATAATTTCTATTTCTTCCTGGTTCAGTCTTCGAGGATTGAGCTTTTCTAAGCATCTGTCCATTTCTTCCAGGTTATCCATTTTGTTGCCATAGAGTTGTTCATAATAGTCTCTTATAGCCGGAATCCTTTGTATTTCTGCATTTTCTGTTGTAATCTCTCCTTTTCCATTTCTAAGTTTGTTGATTTGATTCTTCTGTTTTTTTTTGATGAGTCTGGCTAAAGGTTTGTCAATTTTATCTTCTCAAAGAACCAGCTTTTATTTTGTTTATCTTAGCTGTTGTTTCTTTCACTTATTTTTCATTTATTTCTGCTGCAATCTTTTTGATTTTTTCCACGTACTAATTTTGGCTATTTTTTTTTTTTGTTCTTCTTTATCAGTTGTTTTAGGAGTCAATTGAGGTTGTCTATTCTATGCTTTTCTTGTTTCTTTAGTTAGGATTGTATCACTACAAACTTCCATCTTAGAACTGCTTTTCCTGCATCCCATAGGTTTTGAGTTGTCGTGTTTTCATTGTCATTTTTTTCTAGAAAATTTTCTATTTCTGTTTTGATTTCTTCAGTAATATGTTGGTTATTTAGAAACGTGTTGTTTCATCTCCATGTGTTTGTGTTTCTAACAGTTTTTTTTTTTTTTCTAATTGATATCTAGTCTCATAGTCTTGTGGTCAGAAAAGATGCTTGATACAATTTCAGTTTTGTTAATTTTACTGAGGTTTGATTTGGGACCCAAGATGTGGTCTATCCTGGAAAATGTTCCCTGTGCACTTGAGAAGAAGGTGTATTCTTCTCCATTTGGATGGCATGTGCTGAAGGTATCAGTGAGATTCATCTCATCTCATGTATCATTTAAGACATGTGTTTCTGCATTAATTTTCTGTTTTGATGATCTGTCCATTGATGTTAGTGGGGTGTTAAAGTTGACTATGATTGTTTTACTGTCAATTTCTCCTTTAATGTCTGTTAGTGTCTGTCTTATGTATTGAGGTGCTCCTATTTGGGGGCATAGATGTTTACAATTGCTATGTCTTCATCTTGTATTGGTCCCTTCATCACTATGTAGTGTCCTTCTGTATCTGTTGTAATCTTCTTTAGTTTAAGGTATGATTTGAGGATTGCTATTCCATCTTTATTTTGATTCCCATTTGCACTGCATATATGTTTCCATCCTGTCACTTTCAGTCTATATGTGTCTTTAGGTCTGAAGTGGGTTTCTTTTAGACAGCATGCACATGGGTCTTTTTCTTTTAAATTAATGTATTTATTTTAATTGGAGGCCAGTTACTTTGCAGTATAGTGGTGATTTTTGCCATATTTTGAGTTGAATCAGCCATGGGTGTACGTGTCTTCCCCATCCTGAAACCCCTACCACTTCTCTCCTCATCCCATCCTTCAGGGTTATCCCAGTGCACTGGCTTTGAGTGCCCTATGTCATGCATCAAAGTTGGACAGGTGATCTGTTTCACATATCATAATATACATGTTTCAATGCTAGTCTTTCAAATTGTCTCACCCTGGCCTTGTCCCACGGAGTCCAAAAGTCTCTTCTTTATATCTGTGTCTCTTTTGCTGCCTTGCATATGTGGTCATCATTACCATCTTTCTAATTTCCATATATGTTGGTCCTTTAATGGACTGGAACCTGGTGGTCCGGAGTCGACAGCAAGAAAGTAAGAGAGAGAAAGAGGCTGATATCCCCTGGTTTACGCGGAAAGCCAATAGAGTCCTGTTCTTAGGGCTCGCGCTGCTGCACGTAGGCACCAGGCGCCCTCTCGAGTGGGTGAAGGCACAGTGCACCTTCTCGAGAGGGTCTTAGAAGTCTGGGCAAGAAAGTGAGCTCAGTGGGCCTCCGTGCTCCAAGGAATTAGCCAGAAATATATATATAGAGAGAGAGAGAGGGAAGGAGGGAGGGAGGGAAGGAGAGAGAGAGAGAGAGAGAAGGAATAGAAAGAAAGAAAGAAAGACATGGGAACCAAAGCTCTGATGGAGCAAAGGTGTTTTAATCAACATGGCGTGGGCATATATACTGTCTTACAAGGTGGTTATTCTCAGCAAAGATAAAGATTAAAATTCCAGACTTACAAAACATAAGATGATCCCTATCAAAGAGAGAGTTGCAAACAATCACCTTTTCATAAGAAGGAAGAGGGTACTTATCACAGTAATGAGAAATGCCTGGATTCCTCAGCCCCAGGAAAGGTGTGCCTCTCCTCTTAATTCCTGAATATTCAGGAATTAATAAGGGCCAGAGGGTTCCTGACAGATCCAAAACAGCACACAGGAAGCCTCTTGTTAAATGCTTCCTGACAATTCCCCCTATTTTATTATATTTGTTTAAAAAAAAGGTCCTGACCAAATGAATTTGGTTAGTATTAACCAACCTTATAGAAAGGCGACAATAAACAACAAATACAATTATCAAGACAATCACCAAAGTTACAGTTCTAGACCCGATGCTGTGGGTAATACTTTGAAACCATCCTTGTGGTTCTAGCCCAGACCATCAATCAGCAAGCTGTCCAGCTGAAAGTTTTCAAATTAGTGGAAGAGGACAGATGTTTAGAAAAAGTTTCAAAGATTTCCTTTTGCAGTAATTGTACATTCAGAGAGGCATTATCATGTGAATGAAATTTGATTTGTTCCCAATAGTAGGTACTATGATTGAATTAAACAGGAGTAACACAAAATTGGCAATTAATACAAGTTACAGATCAATTTGTAAATTTCTTATGGCTATAACAAAAGGAAGTGGGACACAGGCCTGTATAAAATATAACTGATTATAGCAAAGAAATAGTTACTATGACCATGACTAGTCCCTGTGAAATGTCCAGTCCGAGTCCCAAGTTCTTTGGTGCTGGCAGCAAGTTTCCATATGTTTTATATGTCTATAGTTCAGACCCAATTTGTTTATCAAGGATGATTTGAAGAGGAGGAGGGTGTCATTCCACTGTCAAGCCAGCCAAGAAGTCCTTTGTCATGGTAATATTTCAAGTAGTGTTAGTAACCTTTTACATAATGTTTTTTGTTCTTTCCCTAAATCTTTCCCTAAAGTTTCAGTAGTAAACATGGTTCACAGACAGAAAAAGGGCAGCGATGTCTGAAAGTCTTCTTTTGGAGGCAGGATGAAAGCCCAAGTTTGTGGGCTGACGTTTATGCATAGTTTTGCTGGGCCCATACACAAAGGAAGGACTTCATAACCTAAAGAAATGTTAATTAGTTTTCCCTCCTCCCCAGGGTGTGAGGGTTCCTGGGAGGGGGCATATGGGTAGAGTCATTGGTTGATACACTGGGTCTTTTCTCCATCCATTTTATGACCTGAAATAAAGGGGGGTTGGGTAAGTAAGTTAGTTAAATCTGGCTTGAGTGGGGGTCGCACAGGCCAACAGAGAATAGTGATAAGGTTTTCAGGACTCTGAGGCATTCCCTGTTGAGAAATCAGATTCTTAACTTGATTAGTGAGGGTTTTTATTTGTCCCCAAGTGGGGAGATCATAGGGTTGATGTCGCCGAGAGCGGTGCTTTCTGGAGATGTTTAGAGCCACCATGGCCTGTATTGGAATTTCTTCCTTCCGGGGTTCTTGTTGTTTCCATTTTGAATGTCTGGGGCCCCCTTGGGTCGAATTTTCTGAGGAAAAAGTTTGTTGGATCCACCTGGGGAAATACAAGCATATCCCTTTCCCCGTAAGATTAATTTCTTAAATTTCTATTGTTTATTGAACCCGTCTTGGTCCCAAATGGGCAGAGGAAGAAAAGTGTCCTTCAATTCCTTGAAATGTCTTTCTTCTCTTGTTAAAATATTTCCGTGTGGTAGGTTTAAAAAATTTAAAACAAATAGAACTGTATTAACAATAATTATGTGTTTAGAAAATATCTTATGTTGGAATCTAGTGAAGTCTGCTTTAGATAAGGAAGACAGTAGTGTACCTGTGTATTCCCCCTTCTTTAATTTTTTTATTTTTAACTTTAGTGTGTGATGTGCTCATTCAACTATGCCTTGTGCCTGTGGATTATAAGGAATACCTGTAACATGTTTAATAGAAAAAGATGGAAAAATTGTTTAAAGTATCTAGAAATATAGGCAGGGCCAGTGTCTGTTTTAATAGAACTAGGAGTTTATGGTGGAGGTTTCTATATCTTTCAATACAAAAACTGAATATTTAGAATTGTTGCAGGAAGGGGGACCCCTTCCAGGGCCCGAAACTGGGCTCTTGTCTAACACTCGGAAATGAATTGTCCGAGGAGACACATGCTGACAAAGCAAGAGATTTTATTGGAAAGGGCACCCGGGTGGAGAGCAGTAGGTAAGGGAACCCAGGAGAACTGCTCTGCCGCGTGGCTCACAGTCTTGGGTTTTATGGTGATAGGATTAGTTTCCAGGTGGTCTTTGGCCAATCATTCTAATTCAGAGTCTTTCCTGGTGGCGCACGCATCACTCAGCCAAGATGGATGCTAGCAAGAGGGATTCTGGGAAGTGGACGGACAGGTAGTGTCTCCTCTCTATCTTTCCCGAACTCTTCTGGCTGGTGGTGGCCTATTAGTTCCGTATTCCTTATCAGGATCTCCTGCCATAAAACAACTCATGCAAATGGTTACTATGGTGCCTGGCCAGGGTGGGCGGTTTCAATCAGTGTGCTTCCCCTAACAACTCCCCCCTGAGAGACTTCATACTCAAGATGCTTCTTGGGAATTGGGGCGGAGGTCTCTTTCTTCTGTAACTTCTTCCTGCTGTGCCTGGGCGTAGGCCTGCCTAACAGAGCAGAAGTCTCTGTATACCTGACCTAAGTTGGGGTGTTTTATATCTGAAACCAGCTTTTACTCTTGTAATAACAGCAACTTAGTTTGAAACTGTCAGCACCTCTCAGAGGTAAAATAGGGGCCAAACAGGAGACCTAACAGGATGGTCATCACTGGTCCCCAGAAACAGGAGGCACTGCTGGGATGATTGGCTGGTGGTCAAGCAACAAAGCTGTGTTCTAAGAATCTTATGTTTAGTCTGAAGTTACCGTCTTCCACCTGGGTGGGGGCCCTAGTTCTGTAGAAGAACTCAAAAGACATTGTTATGCATTTTTTTTTTTTTTGAGTAGGAACCAGGACCCGTCTCAAGGCTGTACCACCATTTGATTGTTTCCCCTCTGTTTCTGTATTTTTTTTCTTCTCTGATTGGCAATTGTTTGAATCTACCCTTTGGAACTCAGGGAAGGTCAAGGAGGCTGAATAAAGCCTATATTTTACAGTACAGCAGATCTGTACTCCAGAGTCGCCACCCCGCAGAGTCCTGTTCAGTTTTATTTAGGGAACAGGGCAACTATGACTGTGATAACTTTTTGTCAAAATGGGGCATAGGACCGCCTCAGCTTGGAGAAGAGACACTGAATTGGAAGTATTCCTGAGTTCCAAGTCTTAGATCTGAGCCTTGTATGATTAAAATCTCAATCCCTTGGTCTGCCATTTTGTTGTAACATACCCAGTTAGTAGTAGCTGGAGAAGGGATAACTGGAGTTTTAATAGACAAAGTAAATCTCTTTCTTTTAGAAGAATAGGCCTGAAATCCAGTCTGGACCCGGCATTTCAGGGAGACTTGTAGCCAGGTGGCCAGTTGCCTAGTTTTATAAAAAGTAAGGTAGAAGTTACTAGCTTCCAGCAGACATTGTTTTGAGAATGGTGGCATCTAAGCCTGACACGACTCAGAAAACTCAAGTGTTTAGCAATACAATGTCTAATCTGAAATTACACCCATAGTAACACCTGGTTATTTCCCAGGATGTCTGAACCATAGCTGAGTACTCTCTTTTGACTTTTAATTGTAAAATTTTTTCTTTAATAGCCAAAGCAGATGGCACCATTAATGATGTCAGTGTTTCTCTAGGTATGAGAAGATGCAAGAATTGGGACTCATAAAATCTCTTGAAAAGATCTAACTATCTGAAGGCCTGTTCTGCCAGTTTTTCCCAGAGCACGGAACACCTCATTCTTGATCTTCACCCTGAACTCCTTTCAGGGCCGTTGAAAGTCAGCAGTTGCAGTGGCCACGATATAATCGCTGTAGATGTAGATGGCAAGTGTCAATCTTCAGTTGGCAAAGCCCCTTTTTGCTCACAAACTTGACCATGACTTTGAGGGGGGCATTTCGTGACAATTTTATCCCATGGTGCTGAGAATGTCCATTCTCAGGTTTGGCAAAGATTTTGTTGACAGGCCACTCAATGTGCTGTTACTGGACTAGGCCATAAAACAGTATCTAAAATTCTCTGGACCACCTGTCTTACTAGCCTCTTGGTCCAGGAAAACATTCCCTCTTGTTGCTTTTTCTCATATCTAGAGTTACACTTTCATTATCATCGATTTCATAAGGAACTATATATTATTCTATCAGAGGCCTCAGTCACACATTTGGCACTGTAAGAAATAGCAATTCTGTAAAACAGGTGAAATACAAAGAACGTAGCCAGCAGTATTAGGAAAGTCACAAGTAAGACCTAAGAGCTTCTATTAGATGTAGCCCAGTATATCCCAGGTCATCTGACTTATTCTACTCTGTATGAACCTTTATCTTTCAGGGAAATTATTCATTGGCACCACCATCTATAAGGCACATAGCCCAGTTTTCTAGTGTTACTAGACTGATTATCCTTAGTATGATTTAATTGTTTTTAACACAGAGGAGACTTTAAACCTAAATTACCATAGCTTAGTGTTATCTATATAAATCTATCTCATAATTGTGGGAGATTTCTTTTTCTTTTGCTAAAACCTTTTTTGTTGCTCTGATTGAGCTTGAGGAATAGAAAAAGGCTCAAATTTATAGCCAGAGTCAGAGTAGGCATTATTAACTGGCCCAGTGAGGGGATCCCATCTGGTAGTATCATAGTAACCTGAATATGACTATAATTTTTCCAAGTAAATTTCCTCAGGGCCAACCAGTTAGAGTCTTGTAGTAGAGAAATTTACCAAGGTAACCCAGAGCTAGACACAGATAATTGGCCACAAACCCAACAATTGGATTGATTTTTAAAACTAGCATAGTATCAGGCCTGTTATAGAAAAGCATTTGATTTATATACAAAGGTCTAAGAAGTCAAGAGAACACTATAAATGATCATACGAATCAGGTCCAGTATCTTGGACAAGCTGTCTACCTCTGATGTTGTTGTCGTCTCATCCTGGTGTACTGTAGTTTTTCTTGTTTGAGCATCATTTTAAGGTGAGATCAGGTCAGCTGTCTTCTCTATAGACCAATCCAGTGTAGGGGCCTTTGGAAGTGGGAATTAAGCTAAGAGTTAATTTCCCTTCAGTTTCATTGTGCCTGAGCTAGTTAAGAGTACCTGATAAAAAGTCCTTCCATCCAGGTTGGAGACAGTCCCTTAAATTATGTCTTTTTCCAGTCCTGGTTGCGGGTCATGAGGCATCTGATCTTTGTCCAAAGATAGATTACTGAGACAAGCTTCAGAAACAAAGTTTCACATTAATATCACATAACAGAATTGATCATAGACTTTTTATTTTGCTGAAACACTTATAGGATCTCAGACTGAACTTTTAATATAAGACAGGGCTGGGAAACTCACACCAAAGGCTTATCACAGATTTTGCCAGCAAATCTAGGTGAACTCTTTTCTTTAAAGGTCTCAAAAATTCCTTGAGATTTTTGTACCTGTTAGTGAGATAACCTTTTTAGCTCATTTGATAAACTTACTGGAAACTTAAGAGTTTTAAATTTCTGGAGGAGTCAGATAGAGAGAAAATATAATTGTTCTGTTTATAACATGTAATTTTACCAAATTATTTTTATAATTAGTTTAAGAGGAAGGTTTTTTTTTATTCCCAGAAAACACACGATTTAAACCTGTAATTTCTCAGATAGAAACCATAAAAGTTATAAGCATATTCGCTGGTTCATTCAGTCCTTTGTTAACTTTTGTGAAGTCATCAGGTTTTTCATCAGAATACCAAGACATATCAAAATGTTAAGAACTCTATATAATTTCTAGGATATCTGTATTAGTAACTTTTTATACATTATAATATGAGCGGATTTATTACTCATTTGATAATCTTTTTCATGTAATTTAACCAACCAAATAAACAGTTTAATATCTCTCTTTGGGATGTTTCAGGGGCCCTCTGAAACACCCCAAAGTTAGCTAGATGTCAAAGAAACTTCAAAAGAATTCGATTCAGGAAGTTTTATCGAAAAGATCAATTAAAAGCTTTAGAACATTTGGTCAGATTCAGTCAATGTTGATGGGTGTATCATTTAGCTTATTGATATGTCACAATGGGCGCGAATACCAAGGCTCAAGGTCTAGTGAAAGTCAGCTCCGCCATCTTGGACCTAATTGGCTCTAAGCAGTTTTCTTACAACCATGTCATTCCTAACAAAATCCACTTATCTAACTAATTGTAATCCAATTTTAGAAAATCCTGATCATGCATAACTCTTTTTAGTATTTTTTTCATACTTTTTTACTGAAATCACTCTTCCTGCTTTCCTTTAGCAACCAAGAGCTAACTTTTATATTAGCATTTTATAGATTAGTGAGCATAAATACCAGTGATAATTTCTAAAACCCTTGCTTTCTTAAAACATTTTAGGATGACATTAAATATTATTCATTTATAGTCCCAAATCGCTTTAGTTTTTCTGTAAAAAGAAATCAGTGTTTAGTAGTAAATGTTTCAAAATCTTATTTCATTTGGAAATGACCTAATTATTTAATAGACTTTTAATACTTAGTTTAGCACAACCTTTAGAAATTCAAGTTATGCCAATTTGGGGAGACTATTTTAGACAGATATTTTTAAAGAATAATTATTCTTAATAGAGTTTATATATAAACTCATACCTCATTTACATTTTTTAGAAGTTTTTTCACTCGAGGTAATTTCTTTGTTGACAAACTTTTAATAGGTATAATATTTAACTTATATTAAACCTAGGTACAATGAAAATATTCTACTTGATGTTAATTACTCTAAGACATGTCTATATTAGATAGGTCAACAAAAAACATTAATATCAGGTATTTAATACTGAATATTTCCCAGTTCACTTGAACCTGGAATTTATTGTTTAATTTAGAATTATTTGATTTGTAAGCACTTACCTTTTTTTAAGGCAATTAAATAGAGCTCATTTACAAATTAACCTAAAAATATTACCCAGAGACAAAAACATACCAAGACATATTTAGACAGACACACTGCAAGATCTAGCTTCATTTTCTAAGTTTGGTCATGAATTAGATATTACAATATAAAATTCACTAGTTTAAAGAAAAAGCTGAAATAAATAACATTTTTAAAGGCTTTTTTGTTTTTTTTTTTCTCAGTCTCAGGAGTTAGAGATGATCTAGATAAGTGTTCCTGAGAGCCCTGGTCTCAAGGCACAGGGAAAGAAAATCAAGCTCTAACAAAATGGTGGCAGGTCTAAATGGTGGCCAGACAAAGCAAAATGGCCATCACAAATCACAACACAGAACAGAGTTAAAACACACATATAAACCTGGCAGTCCTCATCAGACACTCTCTTAAATACAAGAATACAGTCTCTCAGAAAACCTTTTATAGAGACACAAAACTTCAGATGTCTTCAAAGATTTCAAAAGGAGGAAAGGAAGCCAGGTTGAAAGAAGGGGGAGGAGGCGGGAAAGGGGGGCAAAAGGGGTGGCCTTACAGACGTCTCCTGCCACCTACAGACACCCAGGTGTTACGGGACTTTTCCCTGGGCTTCCAGAAAAGGGAGGACTGGAACTTGGCCCTACCAGAAACCAGACCAGAAAATTCAAGTTCTCTGCCAAGAGGAGGTGATCAGTCTCCAATCCTCAGCTCAAGCTGAGGCCCTTCATCCAGATTCCTGCGTCCAGGACGGGGGGACTAGAAAAACGGGAAGGATAGGAAGGGCTAAGGAGAGGAAAGAGAGAGGGAAGGGGAGGGAGGTCAATAAAGTCTCTTGTTCCTTACCGGTCGGGGCACTCTGGCCAGTTGTCCGCGTCAGGAGGAGACCAGGGACAAAAGGGTCCCAGTCGCGGCCGCTGGGTCTGGTCCATTGGCAGGCAAGCTGGCCCCTGAGTACCCCGAGTGGTCAGGATGTCAATCTCAGCGAAGATGTCCCTTCGTGGTCGCCATTTGTTGCAGGAAGGGGGACCCCTTCCAGGGCCCGAAACTGGGCTCTTGTCTAACACTCGGAAATGAATTGTCCGAGGAGACACATGCCGACAAAGCAAGAGATTTTATTGGAAAGGGCACCCGGGTGGAGAGCAGTAGGTAAGGGAACCCAGGAGAACTGCTCTGCCGCGTGGCTCGCAGTCTTGGGTTTTATGGTGATAGGATTAGTTTCCGGGTGGTCTTTGGCCAATCATTCTAATTCAGAGTCTTTCCTGGTGGCGCACGCATCACTCAGCCAAGATGGATGCTAGCAAGAGGGATTCTGGGAAGTGGACGGACAGGTAGTGTCTCCTCTCGATCTTTCCCGAACTCTTCTGGCTGGTGGTGGCCTATTAGTTCCGTATTCCTTATCAGGATCTCCTGCCATAAAACAACTCATGCAAATGGTTACTATGGTGCCTGGCCAGGGTGGGCGGTTTCAATCAGTGTGCTTCCCCTAACAGAATCAGAGACTATATTAATGGGGTAAGGATATAGGCAAAGAACTTGAATAAGAGCATATAATTTATTTTGTTGAGCAGAATGAAATTTAGGGTAAAAGACTTTGTATTTTTTAAGATACCAGGATTAAGCTTTGGCATTTTTAGTCCCATCTATATAATATAAAGAAATGCGAGAAGTAATAAATTCAGTGTTTTTGAAGAAATTTCACAGCTTACCAGAAGGATAATGAAATGATATTTTCCCAAAATATTTTATAAAAGCTAATTGGAAATCAGTATAGGTTTGTAATGTGTTCTCAAATTGAGATTTATTTGTAATAAAGTTTTATTAAAGTATAAAGGAGATAGAGAAAACCTCTGACATAGGCATCAGAAAGGGGCAGAAAGAGAGCCCCCCTGCTAATCTTTAGCCAGATGTCATATAACTACCAGCAGTCTGTTTAATTAGAGAAAGGAAATGTCTCAAAACTGAAGAGAATAGCACCAGGCCCCTCACCCACAACATGCATTTTGAGATAACCTTAGCCCCTGGTGAGTTGTCCTGGGCCACAAAATGATTGACATGAATCTTGAAGAAAGGCAGGTTTCCAAGCAAATACAGTTTTATTAACATAGCTTAAGAGAACATTTGCATGAGTAAAACATACCAGTTTGTCAAGTCTGTTCTGAGTCTTATGCAGAAACAACTTGAAGACAGAGTCTGGGGTAAATGTATAGCACATTAACATAGCTTAAGACAAACATTTCCATAAGAAAAATGCATTGGTTAACTCAGGGTTTGAGAATAGTTAACTTCAAGTGAAACCAGGTGTCATTATGGCAACACAGTATTTTAAGAGAAAGCTCTTTTTAAATTTGTATAGAGAAGAAAAAAATATATATATATATATGTGTATATATATATATATATCACTAGTTTGTTTTTTTCTGCTGCTTAAGAGAGATAAAAATGTCTGACACTTGCAGCCTATTTTCTCCATTTGGAGAGCCCTGGCATTCCTGCTTGTTAAGTCAAACTAGATTGGCCAAGTAAAAGACTGAAGGTTTGTGAGGGCAGGGGCCCCAAAAGTCCAGTAGGTATTTTAGAGAGGACTGCTTGAGGATAAAGGAGTTTAGGGGTGGTATATCGAGGGCAGCACTGCTGGATGTTGAGGGTTTGAGGGAAAAGATGGAATATTCCCCTGGTTTTTGTTGAAGGGGACCTGGGAGGTCTCTTGCTTGGAGTTTCCTGGAATAGGTTTTTTTTCAATATCAAGTTTAGATTTATACTCTTTGGCCCAATGCATTTCTCTGCGTCAGCAAGGGCAGATTTTTGGAGGTTTTGTTTTTTGTTATTTTCTTGACTTTCTTAGGGCAGCCTTTTTTTAAATGGTTCTTATCTCTACATGTAAAGCATCTTTTATTTCTCTTTTTAAAGCAAGCACCCATTGTCTTAACTAGCATTTGCATTTTTTGAGTTTTTAATCTTATATTGCGACAAGCCTTTAAATAATGAAAAATAGCCCCTGTCTCACGAATTGGGGCTATAGCCCTTTGACATTCCTGATTTGCATTTTCATAAACAAGTAATTTTTCTAGTTGCCTTTTAGCTTCTTCTCCAATTACTGTACGGGAAATAGCAGTTTCTAATCTAGCTAAGAAATCAGCATACATTTTATTAGGTCCCTGCAATATTTCAATGTAGCTACCTGTAGGCTCCCCTTGAGGAGTAATTCGACCCCAAGCTTCAAGGGCCACTGTTTTTTAAAGTCAGCTAATGAAGGATCCCCTAAGACCACCCTCTGGGTCCTGTGTTTTATTCAGGTCATGGTTTTCTTCCTGATACTCAGCAACCCCTCTGCACCCAACCCTTTTCTCTAAGCACTGAGGGTAGCTATCCTTACTTACAGGATCTCAATTGTATTCGCTTTTATCTGAGAGCCACAACACAACCATGTCTTCTTTCCTGTCATTTTAATATAGATTTTTTTTAGAATGAGCTTCCCATGTAGCACAGTCATAAAGAATCTGCCTGCCAATACAGGAGATGCAAGAGACCTGAGTTTAACCCCTGGATTGGAAGATCCCCTAGAGGAGGAAATGGCAACCCACTCCAGGATTCTTGCCTGGAGAATCTCATGGACAGCAGAACCTGCTACAGTCAAAAGTTGGACATGACCAACTACATGTCATGTCACATTCTTTAGAATAACCAAACAGAAACAATACAAATAAAAACTACATCTAAACTGAAAGTTGCTCAGTCACGTGCAACTCTTTGAGGCCCCTTGAAACTACAGAGTCCACGAAATTCTCCAGGCCATAACACTGGAGTGGGTAGCTTTCCTTTCTCCAGGGGATCTTCCCAACCCAGGGATCGAGCCCAGGTCTCCAGCATTGCAGGCGGGTTCTTTACCAACTGAGCCACATGAGAAGCCCAAGAGTATTGGAGTGTGTAGCCTATCCCTTCTTCAGCAGATCTTCCTAACCCAGGAATCAAACCTGGGTCTTCTGCATTGTGGGTGGACACCAAAGTTAAAAAGCAGCCTGTATGTATAATTTTAATGGATTGATTATAACCTAATCCTATCCAACTACCCAGACCTCCTCTGGGAGGCCTTCCTCCCTGGATCCATGGGTGTCCTGGTCGAAATGCTGGGTACTCCTCTTCCCATGCCATCACACACCCTCCTCTGGCTCAGGTGGCCTCAACCCACTGCTCTGTGTGAATTTTAAGATCACTCATTGTTTAGAGATTTCTATGTCAAATGAGAATATGAAGGAGGAGAAAAATTGGAAACAGTGATTAGAGACAATTACAAAGGGGTGAGGAGTAGTCCAAGTGGATATCTGAGGGAAGAACATTCCTGAAAGATGGAACAGACATTGAAAAAGCCCTAGGAAACAGTGAGTGTGGCTTGTTTGAGAAACAGCAGAGAGACCTTGTTGGGGCAATGAATGAAGTGGAGAGCAGGCAGAGAGGATAGGGGCTATGGAAGGAAAGTTGTCTGGGGCTCCCTTTGATACCAGTTTGATGTCAGTAGAAAGCCTAGGGGAATATGGTCTTAGATAAGGATTACTGGTTCAGTCAACACCTTCAAATATTCATGTTCAAATATTGCACATAGAGATGTATGTTACATACATCTGTAAAAGAAGTTGGCTTGAGTCTTCCCTGGTGCTCCATGGCTAGGACTTCGCACTCCCAAGGCAGGGGGCCCAGGGTCAGTCCCTGGTCGGGGAAGTAGATCCCATAGGCAACAACTAAGAGTTCACATGCTGCAGCTATGGATTATGCAGGCCTTGACAAAGATCAAAGATCCTGCATGCCACTACTAAGTCTTGGTGCAGCCAAGTAAATAAAAATAAATAAATATGTATATTTTTAAAAGAAATTTGCCCCAAATAGGAGCAAAGATACAGAATGCTATCAGTTGCTGAAAGTATAATCTATATGTGAAACTGTGAAAGTGTTAGTTGCTCAGTCGTGTCCAACTCTTTGTGAACCCATGGAATGTAGCCTACCCGACTCCTCTGTCCATGGAATTCTGCAGGCTAGAATATTGGATTGGGTTGCCATTCTCTTCTCCAGGGGATCTGCCCAATCCAGGTATTGAACCCACATCTCCTGCCTTGCAGGCAGATTCTTTACCATCTGAGCCACCTGGGAAGCCATGTGAAGATAAGAAATAGTAGCCTGATGTTTTCCTAATAGAAACGACCTAGCAGAGAGCACAACATTGACAGTGGTGATAAAGGAGTGAAAGATGGTAGTGGTATTGTTGAATTGGTGTAACAGAAAGAGGTCTATAGGCCTCTCCAACTTATAATAGGACTGCATCTGGGTAAACCCATGGTAACTTGAAAATATCACAAGTCAAAAATGCACTAAGACCCCAAATAGCCAAAACAATCTTGAGAAAGAAGAATGGAGATGGAGTAATCAACATTCATGACTTCAGACTACAAAGCTACAATTATCAAGACAGTATGGTTCTGGCACAAAAACAGAAATATAGACCAAGGGAATAGGATAGAAAGCCCAGAGGTAAACCCACACACCCATCAACACCTTATATTTGACAAAGGAGGCAAGAATATGCAATAGAGAAAATATAGTCTTATCATAAGTGCTGGAGAAGGAAATGGCAACCCACTCTCATACTCTTGCCTGGAAAATCCCATGGACTGAGGAGCCTGGTAGGCTACAGTCCATGGGGTCACAAAGAGTCAGACACAACTGAGTGACTTCACTTCACTTCATCATAAGTGATGCTGGGAAAACAGCACTGCTATGTGCAGAAGAATGAAATTAGAACATTTCCTAATCAAAATGGATTACAAACCTAACTGTAAGACCAGATACTATAAAACTCTTAGAGGAAAACATGAGCAGAACACTCTTTGATGTAAATCACAGCAAGATCCTCTGTGACTCACCTTCTAGAGTAATGGAAATAAAAACAAAAATAAACTAATGGGATCTAATTAAACTTAAAAGCTTTTGCACTGCAAAGGAAACTATAAACAAAGTTTATAGAAAAAACAACCCTCAGAATGGGAGAAAATAATAGCAAATGAAGCAACTGACAAAAGATTAATCTTCAAAATATACAAGCAGCTCATGAAGCTCAATACCAGAAAACAAACAACCCAGTCAAAAAGTGGGCAGAATACCTGAACAGACATTTCTCCAAAGAAGACATACACATGGTTAATAAACACATGAAAAGATGCTCAACATCACTTACTATTAGAGACACACAAATCAAAATTGCAATGAGGTATCACCTCATAAGGTGAGAATAGCCATCATCAGAAAATCTACAAACATTAAAAGCTAGAGAGAGTGTGGTAAAAAGGGAACACTCTTGCACTGTCCATGGGAATGTAAATTGATACAGTCACTATGGAGAACAGTATGGAGATTCCTTAAGAAACTAGGAATAAAACTACCATATGAGCCAACAATCCCACTACTGGGTATATACCCTGAAAAAGCCATGATTGAAAAAAGACACATGTACCCCAGTGTTCATTGCAGCACTACTTGCAATAGCTTCCCTGGTAGCTCAGATAGTTAAACATCCACCTGCAATGCAGGAGATTGGGGTTCAATCCCTGGGTTGGGAAGATCCCCTGAAGAATGGAATGGCCACTCACTTCCATATTCTTTGGAGAATTCCATACACAGAGGAGCCTGGTGGACTACAGTTCATGGGCTCACAAAGAGTTGGACAGGAGTGAATGACTAAAACATTACAATAGTTAGGACATGGAAGCAACCTAGATGTCCATCTATAGATGAATGGATAAAGAAGCTGTAGTACATATAAATTAATACAATGGAATATTATTCAGTCACAAAAAGGAGTGCATTTGAGTCTATTTAACTAGGTGGATGAACCTAGAGCTTATTATACAGATTGAAGTTAGAAAAAGAAAAACAAATATTTTATATTAATGTATATATATGGAATCTAGACAGATCATCAACAGTCAATCCTTAAGGAAAGAAACCCTGAACACTCATTGGAAGGACTGATGCTGAAGCTGAAGCTCCTATGTTTGGCCATCTGCTATGAAGAGCTAACTTATTGGAAAATACTCTGTTGCTAGGAATGATTGAAGGCAGAATGAGAAGAGGGTGACAGAGGATGAGATGGTTGGATGGCATCACCACTTCAATGAACATCAACTTGGGCAAACTCTGGGAGATGGTGAGGGCCAGGGAGGCCTGGTGTGTTTCAGTCCATGGGGTTGCAAAGAGCTGGACATGACTTGACAACTGAACAACAGACAGACGATACTGATGAACCTATTTGCAGGGCAGCAGGGGAGACACAGACATAGAGAACAGACTTGTGGACACAGTGGGAGAAGAAGAGGGTGTGATGAACTGAGAGAGTAGCACGGAAATATGTACAGTACAATATGTAAAATAGCCACCGGGAATTTGCTGTATGATGCCGGGAGCTTAAACCAGTGCTCTGTGACAAAATAGGGGGTGGGATGGAGTGAGAGATGGGAGGGGAGTTCAAGAGGGAGGAGACATATGTATACCTATGGCTGATTCATGTTGACATATGACAGAACCCAACAAAATATCATAAAGAAATTTTCATCCAATTAAAATAAGTTAAAAAAAGAGAAATGTATTAAATACTCATTACTTACCCAACATCATTGCTTAGACTAACCTGCCCTAAAGGTGCTCAGAACACTTATATTTATTAGCCCGGGTGTGTGAAAGTCACTCAGCAGTGTCCATCTCTTTTGAACCCCATGGACTATGCAGTCCATGGAATTCTCCAGGCCAGAATACTAGAGTGGGTAGCTGTTCCCTTCTCCAGGGGATCTTCCCAACTGAGGAATCAAACCCAGGTCTCCCAAATTGCAGCTGAGCCACCAGGGAAGCTCAAGAATAATGGAGTGGCTAGCCTATCCCTTCTCCAGAGGAAATTTCCAACTCAGAAATTGAACCAGGGTCTCCTGCATTAAAGGCGTATTCTTCACCAGCTGAACTACCAGGGAAGCCTACATCTGGGCAAAATCATCTAACACAAAAACTCTTTTATGATAAAATGTTCAATATCTCATGTAATTTACTGAATACTGTACTGAAAGTGAAAAACAGAATGGTTGAACAGTTACAGAATGAGCGGAAGCATATCAGGATCAGTTGTTTACCATATGATCACTCAGCCCACTGGGAGTTGCAGGTCTCTGCTGCTGTCCAGGATCATGAGAGAGTATCCTACCACATATCGCTGGCCAAGGGAAACATCAAAATTCAAAAGCTTGTGGTTGTGTGTTTTTCCTCTGGACAGGTTTATCTGTGTGAGTTCAGGCTCACTGAGGTGTATCTGGACTTAGCGAGAGTTCTGATTTTGCCAGGGAAGCAATACAAAGTGAGAGAGGAGCAGGAGAGTAAAGGATATATGTCAGTGAGTGATCACAAAGACTGAGCATGACATCTGAGCTAGGAAAGGAGGGGAGAGAAAACAGTAAGGGAGAGAGAGATGGTGAAATTTGATAAGACCAATGGACTAGAGATTCTGGTGAGGTTAAAGGGTAGTGGAGTCTGGTATCAAAGGGAATGAACTGGAAAAAGAGGAGTTATATCAGAATGATCATTCTTGTGTTCACCAGGAATTGAGACAGGACAACTACTGTTGGGAGTGACCTAGTGCAGGAGCTAAAATCTTTGAGAAATAAAGGAGAGGAGCACTGATGTTTGCTTGATGATGACAATGCAGGCTAGTTGGTGACACAAGCTGTCAAAAGCAAGAGGTTTGGAGAGGGTGTGTGAGAGGAATGCTCTAAAGGCAGCAATGAGAAGCATGGAAGACATTTACCAGACCTTTAGGCTCTGTGGGACAATGGCCATGGGAGAAGAAAATTGTTTCTCTTCAGTGGGCTTCAGGGGACACAGAATCCTCAAGGAAGAACATGGGTTCTGCTAGGGCAAGACAAAGGGCACATTCAGAGAAGAGGGTGATGATATGGAGGAATTATTGAGGTTGCATTGCGTTTTAAGAGTAGGGAAAGGGTGTGGGAAGTGAAGTAAAGAGATGTGGTCACAGTCTTATGGAATTTAGAATGTAGAAGTTGAGGAGTATCATGGGGATTTGGAGTTTCTTGTGGCGACTGGCACAAATTGGAATGGAGATTATGATGAGGTGAGTTCTAATGGATTTGAGGCAGATCAATTCAAGATAGACTTTGAAGTTTGGAACAGGAGTGAGGAGGTGCCTGTCTGGGGCTTCCTATTGACCCCAAGAGATGTGGAAGTTCAGTCTTACACCTGGACCACTGGACAACAGGATGCTCCATATTGCTCCTGGAGACAGATCACATAAATCTGTGATGATGGAAAATGTGGCTAGAAACTACATATCATTCAGGGTAGAAATACAACTTGGAAAGTGAGAGGGGAATGGAAATGGGGTGAAAGTTAAGGAAGCTTCAATTTTTCTATAAAATCTCTATTCCTTTAAAAGGCAAAGTAAATATACCTAAATATTAACAGCAGCTAACTCTGAGTGGTGGAAACACTGGTGTTTATTATATTTAAAGCCTAGGACATTGTAGATACACAGTGAAAGCTATTTTTTGAATGAGCATGTTTTTCTGTTTTAAAAGCTCCTCCTACAAACATGCAAAACTCTCAAGTTAGCACACTATGCTACAAGAGCATAGAAAAATAAAAGAAGTGGGGGAGGTGTGAGAAATGCTTGAGGAGAGAGTGATCACTGATCTATGTAGAGCTCTACCACCATACACGAACCATATCGAAAATATGGAGTGCAAGCTGAAGATAGTCCTATCTCCATTTTACTTTGATAGTCTAAGGTTCTGGGTGAGTATCCAGAAAATGACCTTGGAAGACTGAGTTCTTCCAAGTAACTATCAGATCCTCACTCTTCTCCCCAACAGAGACACTGGGTGGTGCTGCTGTCCAAAAATTCTGCTCTATCCTGGAGTTATTATTTCAATCTAAAGACTCATTGGAAAAGACCCTGATGCTGGGAAAGATTGAGGGCAGGAGGAGAAGGGGACGACAGAAGATGAGATGGTTGGATGGCATCACCGACTTAATGGACATGGGTTTGGGTGGACTCCAGGAGTTGGTGATGGACAGGGAGGCCTAGCATGCTGTGGTTCATGGAGTCACAAGGAGTTGGACACGACTGAGCGACTGAACTGAACTGAAAGACGGCTATTCATCTAAGCAGCTACTATAGACGGGGCTTTCCAGATGGCGCTAGTGGTAAAGAAAGTGAAAGTGTGAGGTGAAGTCACTCAGTCGTGTCTGACTCTTTGTGACCCCGTGGATTATAGCCCACCAGGCTCCACGGTCCATGGGATTCTCCAGGCAAGAATCCTGGAGTGGGTTGCCATTTCCTTCTCCAAGTGATAAAGAAACAGCTTGCCAATGCAGGAGACATAAGAGACATGAGTTTTATCCCTTGGTAGGGAGGATTCCCTGGAGGAGGACATGGCAATCCACTCCAGTGTTCTTGCCTGGGGAATCCCATGGACAGAGGAGCCTGGCAAGCTACAGTCCATAAAGAGTCAAAGAGTCGGACACATCTGAAGTGACTAAGCATGCTTGCATGCTACTGTCGACTAAGCAAACTGCTTGGGTTTAGAGATATAAAGATGAATAGCTTCAGCAGATTCTCCTCTGATTACACTGCTACCATGTTCAGTGGCTAAGAAATTAGAAAATGTGACTTTTACATGGGAGAGCACCACTGTCACAGAAATGCCCAGTTGGGGCCTGAACGACCCACCCTTTCCATGAGCACCCCTCCTCCTCCAGCTGGTCAAGGATTACAGCAGACAACAGTACGCATCACTGGTCATCACCACAAGCTTTGGCTCCTTTGGATGTAAAATGCCGAGAGTACCTGAATATGGCTCCTTCATCTTGAATCTCAGAGTTTCAGGTGTTCAAAACTAACTGGGTAAGATGTATCTGCTTGTTGTAGAGGCCCCTGTTATTGTGGAGGAGTGAGTATACTTGGAAGGAAGGGAAGTGGACCCTCAGGACGAAAGTAGTGGGAGAAGCAGGGGAGGTAGGCCAGCCATCAATCCCTGGAGGAATCAGAGTGTGTTTGGATGGAGTCTGGGGAGGCGAATCTGGTATGAAGTTACTAACACCCAGTTGCAGGGGTGAAGTCCTGGGTAGAGGAGAGATAGTGGACTCAGGCCAGCAAGGCTAAAGTGGTGGGAGGGGCGAGGAGGCGTGTCTGGGATTCGTTGGCCAATCAAAGAGGACTGGGGCGGGGCCTGTCACGCACCATATAACTGAGGGGTTCCGCGCAGGGAGGCTAACCTCGTCTAGAGTGCTAAGCGGTGTCAGTGCAGCCCTCTACCTTTCTCTGATCTTCCAGCCTTCGAGTGAGGACGTGAATCCCCGCTGGAGTCAGAGGACTATGGGGACAGGACGGCGTGGCGGCTGCGGGGCGGTCGAATCGGGCCTGCAGGAATTGGAGGGGCAGAGATTAGCACAGGCGATTTGCAGCGGCACCTCCTGTCTAGTCCACACCTTCGTCTTCGCAGCGCCGCCTTCTGAGCAGGATTCTGATCCCTCTTGGGTTGGTCCCTGGCAGGTCCGAGGCGGGAGCCCCAGGAGCGGCCATCCACTGTGGCTGTAGGTCCGATGCTGAGGGGGCAAAGAGTTTGGAACTCAGAATGGGCCCTCTGGGACTGGCCCATCGCTCCCTCCCCTCCTGTGACTGCTAGGTTGGACTGGGCTACCAACAATGATGATAGCTATTTAAAAATATAAGCAAATTGCTGCTAACAACGTGGCTTATGAGGCCAGCCCTGTTATTTTTTATTTAAAATCCCTGTTTCCCCACCTGTGGAGACTGGTAGCTGATCGCTTGTCCAGGAGGGTCCTAGGGTGACCACGACGGAGGGGAGGCACATTCAGGACGTCTGGGTTGCTGGGGGGCCTCTCCATTCTTGTCTGGGCACTAGAAATGTCTTACTCCACCAGGGTGAGACCAGACATGGGCAGGAGAGCTCTGCTTTCTGGGCTCAGAGGTCTCCTATTGTCGCCTCTGGACAACCCTGGAATGATCACTGGGCACCTCACCTCCTAGTTTCATCTCCTCCTCTCTCCTCTTGGGGAGAAAACATGGTAAAATAAAAATCGACTCTGTTTGGTTTATCCCTTTCTGCTAAAGTTCTTGGTTTGATCGTAATTAGCTGTGCCATCTTACAGCATTTACAAACCAGTCCCACAAGGAGCTATTGTGAGACATGTAATTAGTTTTGACTGGATTTAATCCCTCCTCTTATTGTAGCCCATTAGTCTCCTGTCTTCAGGCAGATGAAATAGCAAGAAACTAGTCCAATTAATGCTACATTTGTATGCTGCTCCCTAACCCCCCAAGAAAAATGCCCCCCTTTCAAAGTAATTGAATACAAAGTGAAAGTGCTCAAATAGTGCTATCTCCTGTTACAAATTCATTAGTTGGTCAAATCCAGTCCTTAATTCTTATTCTATCCCTCTCTTCTCATGTGTTTATATTACCTCCATTTTACTTTTGCTGTGATTTTTAAGAGTCAGACATATTGACTCCGGGCTTCTAGAACATCTTTGTTTCTAGTTCACTTGATCCAGTGGCATTTACTGTCTTCAGAAACGGGATAATGATGTGGAATAAAATGTATTCTATTAAAAACATGACTCTTCTAAGATCTGTTGCTGTTTGCCTTTTGAAAATCTGCAGGTAAAATACATATTGACATTAAATGTGAGAATTTTGGCTCTTACTCATTAGTATGATGATGGTTTTACCAGGTAAGTTTTTTTTAAATATTTTTTTCAGTCTTTTCATCAAGATAACTGTGGTGTTGGAGAAGACTCTTGAGAGTCCCCTGGACTACAAGGAGATCAAACCAGTCAATCCTAAAGGAAATCAGTCCAGAATATTCTTTGGAAGGACTGATGCTGAAGCTGAAACTCTAATAATTTGGCCACCTGATGTAAAGAACTGACTCATTGGAAAAGACCCTGATGCTGGGAAAGGTTGAAGGTGGGAGGAGAAAAGGATGACAGAGGATGAGATCATTGAATGACATCACCGACTTGATGGACATGAGTTTGAATAAGCTCCGGGAGTTGGTGATGGACAGAGAAGCCTGGAGTGCTGCAGTCCATGGGGTCGCAAAGAGTCAGACATGGTTGAGCGACTGAACTAAACTGAACTGGACTTCGTCAAGATGAGTGATAAGCCAGACTTGTCCGAAGTAGAGAAGTTTGACAGGTCCAAACTGAAGAAAACTAATACTAAAGAAAAAAAAAAAAAAAAAAAAACAACTCTTCCCTCAAAGGAAAGTAAGTCATGGGGATTTTCTATTTGAGCCAAACAATTGTGAAAATTAATAGATTCTCTTAAATACATGCTTCTAGTAAATTTTGCTGCAAAGTAAACAATAGGGTACCAATTATTTAATGTAACCTTGAGTTAGTCATTTAGTCATTCAGTTGTGTCTGACTTTTTGTAACCCCATGCACTATAGCTCGCCAGGGTTCCCTGTTCTTCTACTTCTCCAGGCAAGAATACTGGAGTGAATTGCTATTTCCTATTGCAGGGGGTCTTCCTGACCCAGGGATCAAACCTGCACCTACTGCACTGCAGGCAGATTCTTTACCTTCTGAGCCACCAGGGAACCCTGATGTAACATTAAAAAATAACAAATTGTTGCCTTTTTACTTTACTTATACAAGTAAGTCCTTGCAAAATAGGCCTTAGAAGTAATGAGGGAATACAAAAAATGATTTTGTTGGAACATTACTAAGAATCACATTAAAACCAATCTTAAAATATTGGAAGTAACATTAGAAATTTAAGAGTTTTGTCCAATTTTAGATATTTGTCATTTTTCTGCATTAGCGTTTTGGGTCTTTTATCTCATCCATAATGAATCATGCAAACTATGGTTTTGGCCTTTTCTACCTCATGACAGGATGAGGTGAGATAATCAGTTTAAATATTGGGTATACTCAAGTCTCCCAGGGATCAAGGGATCAATTTGGCCCTCCCCACTTACAGCCTGCTGGAGAAACTCCAAGCCAAGGGAAACGTTTTGTTATGTAGCATTATCTGAAAGTTCCAAAGTTAGTCAAGATTGTCTGAAAAGGCTTATCTTTCTCATCGTATAGTGATAGATAATTCTGAAGAAAATGCTTCACTTGCCCCTCAGTCTCAGAGCAATCTGTGGAAAAAATGAAAACAGCATATATCTACCTCTCAAATGGGGAAAAATAAATCTACAGTTCTGGGTCTTCCCAGTGCATCAGGCCCGAGCACTTGTCTCATGCATCCAGCCTGGGCTGCTGATCTGTTTCACCCTAGATAATATACATGAAGACCCAGAGGAATCGGGTGGAGAGGGAGGTGGGAGAGGCGATCGGGATAGGGAATACATGTAAATCCATGGCTGATTCATGTCAATGTATGACAAAAACCACTACAATATTGTAAAGTAATTAGCCTCCAACTAATTAAAAGAAATGGAAAAAAAAAGAAATCTACAGTTAAGTCTAACAAATGTTTTGTTCATTACATTGCACACACACATACCTCACTGAGGATTTGTGGTTAATGCCTTGGCATTCTAAATTTAAAGAAGGTATGGCAGCCTCCCTGGTGGCTCAGAAGGTAAAGAATCTGCTTGCAGTGGGGGAGACTCAGGTTCAATCCCTGGTTTGGGAAGATCCCCTGGAGAAGGGAATGGCAATCCACTCCAGTATTCTTGCCTGGGAAATCCCATGTTCAAAAGAGCCTGGAGAGCTACAGGCCATGGGATTGCAAAGAGCTGGACACGACTGAGTGACTAACTCTTTCTTATGGCAGCTTCCAATGATTTGGCAATGAGTTCTTTTGGAAGAAATTGAACTTAATCTTAGGAAAATACCCTCATAATAATTTTTTTTGTGTTTGATTTTTCCCCAGCTATCCAACAGCAGAACAAAACGAGTGTGCTCAAACATCGTAAAATGGAGACCTCCTCTCAAGAGCAAATTTCAACATTGAGTGTCTTGGTCTGGCAAATCTTTGTAGAGATTTTAGGTATCTTCTGATGTCTTCTCACCTATAACCCCTGGCTAAGAGGTCATGGAAAGCCAATGGCCCCTCCCCTCATCTTAAAACTTCCATTGGTGCATAAATTCCAGCAGGTAGATGCTGTCAATAATCTCACAACTGATGATCTTTGTGTGTGTAGTCTGTACTCCCCCATAGGATAATCTGCTTTTCACTTTCTACAATGATTCCCTCTATTATTTATAATCATTAAGTTGCATGGTTTTGCATCTTCTCATAATTTATTTTCATTTCTAATGAAGCAGTAAAATAATAATATAACCAATATATTTATCATGGGCTCCTGTGGTTCATTTCTGGATGTCTTCTAAGGAATGAAAGTGCACAAAGGTACTTTTCAGCCAAATAAAATGAGTGCAGGAAAGCTATTTTAGCAAATTTGGCACACAAGAAAGGCCCCTTCTGTCCAGATAAAGTGGGTCCTGACTTAGGGATTGTGTGGCTGAACCACACCAACTTCATTTTGTCAGCTCCATCTTAGTCCACTCAGTGCTAACTTCCCCCTTTCTACATGATTGAACTTTAGCCTAATTTACAAGAAGTGAGTCCAAGCCAGATGAGTACCCTATCAACTTTTGCCCTTGCCTTCATCTGATGTGAGACCTGCAAGAGTGCTTTTGCTGACATAAATGGTTAATGGTCATGAAAGAGGGGAGGAACCCCGATTCCAGTTGCTGCACCTGTGCTTCTGTCTTGGTAGTCAGATTCTACTTTTAGCTTTGACCCCTTTAAATTCTTTTGTACCCTTTTTGGCAGTCAGTGTGCAGTGCAGCTTCAAATGCTTCTGAATTATCTGTCCTTTGGGCTTGTATGTGATTTACCCACAGTGAACTTCATAATTGCACTTTATGGTATTGCTTTATTTGTTTTTTTGGTCTCAAAGTTCCATCTCAGTATATGTGCCTCCCAACAGGGATGCTAAGTGCTTTTTCTGAAAGTTGGAATTATAAAGATAGAGAGCCTTGGGAGAAGAGGTCACGTAGACTAGCCCCTTTGTCTCAGAAATGAGGAAATGAAAACAAAGGGTCTGACTTAATTTTCTAAGGTGTATAAGGGATGGAATTTTAGATGGACTCTTCTTGCTTTTTGGAAAGTGCTTTTCAACTAAGGTCAGGGGACATGAAAGGCTGGGGTTGGATGGGGAGGGACAAGAGTCTTGCTAACACCCACTTTGCTAAGCACATCACATCTTTCATTGGGCATCAGCTTAGATAGCTAATGCCTGTTAATGAGCTGCAGCACAGAACTTCTGGTCTGGTTCTTGTCCTGAACAGAATTCACTGTTTTATGAACCAAGTATTTTTGGTATTTGTGGTGAGCACAGGTGTTATGAACCTAATTGGCTCCCCTCCAAAAAATTAATATGTTGAAGTCCTAATCCCAAGTGTGACTGGATCTGGAGGTAGGGTATTTATGTAATTAATTGAGGTGGGGGGAGGGGCATAACTGGATAGGACTGTGGCCATATGGGAAGAGGAAGAGATACCAGATCTTTCCCCTACATGTGAGGACCCAACAAGAAGATGACCACTAGTAATACAGAAAGAGAGGTTTCACCAGAAACTGACACTGCTAGTTCTTGATTTTGGCACTTCTATCCTCCAGTACTGTGAGAAAATGAACTTCTGTTGTTTATGCCACCTAGTCTACAGTATTTTGTTATGGCAAGCCTAGCTGATTAATATAATTGGTAAGTAAGTAAGTGTTAGTCACTCAGTCGTGCCCAACTCTTTGCGACCCCATGTACTGCAGCCCACCAGGCTCCTCTGTCCATGAGATTTTCCAGGCAAGGATACTGGAGTGGGTTGCCATTTCCTTCTCCAGGGGATCTTCCCAACCCAGGGATTGAACCCGGGTCTCCTGCACTGCAGGCAGATTCTTTACCGATTGAGCTACAAAGGAAGCCCAAGGGGATGCTGTGGCTTCATGGGCCGGGAAAGGAACCCAGGCCTCCCACGTGGCAGGCGAGAATTCTACCACTGAACCACCCATGCACAATATAATCAGGAATACATATAAACTCTCAAGAGTTTTCTCCAACAGCACAGTTTGAAAGCATCAATTCTTTGGTGCTCAGCCTTCTTACGGTCCAAGTCTAACATCTGTACATGACTACTGGGAAATCCATAGCTTTGACTAGACTGACCTTTGTTGACAACATGATGTCTCTGCTTTTTAATGCACTGGAATGCAAAAGTAAGGGCTACGTGGAGTAACAGGCAAATTTGGCCTTGGAGTACAAAATGAAGCAGGTCAAAGGCTAACAGAGTTTTGCCAAGAGAATGCACTGGTCATACCAGTCACACTCTTCCAACAACACAAGTGAAGACTCTACACATGGACATCACCAGACGGTCAATTCCAAAATCAGATTGATCATATTCTTTGCAGTCAAAGATGGAGAAGCTGTATACAGTCAGCAAAAGCAAGACCAGGAACTGACTGTGGCTCAGATCATGAACTCCTTATTGCCAAATTCAGAAGAAAGTAGTCAGTCATCCCAGTTAAGTCACTGGAATGACTTAAATTGAAGAAAGTAGGGAAAACCACTAGACCATTCAGGTATGACCTAAATTAAATCCCTTACAATTATACAATAGAAGTGGCAAATAAATTCAAGGGATTAGATCTGATAGACAGAATGCCTGAAGAACTATGAATGGAAGTTTGTGACATTGCACAGGAGGCAGGAATCAAGACCATCCCCAAGAAAAAGAAATGCAAAAAGGCTAAATGGTTGTCTGACGAGGTCTTACAAATAGCAGAGAAAAGAAGAGAAGCTAAAGGCTTCTTGTCACAAAACTCTTAGCCTTTTCCCTGCTTCATTTTGTACTCCAAGGCCAAACTTGCCTGTTACTCCAGGTATCTCTTGACTTCCTCCTTTTGCATTCCAGTCCCTGATGATGAAAAGGACATCTTTTTGGGGGGTTAGTTATAAAAGGTCTTGTAGGTCATTATAGAACCATTCAACTTCATCTTCTTCGGCATTAGCAGTTGGAGCATAGACTGGGATGACTGTGATATTGAATGGTTTGTCTTGGAATGAACCGAGATCACTGTTGTTTTTGAAATTACATGCAAGTACTGCATTTCAGACTCTTGTTGACTACGAGGGCTACTCCCTTTAATTCAGATGACCCATAGTAGTAGATGTAATGGTCATCTGAATTAAATTCACCCATTCTTGTCCATTTTAATTCACTGATTCCTAAATGAAGATGTTCACTCTTGGCATCTCCTGTTTGACCACTTCCAATTTACCTAGATTCACAGATCTAACTTTTCTGATTCCTATGCAATATTGTTTTTTTACAGCATCAAACTTTTACTTTCACCACCAGACACATCCACTACTGGGTGTCATTTCCACTTTGGCTCAGCCTCTTCATTCCTTCTGGAGCTATTTTTCTGCTGTTCTCCAGTAGTATATTGGATCCCTACTGACCTGGGGGTTTCATCCTTCAGTGTAATATCTTTTTGCCTTTTCGTCCTGTTCATGGGGCTCTCAGAGGAAGAGTGCTGAAGTGGTTTGCCATTTCCTTCTCCAGTGGATAACATTTTGCCAAACACTCCACCTTGACCATCTATCTTGGGTGGCATGATATTATATCTCTTGAAATAAAATAGGCTTTCCTTCACAATGTGGAACTATTAATATTTTGTTAGAAGCAAAATTAACTCTTCCTTGAAAGTTTAAGCAGATGCACCCTTGGAAGATTGCCATTTGGCAGATGGTAGCTCATTGATGCTCCAGTGTTCTTGCCTGGAGAATCACAGGGACGGCAGAGCCTGGTGGGTTGCTGTCTATGGGGTCGCACAGAGTCGGACACAACTGAGGCGACTTAGCAGCAGCAGCAGCAGCAGTTCATTAATGACCTCCATTTCCTGAGTTGTTGTTTAAGTCCTTGTTGGATCAATTTCTATAATTTGTTTGGCTCATTTCTATATGATTTTACATTCTTACATGTATAAATATTTTTGCATGTATTACCAAAGATTATTGAAAAGATTGTGCTTTTAAATTATTTCACACTTTATTTATATTTTTTTCTGTCCCTAAGGAGGTTCCTTAGAGAATTATGTGAATATATATTTTCCAACCATAAGTGTTCACCAGTTCTAGCCTTTGGAGTATTTTTAGAATCTAAGTATTATGAAGAAAACAATATTAAACTTGGTACATGATTAAGGAGGTGGAGACATGGTCAACCCATACTATAAGGTGGGCAACCTAATAATGGGAGTATAACAATAATTGAAGTTTTCTTCAAGGAATAAGTGGTCCAAGCCCCACATAAGTCTTTCCAGACTGGGAGCCCTGTACCAGGAGGATGAGCCCCCAGAATGCTTGGCTTTGTAGGTCAGTGAGGCTTACTTTCAGGAGAGCCAGAGGGCTGTGGGAAATAGAGACTCTACCCTTACAAGGTGCACAGAAAATCTTAACAAGCTTGGGAACCTAGGACAGAAGCAGCAATTTGAAAGAAGCCTTGGTTAAACCCATCTGCTAATCTTGGAGAGCCTCCTGGAGAGGTAGAAGGCAACTGGAGCTCACCATGGGGATATAGACATAGGTGGCAGCCATTTGGGGGAGCTGGTTCTACCACATGGACCCTGGTGCTAGAGTGCCACTTTGAAATCCTCCTTCTAGCTTATTCGTGCTATAACCCAGACCTGACCAACACACCTATCAGCACTAGTACTGGGATGCCTTAGGCCAAGCAAAAACGCAGGCAGAGATACAGACCCACCTTGAGACCCCTGAAGCCTGCAGTTACCCTGGGACCCAGCTTTGGCCACCCCAGGACCTGGCCCCACATACCAGTGGTCTAGAACTAGCTGCAGCACCAACCTCACCCACCAAGGGGTAGGCACCATCCCATGATACTCTGGACCCTAGTCCAGCTTACTGATGGGTTGAAACACCAGCTCCAGGACACTCAGGGCTATGCAGCCCACGTTCTCAGGACCCATCTCCATCTATCAGTGAGTTTGTGCTAGTCCTGGGAATCCCTGGGCCTCACCCTCCCCATAAGCAGGCCAAGACACAAGCTCTGTGACCCATGGGCCCCAGGACCCACCTCTACCTGTCAAGGTGGTACCACCACCCACCAGTGGGGAGACACCAGCCCCAGAACCATCAGAGCCGTTCATCCTGCCATATCAGGACGCATCCCACAACAAAGCTGGCTGGTGCCTACCCCAGGACCCCGAGCGTAACTTGGGCTGCTCAGCCAGTGCTGAGGACTAAAATTTGGCTGTACCTATGGACTGAGACCAGCTTCAGGACACTCCCAGGCCATGATTGCTCCGACCAGCAAGTGAATACTGCATCTAGGACTCCCAGGCCTACAGCTACACACTCCAGATCTCCTCGGGATCATTGGAGTACAGATTTATAATAAATGAGTCCCCTTATCAGGGTTATTATTTATTATGTTTGTGGAATATTAGAAAAATCATTTTTTATATTCATTTATTTGGCTGCATCGGGTCTTAGCTGTGGCATGCAGGATCTAGTTCCCCAATCCGGGATCAAACCCAGGACCCCTCACTGGGAGTGCAGAGTCTCAGCCACTGGACCACCAGGGACATCTCCTAGAAAAATTTGAAGAAAGAACTAGAAAAAATGATATGGTTTGCAATGATATCAGGAAAAACTTCCACCAAATCAACTGCAATTAAATTTTTCTGGATGGGACCTTGATATGGTCTTAAACAAGCAGAATGTAGTTTTGGGAGTGAAAAGCTCACTGCAGAGCCATCATAGATTCAAAACAGGACTGTGGACCCATAAGAAAACTAGTGTTTTACAAAATAACATAATCTCTGTTGTGTTCATTGTTGCTGTTTCAGTATCTCAGTGTCTGCCCATATGATATACAAATGTTTTTCAGAACTTTTCTGGCACACTGGTCAGAAATATAAACTATATATGAATTCCTGTGAATGAACTAGGATTTTTTTTTTATTGTGTTAGGTGTGTTTTCCATTTAGTGAATCCAATAACTAAATACAGGCATTACTAAACCAGTGTTATAACTGCACCATATGGGCCATGAAGCAGAAATGCAAGAGTGAGTGACACACAAGACATCTAGAAAGGAGTGAGGGAAAATGGGTTTCGATGTTAAAGACCTGGAGGGGAAATGAGAATATGTAATTATTCACTTTAGAGGGTGATTGAGGAACGTGGACACCTAAAGAGTAATCATGATCTAACAGTGTTAGCTACTGAAAATTCAAATTAGAGGAAGGGCTTTACAGCTTAAATAACAAACTGTAAGTTCCAACCTTAGGAAAATAGTATTAATTCGACAAGCATGCCCCATTCAAACTTTTTTCAACATTGTCTGTATTATAGAATTCATTGTAAAGTGTAAGGGTTAATTGAAACACGTTGCAGAAATAGCTGTATTTGAAAGTTCAAGAAATAATTGCTGTTTCAGCCTTTCTGATGATCTTTAGGATCATTATTTTATTTACCTCTTTTATTCTCTAACTCTCTAAGAGATAGGGTACAGTAATCCAGAATTTTTATGTGGGAAATGACAAAAAAGTAAAGTGAAAAAACTGATAAGAAAAATCAAAGTTACCTCAATCAAACTTCTCTCATCATACCCCATATTCAGAATTATTTAATATACATAAATGAGAAACCAAAAATAGTACAAAAATATCACTTTACTTTTCCAGATCCCTGAATTCTGAACTTACTATTCCTATATGCTCAGATTTATCCAATTCTAACTTTTCACCCTCTATTTCTTACCACATTTAAAAGAAAATCTACTGGGTTCTGTAGATTGGCTTTACTGTGTGCAGGCTTGCAGACCCAAGTTTGGTTTGGTAACAATTTTGGTAACCCAGATTGGACAGCAACCCTGAGTGTGCATCTCATCCATGGCACATCAACATCTGTTCAATGACAAGCCCTTGGGGCTGTCTCACAGACAAAGGTATTCAAGCAGCTGCTGGATAGGATCCAAAAGCAGCCTAGATCTAGATTCGACCTGCTGTTGGATGGGGCCCTTTCCTGATAGAGCTGGCTGCAAGCTCTAGTGTATCCAAAAACTAACACTGGTTCACTGGTGAGTGGGGCTGGGTCCTGGCACAGCTGGCTGAAGAGTCCAAGGTATCTCAGAGCTGGTGCTGACCTGCTGGTGGGTGGGACTGAGGCCCAGGCTGTCCTAGGCTACTACCAGCTCCACGGTAGGCAGAGCTGGGTCCTGGGGCTCTGACTGCAGGACCCTGGGTGTTCCAGGTCTAGTGCCTGTGTTCTCATGTGTGGGGACAGATCTTAGGCACTCTGATTGACAGGGTTGTATCCAGTGGCACCTGTGGGCTCAGGGCATCATAAGGTAGACTGGCTATTGGTGGATGGGCCTCTGTCTCTGCCTGGCTAGTTACCTGATGTGAGACATTCAATCCTGGTACCTATAGGCTGGTTGTCAGGATCAAGGCTCCGTCCCAAGGCTTATGAGCCAGGGGGAATATGTCAAAATGACATTTGTCAGCACCAGTGTCCATGTGGCAGAAAAAGCTTTCCAAAATGGATACCAACAGTATCTATGTTCCCAGAGATAGCTCCAGTTTCTCCCTACCGCTCCAGGAGACACTACAAGATCAGTAGGTGAGTCTGACTCAGGCTCCTTTCAAATGACTGCTTCTGTCCTGTCTCTATTTTATTGATTTCTTCTCTGATCTTTATTATTTCCTTCCTTCTGCTGACCTTGGGCTTGGCTTGTTCTTTTTCTAATTCCTTTAGATGGTTCTTTATTGAAGATGTTCCTTGGTTTTTGAGGTAGGCCTGTATGGCTATAAGTGAAAGCCTATAAGAGGAAACTCTTAGAACTGCTTTTGCTGCATCCCATAGGTTTGGAAAGATGTGTGTTTATTTTCATTTGTCTCCAGGTATTTTCTAACTTCCTCTTTGATTTCTTCACTGATCCATTGGTTTTTGTCTATCATATTCTTTTCTCTCCATGTGTTTGTGGCTTTTGCATTTTCTTTATGTAATTATTTTCTAATTTTATACAGAGTGGTTACAGAAAATGCTTAGTATAATTTCTTTTCTCTTAAGCTTGTCAAGGCTTGGGTTTTTTGTGGCATAGCATGTGGTCTGTTCTGGACGATGTTCCATGTGCACTTGTAAAGAATGTGTATTCTGCTGCTTTTGGTTGGAATGTTGTAAGTTTTTATTACATCCAACTGGAGTAACATGACACTGAAGGCCACTGCTGTCTCCTTATTGATTTTCTATCTAAATTATCTGTCTGTTGCTGTAAGTGGGGTATTAAATTTCCCTAACATTATTGTATTCTTATAAATTTCTTCCAAGAAATTTTAAACAGCAGATGATACACCTCTGGATGGAGAATTGTTGCATTAGAAAATAGACGAAAGAACTTATATAGAAAACCTCATAGAAAGGTAAATAAAGTAAAAGATTAAAGAGATGCCAAGAGACTTAAGAAATGGACTAAGAAGTTATTAACTGAATATTGTAGGCATGCCAGAAGTGGTAACCTGGCTAAATTTTAGAATAATAATATTCACAGAGAAAGAGTTGATATTTTTCTAGAATTTAGGAAGGCTATGTTTCCATAGATTCAGGAAGCACACCTGGACACATCAGAGTAAAGCTACAGACAAAGTTAGCATATAGATTATAATAGCAAACAAAAAGACACATTGTCTACAGAGCCATACCAAAGGCTGTGACAGCAAATCTACTTTCATAAACAAATGGTAGCCGAAAGCAAGTACTGAGAGCCACCCAGGTAGTGTTGCATTTGTAGCCCAAGTATCATGATAAGGCTTTGATAGACTCGAAGATGGATCACTCAGAACACCACAGCAAGGAAAGACTTACTGCCAGTCCTTAGTAATAAGCCACTTCAGGTGCACCTCAGCTGCACAGAGTTGCCTTGTCCAATGCCTTGTACTTCTAGAGTTGGCCCACTTCCAAGGACTGATCAAGGAGGTGTTATAAAGATCTGACTTTGTTGGGCCAGTGTGAAGTGACTTTAATGGCTCATTTCACCTTCAGAATTCAGCACGGGATCAGAAAATAATTTTGTAGAGTCTGCATTAGATGTACATGTCTTCCTCTGCCCACACTGGTCTTCTTCCCATCCTTTTCTTGGGCATTGAGAGTGCATAAATGTCCTGCACACCAAACACCTTATCATCCTTACAACTTAATTCAGAGAAAAAGACATTGGAGACAACGTGAAAAATCATGATATTTACTCCAATAGACACTATTATTAGGGAAATTAAATAAATATTCTTATTTAGGCTTCAGAGACACAGCGGAACAGGCCTCTGACTTTGCTTCTGACCTACCTGGACACTGCCCTGACTACTGCTGTGGGAGTCAGCCACATCTGCTGTGAGTGTGGAAGAGAAACACAATTGATAGACAGAAAGTGGATCTTGGAATTTGTTTAGTCCCTGGAGGAGGTCTAGCCAACCATTCCTGGATTTAGCAACACTCCAAGTTTTAAAGAACAAAGCAAATAGCATTGGAAAAAATTAACATAATACCAGAGCTGCAGTTTTGCTCACAGATTGAAGATGATAATCAATTTGTGGCCTGGGATTATAAGCAGGGAACCCCAAACTACAGTCTTTGAAGTCTCACCCATGGAGTGGACAGGCTACCTGGGACCTTTTCCCGATTGGGGCTCCAGATGTGCTGTGTCACGTGACTTCCCAGACCTGTTTAAGTCTGAATGTTGTTCAAAATCCAGTTTGATGATGCATCCTCTACTCTATTTCTCTTTTTTAAAAAAAATGTTAGCATATTGCAAGTAGGTTAGATAATTCTCTAATAAATACTTGCATTGTTTATTTGTATGTAATGATTGGCTTATTTTGTTCACAAATCCTTTGAACCTTAGATGAAAGTGAAAACTTTCAACAAAACAACTAAAGTAAAGGAACTCCTAAGAAATGTTTGTCACTTCTGGTAGGCCAAGGAGATGCATTTTCTTGGTCCATTTCTTAGGTTTCTTGACCTCCATTTAATTCTTTTATTCTCTTTATGAAGTATTTTGTAGTATTTATTTCATCTATCTTCCAGATCATATATTCTCTCTCCATTTCTGTCTCAGCTGTTTAAAATTTCTTTACTCTTCTGATGTTCAGTACTAGAAAGCTTATTTGCCTTTTGATAATTAGCTATTTATTACTCATGTTTTATGTATCTTATCATCTATTTAAATATGTTAGGTAATTTCTTGTACTTTACCTCTGATTATAAGTCTTTATAGGTTTCCATCTTGGTTTATAGTTTATGCTGATGGTGTTATTTTAGAGGGGAATGTTGTATTTGTTTAGGGGGGCTTCAATTGTAGGAACACTTGTAGAAGCCTCATTTAGGGTTAAGCTCCTCTAGATGCAATTAGATTTGCATTTGCCATATATATGAGTTTGCAAACAGAAATTACTTGGGCCATGTTGATAGCATTAATTAGAATACCAAAGCTACATCAAGGCACTCTTTTGGTTACAAATTCTTTAGGCAACATTTTATTCCTCACCCATAGCTAAGGACAAAAATTAGAATTTTCTTTGGTCCTTCCTTTGTTGTGAGAAAGCAAGCCCAGTTTTTCACTATGGGTATAGTCAATTACTCGTTTAGAATTATGTGTGTGTCTCAGCTGTCTATTGATTTGAGCCACTTTTCAAGCACATCTGAGTATCTAAAATACTGTTTAACATAACTTTGTATATTACAATTTATAATAGGAAGATTTTAAATTTTTTACACAATTTCCAAATGTGAAATGTAAATATCTGTTAAAAATATAAACCATCCTAAGACCACCCAGTGATAATCACCTGATACCTAAGCTACACTGCAAAGTTTCAGGCAATCTTCACACACATACCTGGTGCTGAAAGGGGCCTCTTTTCTTGTGGGGAGGTCCAGCAGGACAGCCTAACCTTTTCCATGGTAGCTCTATGTCCTCAAACAGCAAGGCAGAAGGACATTCTGTCTTAAACCTTAGGCTGGTAAACTGCCTAATACAATTTCCACCATTTTTATTCATTGCTCAAAATAATCAAAGGCCTCATCAGCTCAAGAGGAGAGGGAAACAGACAAGACTTCTTATTGGAAGGAGTACTCAGGGACGAGTACCTGAATCCAATAGCCACTGAAATCAAAGTCAAGCTTCTTGAGATGTTTTTGGGTGCCATACACAGAGTAAGGCTATAGAAATAAGTGTTTTGTTCACTATACTATGGTGACTGTCTTTGGATTGGCTTACTCTTTACTTATTACTAGGAGAGGGACACCTACTATTTAGTGGAATCTTATACTGCATGCCACAGCTTTCACACTAAAGTGGACTGAAAATTCTAACCACTATAAACATCCTCTCCCACTTGTAGGGCCATGTATATAGACAAAGAAACACGCAGGTATACAGCAAGGAGAATATAAATACAGATTTCTTGGTGAAAGGAACTCAGACAGACCTGGCCTGAATAACTAATTTTTCCAACTTAGGGACACAGAGTTTTCTCATATACCTCATGGCCCTCTTCTTTTTGAGTCCTCTAATATCTGACATTTATTTGTAATCCATCCTTCTCAATTGTGAAAAGTGCATATCCACAGAGTCATAAATGGGGCAGTTTTGAGGAAAAAAATTAAGGAGAGGAAAAGCATAAAAAGCTGCCCTTGCATGATGTTGGAGTTTGGTTAAGGGAAACACTTTATTATATGTTTTTCACTTGAATTATTTTCCAAAGGGAGATTTGAAATCATTGAAGGTCATTCTTCTATATCAAGATATTTCCTACCAAGCAGGTTCATCAAGAGAAGCATGGTTTCTGTAATCCTCTGATAGAATCACTCAAAGGCAAAACCATGCATAATAATGGATCAGACACTGAAGTGAGATTCAGGAAATCACCTGGATCCTCGTGTCAGTTCTAATTCAGTAGCTATGTGGCTCTGGGTAATGCTCTTCACCTACCAGAATATGGTAAAGGACTCAAGTTTTCAGACAGTTATATTACACAGATATATTACGTAAGCCAGTCTATTTACCTCAATAAGCACAGTAAACTTGCATATTACTCCTACTTAAAACAAATTTCCCTCAGGTGCATGTCAAAATACCTGCTCAAGCATCAGACCTACCATGCTATATGACTTCTGCTTATCTTCTCAAAGATTGATGAATTTCACAATGCCTCTGCATAGAGGAATACTGCAGTTATTTCTGCAATAGTTTGAACTGAACAAGTTTCAGCTCTCGTTTATGTTTTACAATAAATTCTATCATACAGATTATGTTAAAAAACATTTGAACTATTTCCCTAGGGTTGAAACTTATAGTTTGTTATTTAAGCAGTAAAACCCTTGTCCTAATTTGTGCTTGCAGTAGCCAACACCATTAGGTCATGATTATTCTTTTTTTTTTTTTTTTTTTTTTTTTTTTTTTTTTTTTTTTGGTTTTTTTATTTTTTTATTTTTTTTCCAGTGGGTTTTGTCATACATTGATATGAATCAGCCATGGATTTACATGTATTCCCAATCCCGATCCCCCCTCCCACCTCCCTCTCCACCCGATTCCTCTGGGTCTTCCCAGTGCACCAGGCCGGAGCACTTGTCTCATGCAGATGAAGCTGGAGCCCATTATACAGAGTGAAGTAAGCCAGAAAGATAAAGAACATTACAGCATACTAACACATATATATGGAATTTAGAAAGATGATTATTCTTTAGGTGCCTGTTTTCTTCAATCACCCTCTGAATTGAGCAATTATATATGCTCATTTCCCCTCTTGGTCTTCAGCATTGAACCCCATTTCTCTCCTTCCTTCCTAGGTGTCAAGTGTCATTCACCCATGCACTTCTGTCTTCATGGACTACATGATGCAGTTGTAAAACTGGTTTCCTAATCCCTGTATTTGATTATTGGATTCACTAAATGTAAAACACACCTAGCCCAATAAAAACATGCTAGTGGGTTAGGTTTGCTGACAGGAATTCTCACATAATAACAATGTACAAGAATCGACTGGAAAAACATTTGTATGTCATATGGGTAAACACTGGGATATTGAAAGCAGCAACGATGAGCACAATAGAAATGAAATTATTCTGTGAAATAATGTCTCATTCCTATGGGTCCACAGTTCTCTTTTCAAAAATGCAATGGCTCTGAAATGAGCTTTTCATTTCCAAAATTATATTCAAGTTGTCTACAATCATCTCAAGGTCCCACCTAGAGATATTTTCTTGCCATTGCTTTGGTGGAAGATTTTCCTGGTCTCCTTGGGAATCATATTCTTTTTTAAAAGTTCTCTTATAAGGTTTCTCTAATTTTCCGCAAAATGCTAAATAATATTCTTGATAATTGGACTCAAATTTCCTAAATATTTACTGCAGTGACCAGAGAAAGCCCTGGAGATATAATAGCCCATCAGAATTCTTCTATATCGGACCAAAAGATACACACCTTCATTTCCCATTCTTGAAAAGGCACTGTCCACTTCATACCTGTACTACTCAGGGAGGCTCTCTCTAGTATCTTGCCACAGGACCTCAATTCTTTTTCTTTATCACATGAGGTTCTGCCAGTTTAAAGAATGTCTTTTGTTTTTTCTGTCCTGTAGAGCCCTGTCCTTTTCCTGAAAGGCTCAGGAAAAGTTTGATTTCGTGGATTATCAAGATTTCATCTCAATGTTTGGCTGAGAGTGGTGTATTTACAAGTTCTTATATCCTACACAATAGGAAATAATTACAACTATAGGTGTAAAGAATACTTTGTAACAATTGAAAATGACACACTGTCTTCTCACTCACAGAGAGAAAAAGAAATAAAATACTTAAAGGAAATTACTGAACATTCACAGAATTGTGAAAATGACTGTGGTGGGGCCACCTTGTTTCTCATAAGTAGTCACCAGTGTTCTCTTAATGAGATGGAAGAAGCAGGAAATATTCCCATGTTTAGTTCAAAATACATATCTCCTATGGGTTGAATTTGTGCCTCTAAAATTAATGTGTCTATGCCATAAACACTCATATTCTTATGTGATCATATTTGGAGACGAGTATTTACCAAGTAAACAAGTTCAAATATGTTCATTAGAGTAGGTCTTAATCTAAATGAGTTATATCCATATAATAAGGGAAAATCAGACATAGACACATACACATAGGGAAGAAAACGTGGACAGGTATAGGGGGATTTCAGTTATCTGCAAGCCAAGGAGAGGCTTCACACCTTGCATAAGATCAACTCAGATAAAACCTTGATTTGGACTTAGAGCCTCCACAAGTATGAGACAATAAACAAATGTTGTTTAAGTGACCCAAACACTAGCATTTTGTACAGGAGCTCTAGAATACTTGAGAAAGTGTTGAAAGTGTTAATCGCTCAGTCGTGTCTGACTCTTTGTGACTCCATGGATTGTAGCCTACCAGGCTCCTCTGTCCATGGAATTTTCCAGTCTAGAATACTGGAGTGGGTTTCCATTACCTACTCCAGTGAATCTTACGGACCTAGGGATTGAACCTAGGTCTCCTGCATTGCAGTGGATTCTTTACTACCAGGCCATTTCCTAATACTTATATAATATATAAATGACCTTGATTAGTTTTATAAAACCAACTATAAAGTAGATAATCATGCTTGTTACCCTACTGTCAAAGTAGATAAATAGTCATACTTGTTACCTGCTGTCACCAGACCTGAACACCCCAGGAAGACAGTTATTGGTTCAGTCAGGAAAACCTCACTGTAGAGTGGTTCAGTGACTGTGGCTACCCGTTTGAGTCCCTCCTTGGCTGACATGGAGTCAACATGAACTTTTCAGCTTCTCTGACTGAATGAATGCTCTCACCTTTCCTATGATGTTAAGTTGCAAATCATGAAGGTTTTCCACTTCAAAAACAAGAGAATGAGGGTTGAAAAGAATGACATTAGATCATCTTAATGAGTTAGGGTAGAAACTTGTGATTCTAAGAAGTGTGAAATGGTTTTGTTTCCTGAATTTTCTGTTGCACTTAACTTCTATGCTGTGTAGGAGTCCTCTTTTTATGTGAATCCATAAACAATGGTAATGTTGAGAAGGTTTCTGAATGGAGTATGCCTATCCTATCAACATCGTCATTCGTGAGTTGAGACCGGCAATTGCTACTTAAGCTGTCAAGCCATTTCTCTTATTTTGCCTTTACAGTGAACCACAACATTGCAAAGTGATTGCTCACTAGGCTCTTATTTCCTCAATCATCAACTGAAGTGAATAATTACTAGTGTTACTCCTCCTTCCAATCTTCAACTCTGCTTTTCCCTTCTCCATCCTAGATTTCCTGTGTATCAGAGACTTTCGAAGTCCCAGTTATCCCTTCAAAACCCAATTGTGGCTATTTTTAATGTCTTTTTATATATAACTGATGTGTTCATTTAATTTCTGAATTTACAAATGTGAAAGAAACACAGGTCATTAAAATATCTAATGGACTCTGTTTCTTAAAATTACTTCCTACACAATATATGTATTATATTTAGGTCTTCAGTCCATTTTGAGTTTATTTTTGTATATGCTGTTAGAGAATGTTCTAATTTTACTTTATTGCATGTAGCTATCCAATTGTCCCAGCACCACTTATTGAAGAGAGTGTCTCTCCATTTGTACATTCTTGCTTTTTTAAAATTGTAGATTAATTGATCATGGACTGCAAAGGGATCCAACCAGTCAATCCTAAAGGAAATCAGTCCTGAATATTCATTGGAAGGACTGATGCTGAAGTTGAAACTCCAATACTTTGTGACATGATGTGAAGAACTGACTCCTTGGAAAAGACCCTGATGCTGGGAAAGATAGAAGGTGGGAGAGAAAGGGACGACAGAGGATGAAATGGTTGGATGGCATCACTGACTTGATGGACATGAGTTTGAGTAAGCTCTGAGAGTTGGTGATGGACAGGGAAGCCTGGCATGCTGCAGTCCATGGGGTCACAACGAGTCATACACGACCAAGAGACTGAACTGAACTGAACTGACCATAAGCCCATAGGTTTATTTTTGGGCTCTCCTGTTCCACAGATCCATGTGTCTATTTTTGTGCCAGTACCACACTGACTGGATTACTGTAGTTTTCTGTTATAGTCCAAAATCAGGGAACCTGATTCCTCTAGTTCTGGTCTTCTTCCTTAAGATTGTTTTGGCGATTCAGGGTCTTTCATCTTTCCATACAAAATTTAAAATTGTTTGTTTTAGTTCTGTGGAAAATGCCCTGGTATTTTCATAGGAATTGCATTGACTATGTGGATTGCCTTCGATAGCACGGTTGTTTTAACAATATCAATTCTTCCAGTCCATAAACAAGGTGGACCTTTCCTTCTGTTTGCATTATCTTCAATTTCTTTGATCAGGGTCTTATTCTTTCTAAGTACAGGTCTTTCACCACCTTAGATACGTTTATGCCTAGGTGTTTTATTTCTCTCTTTTTTAATTCTTTTTGTCTCACGCTGGTGGTTTTTCAGCAATAAAAGTGATCATTTTCTGAGAAATAGCCACTATAAATCATTAATCAATTCCAGATTGTGTGGTATTTGGGGGACCTAAATAATGTTTAAAAAAACAATTTAAAATTTGCAAAATGTTAAATATTTTTAGTAAGTATTCCTATTTCTGTTTGTGTTCTGTATTTGGAGAATGGGATTTTGTCATTTTCTTCATAGTGATTATTGATTTTGATAAGTTTTGGAGATAATAGCTGGTCAATTAATTCCTATGATTTTCAGGAGCACTCTGCTGAGGAAGTCAAGAGTTTCTGCTCCTGGCACTGTAGGTCAATCAGAAGGAAAAGATTCTGTGTTGGAGTAAAATGTCCACCAAGTGACCTGAGTCACTCTGATGTCTGAAAGAGCTTGAGTTATGGAAGTCAGTCAGACTCTCTCAGGAAGCTTTAACTGATTATTACATTTTTCAACTTCAATGACTTTGGTGACATCTTTCAAACTTCTCATGCATCAATAGTAGACATAAATCAGCTGAGGTGAACAGATGACTGTCTCCTTCACGGGGTAGAGTTCAAAGATTTTTCTGGTGGAAGTCATGGAAAGTTTAAAGATACTACTGAGTTTGACCGACTGTGTGGTTAAACGTGGGGGAGGGGCGGTGGGAGTTGGGGGTGGAGCATCCAGTGTCACGTGACATGGGCTGCCATAGTAACAGGCCTCCTACCTTGCATTTTATCCAATCAGATATGGAGTGTTTGTGACTTCAGGGAAAGCAGGGCTTATAAACTCCGCCAACTGCCTTCATTGTCCTTCCTTGTGAGTAGTGGGGACTGGTGGCTCCGACATGGCTCAACCATCCTCTGACAACTCTGAGGAAGACCTGGGCACCAACGAAACCGGGACCTCCAAAGTAGAGCCCTCTGAAACGGAGCCCTCTGAAACAGAGACCTCAGAAACGGAGCCCTCTGAACCGGAGCCCTATGGTGCCGAGCCAAAGAAGGCAAAACAAAAGACAGCTAAGGGCCGCCGCCACCGTCACCGCCTCCGCCACCGCCGCCGCTGTCTGGACAACTTTGCAAGCTTCGCCACCTATTTCCCCAGGGTGCTGAGGCAAGTGCACACAGGCCTGAGCCTTTCCCACGAGGCCGTGAACGTCATGGATTCGCTTGTGAAGGATATGTTTGAGCGGATAGCCGAAGAGGCCGGGCACCTGGCCCGCTCCAACAAGCACTGCACTATCACGAGTGGAGAGATCCAGACAGCTGTGCATCTTCTCTTGCCTGGGGAGATCTGCAAGTACGCAGTGTCCGAGGCCACCAAGTCGGTCATCAGATACAACACCCGCAGATGAACTGCCTCATGACCACTTCAACATCGCAAACCAAAGACTCTTATCCGAACCACCTGAAGGGAAAAGACCTGTAGCAATAAAGAGCCATATCCATCCACTCTGTGTTCTTTACGTATGCCCTACTTTCCATCTTTAAAACATTTCCACCCCAAGGAAAACATTAAAAACCTCATCAAGTTTGCTTCAATAAGCGTCGGTTGTGTCATTTGTTCGATGGAAAATCGTGTCCATTTTTATTAACATATTGCAACTCGTCCCTTTCCTAAATGGTTATTTCTATTCGTGGTTTCTCAGTCAGCGATTTTAGGGATCTTTATGGTCAAAATTCTTTCCCTAAAAGTTTCATTGGCCTTCTTCATTTTCATTCTCCCACCTATATTTGGGTATCATCCAGATATTTTTATATGGGGTATAGCAACCGATAAAGAGCAGTGTGTGCCTCCCGGGTGGCTCAGCGGTAAAGAATCTGCCTACAATGCAGGAGTTGCAGGAATGGCAGGTTCGATCCCTGGGTCAGAGAGACCCCATGGAAGAAGGCATGGCAACCCACTCCAGTATTCTTTTTTGTTGTTGTTGTTGCTGTTTTTAAATTAATTAATTAATTTTACTTTACAACATTGTGAGAATCCCATGGACAGAGGAGCCTGGTAGGCTACAGTTCATAGGGTCTGAAAGAGTCAGAAATGACCCAAACAACCTAGCATGCGGGCATCCATTTCTTAGGGCTTCACAGTTGGCATCAGTGGTAAAAACAACAACAACAACAAAAAAAAACCTGCCTGCAATGCAAGAGACACAGGAGCCCCAGGTTTGATCCCTAGGTGGAGAAGGTTCCCTGGAGGAGGGCATGGAAATTCATTCCAGTATTCTTGCATGGACAACCCCCATGGACAGAGGACCCTAGTTGGCTACAGTCCATGGGGTCGCAAAGAGTCCCATATGACTCAAGATACTTAGCACACACAGATACATCCATTTCTTGTTGTGGGACATGTCTCTAGTTCTTTGCATCAGCATAAGAGGAGGATGTTCAGCAATTAAGAGAAATAAGATGACTCCTTCTTCTACCTCAAGTATTTGACTGCTAATGCTTAAGAGAATATTTACTGAATTTAATGTCCATTGTGTTTTCTTCTTGGTGCATTGACATTTTTTTCTATAGGTATATTGCTGAATCTCAGAGTAGTTGGTGATTTTCCTATTCCTTTTTTAAAAGGTTGATTTCAAGTTTACTACATCCTTGGAGAGAGATAGGGCACTCCACAATTTCAGTTCTTTGTAATTTACTATGGTTTTCATTAGAACTTAATATTTCATTTTATTTTATACTACTCATTTTGAACTTTAAAATAAGCAACAAAGATATGCTGTACAGCACAGAGAAATACAGCAATTATCTGTTAATAAATGTAAACAGAGTATAATATATAAAACAATTGAATCACCAAGTTGTAAACCTGAACAAATAGAATATTGTAACTCACATACATCCATAAAAATTTTAAAGTTAAAACAAACTTATCAGTACAACAGAATTTGGATGTGGAAATCTGTGAAGGATGTCACTCTCAACAAAACAATGAGACAAAAGCTAGGAGGAACTACAAAATTCCAACCTTTCCTTGATCCCAGTTATAGTGTCTTCTCTAGGTCTTTCATGATAGAGTTCTATAAGTTCTAAATTATTTTCGTAGAATTTTAATTTTGCATTTTATTCTCCTTCTCCCAATGTGTATTATGGAATTCTTCAGAAGCATTTTATGTGTGATATGCAATAGATAAAGTGAAAAACTGACATACCCATCCACCACCTCTATTATACTTGTCCCACATATCCCAGTTTATTTATTTATTTTCAACATATCCCAGTTAATCAAACATTTAAATATATCAATGGGGACTGATATATAGTACAGAAATGGCAAAACAAAATTTTCACACACATTTCAATTTTCTAATTCTCTGGTTTTTGAAATTGTTTTAGAAATCCATACAGATGTATCTAATCAGTTATTTTCTAGAGGAGAATCTTTTGATCTTTAAAACACAAACTTTCATGACCTGCAATTTTATATCCATCAGAGAGAGTCCAGAAAAAGCATTTCAAGCATCTATCTCCACTGGTACAGCCAATGGGGGACTGGCAGCCTGTGAGCCACAGCTGTTGACTCAAAGTGTGGTTGAGTGACCAGAGCTCAAGAGATAATAGCCTTTCTATGAAAATCAGACTGGAGGTTAATGGGGAAGGAACTGTGGTACTGTGCCAGTTCTTTTTTGGTTCTTTATTTATATTTAGTTACGGAGATTTAAGGACATGAATCCAGAGCGGGTCATGTCTTCAGGCCCTTACAGCAGTGTAGAGGAGAATTATCAGCAATATGAAACCTGCAGCATTTCCTTTTACCTCTAGATGTTTGACTGTTCAGCTTCATGTTAAAGTTCATGGCTTTGCTTGCACATTCTTTTTTCTTTGTGGTCCAGGAGGATTTTTATTTGATTTTCACTTGTGTAAACTTCCTATATGTGGAGTGATGAATTTTAAAGATGTTGCTAATTTTCTATTAGTTTCCTTGATAAACAAGTTTCTAACTTATGACATCTGTTGAGAGAGAATATTCTGCAGGATTTCAATCCTTTACAATTCATTATGATTTGCTTTGAAGCTCATTGTTTCATCCTATTGTGAAATATTTCATGTGAACATTTAAAATAAGCTGTAAATAACTCTTTGACTAGGATAATGAAACATGTGGAAGATGTTTCTGTTATGCAAAGAATTAGATAAAAGTGATATAAACTATAAAATTTAAAAAAATTCAGTGCTCTTTCTTTGGAGAGAGCAAAAACAAATTGTTATACCTCAGACACAGCACCACTTGCTGAAGAGTAAAATGGGGGTAGGGTTTGATACTAGAGTTAATGGACTATTGCAAGTATGAATGGGGCCAGTATTACCTCCAGACCTCTCTTTGAGTCAATAGTAAAAGAATTTAGGTAAATAAGCCCTCTCGAGAAGTTCATTTTTTTTTTATTACTCTGCAATGTTGAAAATTAGGATGAAGGATTTTGAAGAGAAAACAAGAGCTTACTATGCAACCTATCATTGGAATCAACCATGAAATCCAGTGCATGCCTCACTTTGTGTAGCAATTAGAAATTCTTATATCCACTGGAAAAAAACTTCAAAGGTGGAAACTCTGTGCAGAGACAGGTGCCTTTTCTGAGAAACAAGTGTGAACTATTTGAAAAGAGTAACATCAGAAAACCACTTAATGTCTATGTTGCTAATTGTTGCTGCCTCAAAACATCAGTTTTTCTTACTATGAATCAGAAAGGCATCACCAAGCTTATTTTTGCATGCTGTCCCAAAGCTATGGTCGCTGCAAAAAGTAATTCTGAGGGATCTAATACACTAAGACACTGCTATCATGCTTTGTGTATTTTGTGTTTGTAAATACAGAAATGCAATAGGATCACTGTTGAAAGATGTTACAGATGCAGTATAATTGGTCTAGAGAGTGAAGACTGGGAACGTAAGGGAGGACAACACATAAGAAATCTAGAAAGAAAAGAAGAAAATTGGAATTTTGTTATTGTTGTTGAAGATGGGAGGGGGAGTAGCGACCCTGATTATATACTTTACTGGGCCCTTTTGGAAAGAAGGGCAGCTAGTGTCCAATCACGATCTAATGGTGTAGTTTACTTGTGAAAAGGAAATGAGGGAAAACCTTCACTGCTTAATCAACAAATTATAATCATCAATGCATGGAAAATAGTATCCATAGGTCAAACATACCCCATTAAAACTCTTTCCTCCATTACCTCTGTTATGGAATCCATTTAAAGTGTGGATTCAAAAACAGTGAATGAATAACCAAATTTTGAGGAAAAAAATTATTACAGATTACAGGGACCAGCCTGAGTGAGCCACAGCCATTGTTCAAAATGTTCACTGTCTGAAGTTCAAGGCAGTTTTCCCATGTCCATGGAGTACATGCCTTCCTGGATGTTCAGCTTTGGTAACAAGGATGGTATCCGGTGCCATTCTTTGCCTGCACTGTCTTTGCTGAATTGCTTGAATGATTCTAATTATGGTGATTTAATAATATCATATTAGTTACCTGGGCTGATGAACAAAATGCCTGAGATTGGTTTACTTGTACTGCACATACTTAAGGTCTCACATTTCTGGAGGTGAGAAGTCCAAATCAAGATGACAGCTGATTTGGTTCCTTTAGAGTGGTATGAAGAAAGCATCTGTTCCAGTCTTCTTACCTTTTCTTGTCAAAGTGGCAAAGAGAGCCCTATATTTGTTCAGTTTCCTTCCTATGTGAGAGTCTCTGTGTCCATATTTCCTCTTTTTACATGGCTACAGGTCATTTTGGATTAGGGGGCATCCTAATGAATACAGTTGAACTTCATTCCTCTAGGACAGATTGTATCTCCATAAATAGTCACATGTCAGGTACTAGTGTTGAAGACATCAGCATAGGATTTTAGGGAGAATGAATACAACTCAAATAAGACATGAATTTTGAGTTGTAGGTGGGCATATCTCCTCATGCTTCCATTATATTAAGAGCACATTGGTGTTTTTCACACATAAATAGTGGTTTGACGCTTACTGGGTGGTGTAGTTAGAGTTTCTTAATTCTTCTAATCCATGTAAGCATAGAATTTTGATGGAAAGTCTTACCTAAACTGATTAATTTTGATAAATTAAGGCTTTCAAATCAATCAGCAATCTGTGATAAACTTAGACTTTTCATAGTATGTATCATTTACTGATTGTTGCATTGTAAATTGTTTCAGAATTTAGTGAATTAAAACAGCAATGATTTATTACTTCTCATGTATCTGTGGGCTGGCTGAATGCTTCTGTTGATCTGTCTGGTATGTATCAGTATTCTATTTGTAGCTCCCTCTTTTTTTCATGGTATACTTTATATCACATTGCTTCAAAATTAGCAGTGTACATATAGGACTTTTCTCTGTTTGGTAAAATTGTTGTTTGGTTATAAGCAATGTTTTGTAGATACTCCTATAACAATAATAAAGAAGAGAACAGTAGTGACTACTGCTGAGCTCACTTGCTCAGTCGTGTCCAAATCTTGGCAACCCTATGGACTGTAGCCTGCCAGACTCTCTGTCCATTGAATTTTCCAGGCAAGAATACTGCAGTGGGTTGCAATTTCCTTCTTCAACACTAATGAGTACTTAAGAGAAAATAAGGTAACTGCTCTCATGTGATTTTCCTCAGCTATTTGAAGATTGAATAGTTGTATTTACTTTTAAAAAGTTTCTCACTGTCCATTTCAGTAATGATGAGAGAAAAATTTCAATTCAGTCCTTATAAATGCTTTAAAATGTTAATTATCATTTGCTTTAAAAACTAATTATTTCTGTTATGTTTGCTATCCATTTTTCTGCTTGTAAAATAAGTTTTAAATTTTCCTATTGATTAGAATGTTTAAACCTCAAAAGGATGTCACTCAGTCAAACAGTGAGACAAATGATGGATAACCTACAGAAATCAAAACTTTTCTTCAGGCCTTAAGAAAAGGGACAGCACTGTCCTGAAGGGATAAAACAGAAAGTTTTAACATTTCAGGTACCCACAAGCTCAGGAGAAAGACTAGGGCAAGGCAGGATACTAGAAAGAGGTTAACCACTCTGAGTTGTGTGCCCATGAGGAGGACAATTTCCTGATCAAGGAGGGCCCTAAAGACCTTTTTTCTTTGGTCCAGTGTGGAACCCTGTTCTGCTGTTACCTCTCAAAAACTGTCTTATGTCCATTAGACTAAGGCTTATGAAAGATAAGCCACTAGAAATATAACTTATATGCTTGAATGTGATATGAATTCTATGAAAATATTTCCAAAAGATGGACTTCCAAGGAGACCAGGAAAAACTACCACCAATGGATCTGCAGGTAAATACCTCTTTGTAGTACCTCAGGATGCTCTTACACACCTGGAACAAAATTCTGGATGAGAAGAACTCTTGGTAAAGCTCAAGGCCGACTGAAACACAGGAAATCTAAAAAAGAGTGAAACAGTGGGGATTGATGCTGAAGAGATTAAAGCCAAATATGATAACTGACTTCGGTAGGTAATTGAGGGAAAAGGGCACCTAGTGAACAATCATAATTTAACACTGGGGTTTGCTGAAATGACTTTATGTTTATATGGAAAGAACTTTATGTTTAATAACAAAAGATGAGTAAGAACTTGGAGAAAATAGTATTAATAGGATAAACATACCACATTCAAACATCGCTGACATTATTTGTATTATAGAAATCATTTGAAAATATAAAAGGTCCCAAACACAGTGCTAAAATAATTAAAGCTAAAAATTCCAGAAGCAATATGTTTCCAAAGTGGAAGAAACTGAAGTTACTTTTCTGACTGGTTCAGATCAATCTTATTTGGTTTTTTCCTGAAGAGTATATCTTCCCATTTTGGAAAATTGGAAGCTTTCATGACTTGCACCTCTACATTGGGAGGAGGCTGGAAGTTTCCAATCAGAGCAGCTCAAGCTCCACTTGGGACTGGCTCAGCCAGTGAAAAGCCTGCAGCTCCTGAGTCAAAACCCTTGACTCAAAGTGTGAACACTCTTCTGGGCTGAAGCAATAGGAGTCTTACTAGCACCTGAAGCCTTTGAGATTGAGGTAGGCAAGGGGTGTTGGTCCTTGTCATTGGGTCAAACTGTTATAGGGCGACACAGGATACACCAATCACAGCCTTCTTGGGAGGTTTGACTTTTGGAGATTATGGCGTATATTGGTATGATTTGTTACCTGTGGTTTGCTTCTTGGCTGCTGTTTAATCATGGTGGTTTAATGATATGAATTCAGAGACTGTCCTGGATATGTTTTTTGTCCCTTGAATCAAAAAATGACAAGAAGTTGATTAATAATATTTCATGTAAGATTTTTAAATGCTTAGTTGTAAACAGAACTCTTCAGACATTAATTAGTAAGATCTCATCACTGTAAATTTCCACTGCTGTTTCTAATAATAAAATTTAGCTTTTCCCCCTTCATGATTGAAATCATCTTATTAACAGTAGAATTAGCTGTCCCTTAAATGTCCAAGAGGAAACACCATAGGAAGCCTAGTCATTGGGAATGAAACCACTGATGACTCCCATTTCTTAAATTCTTCTAAAGTCTTTTTTTGGTTCAATTTCTGTAATTTATTTCTACATAAATATATTTAAGAAATACCTTTGACTATTATCATATATTCTTGAAAGTTATGTGATTTTAATTTTTATGGGTTTCTCAATTATTGATTCCATTTTCATCCCATGGTGGCTTCTTAAACAGTGAGGTAACATTTTTTTTCCCAACTAAGAACTCTTATATATATTCACCATGTGTGTTATTTTTCAGAACCTAAATTATGTCAAAAAATAATTTTTAAATTTCATATATACTAAATATTTTTAATAATACGATACCATCACATATCCGTTTGTGTTCTCTATGTAGAGACTCTGATATTGCAGTTTCTCTTTCCTGATGTCATGAGGGTTTTGATCAGAACTGGAGAAAATATTAGGCCAGTTATTTCCATGATTTCCAGGAGCACTACTCTGTATACAAGGAGCTGACTTTGTACTTCTATATATATCTGTGTCTGCTGCTGCTGCTACTAAGTCGCTTCAGTCATGTCCAACTCTGTGCGACCCCATAGATGGCAGCCCACCGGGCTCCACCGTCCCTGGGATTCTCCAGGCAAGAACACTGGAGTGGGTTGCCATTTCCTTCTCCAATGCGTGAAAGTGAAAAGTGAAAGTGAAGTTGCTCAGTCGTGTCCGACTCTTATTGACCCCATGGACTGCAGCTTACCAGGCTCCTCCGCCCATGGGATTTTCCAGGCAAGAGTACTGGAGTGGGTTGCCATTGCCTTCTCTGCCATCTGTGTCTAGCAGGTTGTGAAGCACTTTCTCATTAATTTTGGCATTTCCTTAAATGTCATGTGTGAATTATTTTCTCAACAATATCATTGAGGGTGGATCAGATATGCCTCCTTCCTGGCCCTTTCCATCAAGGGCTGGATCCTCTCCTCCAGATAGATCCTCAGCACTCTGCACCTGCTACTTCCAGGGGAGATGGGCGAGCACAATGTGTCTGAGGCCACCAGGGCTGCCATCAGATACACCACCTGCAGATGAGCTGTCTCAGGACCACCTGAGCATCACAAACCAAAGGCTTTTTTTGCAGAGCCACTCACTTGTTGGGAAAGACTTGTAGCTCTCAAAAATAGGATGTGCTCTGGATTTGGACCTGTGCCATTTCCCCCTTATTGAAACCCTTTGATGGTGAAGGAAAGACTATCTCACATTATCAGATCTACAGGAATATATGATTCTAGTGCAGTTTTTCAAAGGAAAATCCTGATTTTCCCTAATCATGTTTTCTTTCACCACTTCTTAATGGTCATTCTATTAGTTATCGCTCAAGGTCTGCCTTGTTGGAGTCTTTATCATCAAAATTATTTTCATAATAACTTCATTTACTTTTTTACTCTCATTCTCCCACTGAGAACAGCAGTAACTTCCAGAGTTTTAAGAATTCATGCCTAATACTCCTCAAACTTTCAAATCATAATGCTCTCAGGAAATTATCTTATCACCTTCCTAACTCTAAATAGGAATGACAGTGGCATATCATCAGCAAACATTACATTAGGTTTTCCTTTGACATCCATGTTTTTTCACAATACCATCTTTGGTTTCAGAGCATGTTAGTTACCTAAGGAATATCAAACATTCACATCATTTTAACAACGATTGAGATTCACATGTCTTTTGTCTTTCAGCTTATTCACATAAATCCCACTAAAAATTTCCACTCTTAAATCACATTAGCATTCTGGGAAGGAAATCCCTTCCCTGGGTAGGTTTCCTGAGCCATTAATTAGGTCCTTTCCCATGCAGACTCATGAGGACGGCTGCCAGCATTGTCAGAGCTCTGTTTTCTCATGACTTTTCTACCATTGGCCACTTGCTTTCTTCAAGAGTCCCCAAAGTCCTACTGTGTCCTGGGGGTTTCAATTTCCCTGTAGCAGTCCACACCCAGGACCTAGCTAGACTCTGATTTAAGGCAAAACAGAGGCTATGGGAGTGGATGTAACCCCATATCTAGTCTTTTCTTTCACCAGTTTTTGCTTGATTCCCCAATTCTCCATGCTCCACATATTTGATGCACAGCTGTGCTGAGAGAGTATCTGCACTGGCCCCCAAGTAGAGCACATTCTGCATTCCAAGCTTACTTCTACCCCTGTTTCCTGACTGCTCGAGGACTAACAGACTAGAATGTACACAAAAGCCCTCAAAAGCACATTTATAATGTGTTTCTTCCTTATTCCATCCCCATGGAGAGGTGGGCTACTCCCCTCAGGTCAAACTCCACACTCACTCATGAGCACCTGCCTGACAGATATGTCATGGTTTACTGATATATTATGTGTGAAGCTGTTCGCCTCTTCATAGGGATGGTCACGGTAAAATTTCTTGTTCAGTTATGCAGACCCTTTTGAGAGTAAAACGACCATTACAAAGAATTGTGCTGGGACAACAAAGAAAATCAGGGCGTGTGGAGACACTTTAAGGGAAAAGAACTGGGGAAAGAGTAAAGACATCTTCTGGGGCTGGGGAATTACAGAGCACAAGGGGTGAGTGGGAAAATGAGAATGCCTCATGCTTCAAAGTTTTCTCCCCTTCAGAATTGTGGAGCCTTTGATCTCTAGAGACAAAAAAGTGCTGCATAGCGGCATTAACAAGGAATAGACACACAACAGGATGACAGTGTTTGCTTGGGTCCTATAACTACTTTGAGCAGTGAGACTATAATCGGCAGTAAGAGTGATTAAGGACAGAGATTTTGGAGTCAGATTAGACCTGAATTGAAACTCCAGCTGTCCTTCTTTCTAGATGAGGTGCTCTGGATAAGTGACTTGACCTCTCTGCACCTCAGTTTCCTACTCTGTGGAAGAGGGTCTATAAGACTGTTTTGAGGACTCAGTGAGATAAGGGAGATGGAGTGCCCAGTGTATGGAGGCTAGACTTATTCTCAGTCCTGAAGTTCATGCTCTCAGGCAATCAGAGGTGTAGAGGGTAAGACTTGGTGTCAGATAGCTGGATGGACATGCTCTCCTGGCTGCCCTCCTTGGCCTCATCTGTTTGCTTATGGCTAACAGTGAGATACCGAGAAGGCAATGGCAACCCACTCAAGTACTCTTGCCTGGAAAATCCTATGGACAGAGGGGCCTGGTAGGCTGCAGTCCATGGGGTCTCTAAGAGTTGGACACGACTGAGTGACTTCACTTTCACTTTTCACTTTCACGCATTGGAGAAGGAAATGGCAACCCACTCCAGTGTTCTTGCCTGGAGAATCCCAGGGACGGGGGAGCCTGGTGGGCTGCCGTCTATGGGGTCGCACAGAGTTGGACGTGACTGAAGCAACTTAGCAGCAGCAGCAGCAACAGTGAGATAAGGGTGGAGGACTTTTCACTCCAGAGCCTCTCGCTAGTGAAGTTACAGAGATAAGGCAGGTCTGAAGTGTGATGGGAAGTTGCTAGGGAGCAGATGGAAAATGTAGACTCTTGGGATCCCATGGGCTATAGCCCATCAGGCTTCTCTTTCCATGGTATCTCCCAGGCAAGAATATTGGAGTAGGTTGCCATTTCCTTCTCCACTGAATAGGGTATTTTTGTCCTAGTAAAACTATTTTGCCTGATTTGATGCTTTCCATTTGTTTTTAAATCAGTAAAGTACTTTCCCTCAGTTTATCATTTCAGTAAACCACACTTTTTGATTATCATTGCTCACAAGCTGCCCTTTCTCTTAATCACCTTTTGAAGTCAGTAACCACGTTTGCTTATTTAGCATTATCCTCTTCAACATCGAACCCCATTATTCCTCCCTTTCTTAGATTTCCTGTGTTTTAATCATCCTTGGTCTTCCAGTCTTCACTCTACATCCTAACTGTTGTGCCTTTTAAACATTGTTTATTAGTGCTCCTACTTTATTTCTGAATTTACATCCAAGCACAATTAAATATATTGTAGTGTTATAGGTTCCTTGAAATTACTTCTCCCAGAATATAATGACCATGACAGAAAATACATGACTTACTAAAAGTGCTGTGTTTTCAAACTGGCTCATGACGCTGTCTTTGACAATGTACAGGGCTTTACCAAGATCTCTTCTTGTTGAAAATTTTGTTCCAGGTGTGTAAGATGATCCTGAGGTACCACTCAGGCAAATCTACTTGCAGGTGATTTGTTGTTAGTTTTTTTCGTGTGTGTTTGTCTCCTTTGAAATCAAATTCTTTTCATCAAATTTTTCATAAAATTCTTATCATACATGAAAATGAAAATGATCAGTTTCAGGGAGTTTCTTTCTTTAAAATCCTTAGTCTAATGATCCCCAGCACAGTTTTTGATGGGTGGTAATTCTACATTGGACCAAAAAAAAAAAAAAAAAAGCCCTTTATACCCATCCTTGATCAGGCCCCATTTGTGGCCACTCAACACTGAGTGGTTAAGTTCTTTCTAGTATCCTGCCTTGCCCAGTTTTTTCTCTAGAGTTTACGTATTTCTGAAAATAATACTTTATGTTTTGTATCTCCAGTGTGGCACTCTTTGCTCAGGGTCTGAAAAACAATGTTGGTTTCTGTAGATTGTACATATTTTGCCTGTTTGGCTGACAGTGGCTTCCTTTTCAGGTTTTAACATCCTAATCAATAGGGAAAATTTCAACTTGTTTTAAAAGTATAAAATGAATACCAAACATAACTGAATAAACATTGGTGTGTATTATGTGGTTTTTTTGTTTTTTCTCTCGGTTATGTTGCTTTCTGAGATTCCAAACCTCCCCACAGACCCACCTGTGAGAGGGTTTCCTACAGTGTGGTAACTTCTCCTTCATGACTCCCTCCTCAGGACAGGTCTCTGTCCCTAACTCTTTTGTCTCTCTCTTTTTGTCTTTTATCAAGCATCAATGTTAGAATGCAGAGAAGAGTCTTATACACTATTAATTTTGAAGCAATGTGATATAAAGTGTACAAGGGGCCAAGAAAAACAGAAAGAGCTACAAAATTATCCTGACACATACCAGACACATCAGCAGAAGCATTCACCTGGCCCACAGATACATAAGAAATCATAAATGATTGCTACCTTAATCCACAAAGTTCTGAAGGAATTTATAATGCTTCCATCGATAAATGATGTATTATTGAAAATTCATTATTTTCTAGATGGCTCAGTGATTTGGATGCCTTCATTCATCAAAAAAGTCTGTATAAATAAAACTTTCCCTTAATATTCTACTTTTATATGCAGTTGAAGAATTAAAAATTGTAACTATATCACCTAGTAAATATCATACCAGCATTTATCTGTAAAAAAAGAAATTTCAATACAATGGAAAAGTCAACAGCTATATCCACCTATAACTCAAAATCCTTGTCTTCTCTGGGTTGAATTCCTTTCCATAATATATCTGTGCTGATGTACTAAACCTGAGTATGTGACATGTAATACCCATACATATAATACATGTATACGGAGACAGGATTTAAACTGGAGGAATCAAGTTCAGTTGGGTTCATTATGATGCCCCCTAATCTAAAATGACCTGTATCCACATAAAAATGAGAAATATGGACACAAAAACCTTCATATAGGGAGGAAACTGTGAGCAGAAATGGAAGGGTCACTGCCATCTCCACAAGCCAAGGAGAGAAGACTGGAACAGAGGCTTCCTTCACATTACTCTGAAGGAACCAAACCAGCTGACATTTTCAGGAGGATTTCCGGCCTCCAAAAGTGTGAGACATTAAGTACCTACTGTTCAATAAACCGATCTCTGGCATCTGTACATCAGTTTCAGATAACTAATATGATATTTTAAAATCACCACGATTAGAAACAAACAACAAAGCAAGCAAAGAAGGAAAGGGCTAGCAAATAATCTCACTTGATACCCTCTGTTACCAAGAAAATAATCACACCTGATACCCTCTGTCTTATCTCTATGTTTTCATTGTTGTTCAGTCTTTCAGTCATGTCTGACTCTTTGTGACTCCATGAAGTGCAGCATACCAGGCTTCACTGTCCTTCACTATTTCCCGGAGTTTGCTCAAAATCATGTCTGTTGGAACGGTGATACCATCCAACAATCTCATCCTTTTTTGCTCCCTTCTCCTTCTGCACTCAATCTTTCCCAGCATCAGGGTCTTTTCCAATGACTCAGCTCTTTGCACCAGGTGGCCAAAGTATTGGAGTTTCAGCTTCAGCATCAGTACTTCCAGTGAATATTCAGGACTGATTGCCTCTTAGGATTGACTGGTTTGATCTCCTTGCTGTCTAAGTGACTTGCAAGAGTCTTCTCCAACAGCACAGTTCAAAAGCGTAAATTCTTCAGCACTCAGTCTTCTTTATGGTCCAACCGTTACATACATACAGGACTACTGGAAAAAACCATAGCTTTGACTAGACGGACCTTTGTTGTCAAAGTGATGCCTCTGCTTTCTACTACACTGTCTAGCTTTGTCATAACTTTTCTTCCAAGGAGCACACAACTTTAAATTTCATGCCTGCAGTCACCATCCACAGTGATTTTGGAGCCCAAGAAAATAAAGTCTGTCACTGTTTCCACTTTTTCCCCATCTATTTGCCATGAAGTGTTGGGGCCAGATGCCATGATCTTCATTTTTTAATGTTAAGTTTTAAACTTGCTTTTTCACACTCCTCTTTCACCTTCATCAAGAGGCTCTTTAGTTCGTCCACACTTTCTGCCATTAGGGTGGTGTCATCTGCATATGTCAGGTTTTTGATATTTCTCCAGAAATCTTGATTCCAGCTTGTGCTTCAGCCATTCCAGCATTTCACATGATGTACTCTGCATAGAAGTTAAGTAATCAGGGTGACAATATACAGCCTTGAAGTACTCCTTTCCCAGTTTGGAACTAGTCTGTTGTTCCATGTCTGGTTCTAACTCTTGCTTCTTGACCTGCATAAGGCTTCTCAGGAGACAGGTGAGGTGGTCTGTTATTCCCATCTCTTTAAGAATATTCAGCATTTTGTTGTAATTCACACAGTCAAAGACTTTATCACAGTCAATGAGGCAGAAGTAGATGTATTTTTGGAATTCCCTTGCCTTTTCCATGATCCAAACCAAATCAAAATATCACAAAGTTTTGAAATCCCACCATGTTCTCTCTCTACAGATGTATGAAACTAGGAATCAGTTTAAAAAGAAAAGCAATGGAAGATCAGCTTCTTTAAAATTAATCAGTACACTTATAGCAAAATGTCATAAATAAAATTCAAATAAAAATTTGCAAGGTCCATGAGGAAAAAACAATGGAAAAGATATGACCCTTAACATAAACTTTACATTCAAATGTCTTGAGGTAAGAGGAGATATCTTAGATTTTATATTCCTGAAAATCCTTCTCCAAATCGATGCAAGAGCCTGGAGAGATGACCTGATCTGAGTTCATATTTTATCCCCATGATTAAACAGAAATATGGAACCAAAAAAGAACAGACAAACTATCACAGTTCCCTCTCTCTTAATCTTCAGGCTGAATTTCATAGAAGGGCTATTATCTGTTCAGCTCTGGTTTCTCAATCACAGTTTCAGTCAACAGCTGTGGCTCACAGGCTGCCAAGTGACCATTGGCTGTACCAATGGAGACAGGAGGTTGAACTGCTCTCACTGGACACTCTCTAATGGATGTAAAATTTCAGGTCATGAAAGTTTGTGTCTTAAAGATCGAAAGATTCTTTGCTAGGAAAAAATTGTTTAGAAAAAATCTGTATGAATTTCTAAAAGAATTCAGAAACCAGGGAACTAGGAAAGTTAAATTGTTATGAAAACTTTGTTTTGACATTTCTGTACTATACATCAATCCTTATTTATAAATTTACTTGTATGCTTAATCTAACATATGTGTGATAAGTGTAGTGGATGGGTATATCTGTTTCTTCATTTATCTATTACATATCACACATAAAATACTTCTGAAGAATTCCATAATACACTTATGGGAGAATGGGAATAAATTAGGAAATGAAATTAATAAAAAAATAATTTAGACATTATAGAAATCTATCATGTCTGACTGACCTAGCAAAGAACTAAATCTGGGCTCAAGAAAAGGCTAGAATTCTGCATTTTCTCTAGTTTTCTCTCATTGTTTAGCTGATATTGACATCCTTCACAGGTTTCTACATCCAAATCCAGGCATACTGAGAATTGTCTTTTTAATTTTTAAAGTTTTCTTGAAGTTTAGCTGAGTTAAATATTATATTAGCTCAGGTTTGCAACACAATGTTCAATAGTTTTGTATATTATACTCTGTTTAAAGTTACTACAAAAATAATTGCTATATTTCCCTTTGCTCTACAGTATATTCTTACTAAGAGTTCAAGAAAGTATGGTATAAAATATGAAATACTGAATTCTAATGAAAATCATAGAAAATTGCAAAAGATTAAAATAGTGTAGTGCATTCTCTCTCCAATGTGTGGTAAGCTGGAAATTAATGGGAAAAAAAAAGGAATTGGATAATCACCAACTACATTGAAAGTCAGCTACATTCCTACAGAAAAACAAACGGAAAGGTCAATGCACCAAAAAAGATACACAGTGGATATTAAATTTAATAAATATTATCATAAGCATTAACAATCAAATTACTTGAGTTAGCGGAAGGAGTCCTCTGAGTTCTCTGAGTTGCTGAACATCCTCCTCTTATTTTGATGGAAGGAGATAGAGACATGCCCCACTAGCAGATCTGGATGCCTGTACTTAAATCACCATGGTTTAAACAAGTACTTGAACAGAAAATCAACAGGAAAACCATCACACCTCCTTCCTAATCAATCTCCAGGGTAAAAATCACAAGAAAGCTGTTATTGGCCCAGCCCTGGTCACCTCACCACATTTTGGGCCTATCATTTGGCTCACTGAGTTGCCAGTCCTATTAGTTGTTACTATGGGGACTGTGGCTACAGCTTCTGTCATTCGGTGATCTCATCATCTGGGCAAAACTGCACTTAAGTCAAATCCCAAAAAGTTATAGGCTGCAAAAAAAAAAAAAAAAAAAAAGGAGACCAATCTGAATTAGGTAGAATACTAATTTCAGAAGGTATATTGCTTGATTCCAGAAAATTAGATTTTCAAATTTTACACTGCAGTGGGCTCCTATTTCATGTTTTCAACTGAATCCAGATTTCAGGTATGTTGAAAGAGTATGAATGGGTAATTAAGATTTTTATATCTGCTGTGTGAATGCATGCTAAGTCATGTCTGACTCTGTGTGACTCTATCCATGGTAGCCCACCAGGCTCCTCTGTCCATGTGATTCTCCAGGCAATACTGGAGTGGTTTGCCATGCCCTCCTCCAGGGGATCTTCCCCACCAAGGGATGGAACCCATGTCTCTTACATCTACCTGCTTTGACAGGCAGGTTATTTAACACCAGAGCTACCTAGGAAGCCATTTATATCTGCTACTGCACTTTATGGATTGCTATATGGCACATAAAAGTCTCTGAATGATACTCCTGTATACAGGTGGGAGAATGACAATATGAAAGGTCAATGAAACTTTCATGGAAATAATTTTGACCATAAAGATCCCTAAAATGACTGACAGAGAAACCACGGATAGAAATGACCTTTTAGGAAAGTGAGGAGATGCAATATGGTTAAGAAGAGTTCATGATTTTGCCTGGAACAACTGACACAACAGACACATATTGATGAGGTTTATAATGCTTTCCTCAGGGTAGAAATGTTTTAACCATGGCACTAGGGCACAGGTCAAGAATCTAGAGTGCATGTGACTGTTCAGTGATATAGGTCTTTTCCCGCCAAGTGGCTCTGAAAAGAGCCTTTGTTATGCAAAGTTCCGGGTCAGCCAATCTGCTGGTGGTGTATTTGATGACCGCCTTGGTGGCCTCTGACCTGGCATGTTTGCCCATCTCCCCAGGCAGCAGCAAGCTCACAGAAGTCTGAATCTCTCTGGAGGTGATGGTGGGGCGCTTGCTTTGGGGGGCCAAGCGCCCAGCCTCTGGCGATGCCCTGGAATATATCTATCATGAAGGAACTCATGACATTCATGGCCTCCTGTGAGAGACTCAAGCCCATGTGGACTTGCTTTAGCACCCTGGAGAAATAGCTGGTGAAGCTGTCAGTGTTATCGGAGAGGCGGCGGTGGCGGCAGTTACCACGGCGGCCGCTGCAGCCGTAATGACCCTTTGGTATCTTCTCCTTTGCCTTCCTTGGCTCCATTTCGGAGGGCTCGGCTTCACAGGGCTAGGTTTCTTCATTGCCCATGTCTTCCTCAGACAGCTTAGGTGATGACTCATTCATCTCAGACTCACCTTTCCCACAGCTCAGAGGGAAGGCAGCTTCCTAGGGCAGGTGCCCGGCTTTATAATCCCTGCCTGCCCTGAAGTCACTGGCAAGGTCCATATCTGATTGAATAAAATGGAAGTCAGGGAGGCCTGTCACTCAGTCACCCCATGTCACGTGTCACCAAATGCCCCTCCCCCTTTGACCCTCTGTGGATCAATCACAGCGGGAATCTTTAAACTTTCTATGACCTCCCCTAGAAACTCTGAACTATGCAGCCTGTAGGAAAGGGCTTCCCGGGTTGCGCTAGTGTTAAATAACTTTTTTTTTTTTTTTGGAAAAAACAAAAAACAGTTTGAGCTTCCTGAGAAGGTCTGACTGACCTCCATAGCTCAAGCGCTCGCCGCCGTCAGAGTGACTCTGGCCAATTGGCGGCCGTTTAATTCCACCACAGAATCTTATTTTTCCATTTCTGAGCCACCGTAGCTTGAGAGGGGCTTCTCGGGTAGCGTTAGTGGTAAAGAACCCACCTGCTGATGCAGGAGACATAAGAGACGCAGGTTTGATCCTTGGGTAGGGAAGCTCCCCTGGAGGAGGGCATGACCACCCACTCCAGTATTCTTGCCTGGAGAATCCCTTAGACAGAGGCGCCTGTCGAGCTACAGTCCATAGGGTCACAATGAGTCGGACTCAACTGAAGTGACTTAGCACACACAAGCATGCAGCTTGAGCAAGTACTCTCTGACGTGTTTAGCAGAGTGCTCCCCAAAATCAGAGGACATGTGTGTGTGTGTGTCCATGCTCAGTCACTTCAGTCATGTTGGACTCTTTGTGATCCCATGAACTGTAGCCTGCCAGGCTCCTCAGTCTTTGGAATTCTCCAGAACTGACCTGCTATTACCTACAGTACTCATCAAAGGCCATGAGTAGAAGTAAAATAAGCAAACCCACGTTCTCCAAATATGGAGTAAGAATAGAAATGGAATACTTACAGATTTTTAAAAATACTCATATATTATGGAACATAAATTTAAATGTTTAAAATTTAATTTTTTTGCATTTTCTTTGTATGCTCAGTTGCTTCAGTCATATCCAACTCTTGCAATCCCATGGATTGCAGCCTGCCAGGCTTCTCAGTCCATGGGATTCTCCAGGGAAGAATACTGTAGTGGGTTGCCATGCCCTACTCTAGGGGATCTTCCAGACCTAAGGATCTAACCCATGTCTCCTGCAGCTCTTGCATTGTAGGCGGAGTCTTTACTCTCAGCCACCAGGGAAGTCCTCTTTACATCTTGTGCATGCCTGGGTGCATCCTAAGTCCGGTCAGTCTTGTCCGAATCCAAGCCAACCTATGAACTGTAGCTCTCCAGGCTCCTCTGTCCATGGAGATTCTCTAGGCAAGAATGTTGGAGTGGGTTTCCATGCTCTCTTCTAGGGTATCTTCCTGACCCAGGGCTTGAAATGCCGTCTCTTACATCTCCTGTATTGGCAGGCAGGCTCTTTACCACTAGAGTCACCTGTGTAGCCCTCTTTACATCTTAGGTCCCCCAAATACCCAACATTTATTTATTTATTGTCAATAAATATTAGAGCTGTTTGTTGAAAAAGTGATTAATTCTCTAAGAATGCACCAGGGCTAGAGGGCAAGAATCAAGTAAAGGGAAAGATAATTAATATAACATGCTAATTTCTAAAATCAATGATAATACAAACAAAAATTTTAATATATTCATATAAAAATAAGTTAGCCAAAGTGAATCAAAAGTCACTGAAGAATATTCAAAGAGATGGAGGTTTTCAACGAGCTATGGTAATGATCAGGCTTAAGTGCATTTCCTGTGAGGATTTTAAGGAGCATCTAATTCTACTGTTATTGAAGTATTTCTAATTATAAAGAGAAAAAAGCTAATTTTTATCACTAGTAAATAGAATGTAATGATAATTCATGGAAGAAAGTTTGCAACTGCACATTATCTGGACCATGACGTAGTGTTACTAGTAACCCAAAGCTACAGAAGGCCTCTCTTTTCATTACAAATTCTCAAGAGACTTTTCCTCTCCCACAGTTAGGGACATGGATTAGAAATATTTTTTGGCATTTTCCTTTCCCATTAAGAAATTTCCAATTTTCATTAAGGCTGCAGTCATTCAGTTATCCATAATTATTAAAGGTTTCAGGGATTATTCATCTCTGTCACTTTTCACACAAAGCTGAGCATTTTAAAGAATATATATAAATAATTTTGTCAAGTTATTTTTCATGTTTGGAATGGAAGGTTTTCACATTTTTTATCCTATCTATTAACCAAAATAGAAGCATAAATGTCCCTTAAAATATAAACCAAGCTAGGGTCTCTAAATTTATTCAGCTGACGTCTAAACTACTCTGCAATGTAAGAGACAGCTGACACTCATATTGGTGTAATGGTGGTACCTCTTCATGGGGGTTGTGCAGCAGGATAGGGAGATTTTAGCTTGTCAGCTCACATCTCTCAAACAGCAAGGCAAAGCTGTGTGTCCTCTTAAAGATTAGCTATGTCATGGGCATAACATCACTTCTTCCACATTCCATTGGTCAAAGCAATCACAGGCCTCCCAGAGTCAAAAATAGGGGAACAGACATGTTTTATCCACTGGAGAAGTGTCTGGGAATGAGCAGCCTTCATGAATCTAACAAATATGCCATACTACACATGCTTCTTGAGGTGTGACTGGGTGCCACACTTACATTATGTGAATAACCTAAGGTCTTAGCTTCCTTGGGCCACAGTGTTAAACTGTGGAATCCTTTTCAACTTGATTTACCCTATACAAGTGACCTTGCACATGTAGTGGATCCCTATGATCCAGGGCCAAACTTTTACTCTAAGTTTTGTGAAGTTTCTGACCATTATATTCATTCTCCCCCACTTCTGGGTACCTGGACATAGAAACATAGACATGTTGATGTTAAAGAGAATGTATGAAGTGAGTTCATGCTAAGAAGAACTCTACCATAATCTGATCTGAATATCAGATTTCCTGATTGTGGTCACTTAGATTTCCCATAAGCCTCAAGGTCCTCTTCTTTCAAGGATCCCCTAACACCTGTCATTTTTGTGTGTGCGTGGCTTTAAAAAAAATTATTTTCTCACAGTTCTAGAGAGTCCAAGATCAATGTTCTAGCAGGGTTTGGCTTCTGGTGAGAGTGTTTTCCCTGGCTTGCAGACAGCTATGCTTCTTTGTGTCCTTGAACTGGTATCCTCATAAAAGGGGAGAGACACCGGGGATCTCTCCCTCTCCACCTGTCATTTTAATTGCAATACATCCCTCTCCATCTCGCCTGCAAATGAACATATTGTCAGAGTTATATTGGGCAGTTTTGGGGTCACAGATGTAATTGAAGGAGGAAGACAGTCAGAAACAGCCTGTAATATATATATAGTCCCATGCTCTTGGAGTTTGATTAAAGGAAACACTTGATTAAACAATTCCATTTGAATTAATTCCCCAAAGGGGATTCATGTAGGTGAAGAATATCCACACTGCATTTCCATTTATTCAAAAATATTTCCTCTTGAACTGATTAGTAGAGAGAATCATGGTTACTAGCAGCTCCGGATATGTTCACATTTTCAAAGGCTGATACCATGTTTGATCGGACAGAACTCTGAGTTTCAGGAAGTCACCTGAGTCCTGTTATCAGATCTATCCCAGCAGCTACGTGACCTTGTGTAATGAATGGCTTTCATTTCCTCGGGCATATATCATGTGGGAAAGACACTGAGTCTCCAGAAGGGATAGAATTCACTATAATGGTCCAATAGTTATAAGAACAGTAATTATGTACAGAGTCTTCTTTAAAACAAAACTCCAGGTGATGGAGTTTGGATCAGCATGAAGGCAACCCAAAGTCATATGATACTTGCCAAACTACATCTTCCAAGGGTTGACATTGTCAAAAGTAGTTACATTAAGGATAGCTTGCAGCATTTAAAAAATCCTGGCCATTAAGGGCAGGACTGGCCATGTCACTACCCTCAGAGAGACACTAGGGAACACAGCAAGGACTTCATTGATGACCAGTTAGAGGTGGAGTCCGGGATTTCTCACATTCCACTAAAGTCCACCAGTGATCCTACATTTGTTTTTAGAGTTCCCTCATAACATCAAGAAAAAGTCCACTTTTTCAAGGTTTCTCCCCTCTCACTCAACATTCATTTCCTGTTATTCAGTAGTGACAAGCCATGATCAAAAGGAAGAGGGTGATGATGAATGAGAAATAAGTACCACCCCCATTTTATTGATCCTTGTCTTGGGAGCTGGGTTTTCATCCTGCCAGTTTAGTTGGTGGTCTCATTTTGTCACACCCATGTGCTTAGAGATGAAAAATATTTTTTAATGGAACAAATCACCTGAACAAAAATACCCTGTTGAGTTTGGGAAGATCATTTATATAGGATTATATGGATGGGTTATACAGGTGATACATCCACTCACATGTCTGAATTCATATCCTTTTCATCATATTTAAATCATACAATAAATCAAACAAGAAACTCAACAGTGGGTAAAGAATCATACCAACCTGACCCTCAATCTCTGAGGTTGAGCAACCCTGGAAGATGTTTCCTGGCTCAGCCTAAGATATATGATACAACATTGGGCTAATGGCTGTGGTTCAGTGGCTAGAGGTCCCTCATTGACTAATTCAGAGCTGAGTCCAGGTTGAACTGCTTTGATTACATGCCCATATCACACCCATGATGCCAGTGTGCAAGTTACGAAGTTTTTCACTTTTTTATTATTATTATTATTATTATTATTTTTCCAATGGGTTTGTCATACATTGATATGAATCAGCCATGGATTTACATGTATTCCCAATCCCGATCCCCCCTCCCACCTCAGGCTTAGAAATAACAGAATCAAATTAATCTAAAGGAGTGGTAACTTCAATTCTTGGGGACCTGGAATAGGCAATGTTTCTTAAACTTGGTGATTCTGTTATTTTTCTAATGTGTTTGGGCTCTCGATTATGTTTTCAATGGACTCTGTAATATGGGTAATGTCAAAAAAAGTTGGAATGGCATATGCCATCCCTGTTAATGTTTTGTTCCTGAGGCTGCTGATTAACATTTTTCCTTAAGCTTAAAACCCATTCCCTCAGTTTTTCTTTTCAGTCACCATTAACTCAAGTTTGTTCATTAGCAAAAGGTTGCTGCTATGAGCCATGAACATGGGGATTCTTCACCTCTGGAGGACAGAAATTCAATCCGGGACCAGTGACGAAGTTTGATTGCTCAGAGATTTTGTGTAATAAAGTTTTCGTTAAAATATAAAAGAGATAGAGAAAGCTTCTGACATAGACATCAGAAGGGGGAAGAAAGAGTACCCCCTTGCTAGTTTATAGCAAGAAGTTATATACCTATTAGCAAACTGCTAATTAAAGAAAGGAAATGCCTCAAACTGAGAGAGTGCACCAGGCCCCTCACCCACAACATGTATTTTGAGATAGCATTGGCACAAGGTGAGTCATCCCAGGCCATAAAACAGTTGACATGAACTTTGAAGAAAGGCAGATTTCCAACCAAATACATAGTTTCATTAACGTAGCTTAAGAGAATATTTCCATGAGTAAAACATACTGGTTTATTGAGCCATTATCAGTTCTGAGTCTTAGGCGGAATGGACTTGAAGAAAGACAGAGTCTAAGGTAAACACATAGTTCATTAACATAGCTTAAGAAAAATATTTCCATAAGAAAAATGCATTGGTTAGCTCAAGGTTTGAGAAAAGTTAAGTTCAAGTGAAACCAGGTGTCGTCATGGCAACAAAGAATTTTAAAAGGAACTTCCTTTTAATTTTGTATAGAGAAGGGAAAAAACACGTCTGACACTTGCACTCTATTTCCTATGCTTGGGGACCCCTGGCCTTCTTGCCTGTTACCCTCTCATTAGGTACCCTGTTTCCTCAATCATCCTTCAAAGAGAATTAAATATACTAATTTCTCCCAGTCTTCAAAATCAAACTCCATTTTCTTCTCTTTTATCTACATTTCATATGTATCACTCAACTCTTGCATCCCAGTCTTCAAAGCCTTTATGGCCCAGTTCTTTTTTAGGGAGGAGGGGAATTTTTTAAAATTGAAGTATAGTTGATGTACAATATTATATGTTACAGGTGTACAACATTGTGATTCACAATTTTTAAGAGTTTTACTCCATTTATCAGTTCAGTTCAGTCACTCAGTCGTGTCTGATTCTTTGCAACCCCGTGAACCGCAGCACGCCAGGCCTCCCTGTCCATCACCAACTCCTGGAGTTTGCCCAAACACATGTCCACTGAGGCAGTGATGCCATCCCACCATCTCATCCTCTGTTGTCCCCTTCTCCTCCTGCCCTCAATCTTTCCCAGCATCAGGGTCTTTTCGATTGAGTCAGCTCTTCACATCAGGTGGCCAAAGTATTGGAGTCTCAGCTTCAACATCAGTCCTTCCAATGAACACCCAGGACTGATCTCCTTTAGGATGGACTGGTTGGATCTCCTTGCAGTCCAAGGGACTCTCAAGAGTCTTCTCAAACACCACAGTTCAAAAGCATCAACTCTTTGGCCCTCAGATTTTTTTAGAGTCCAACTCTCACATCCATACATGACTACTAGAAAAACCATAGCCTTGACTAGATGGACCTTTGTTGACAAAATAATGTCTCTGCTTTTTAATAAGCTATCTAGGTTGGTCATAAGTTTCCTTCCAAGGAGTAAGTGTCTTTTAATTTCATGGCTGCAATCACCATCTGCAGTGATTTTGGAGCCTCCAAAAATAAAGTCAGCCACTGTTTCCACTGTTTCCCCATGTATTTGCCATGAAGTGATGGGACCAGATGCCATGATCTTAGTTTTCTGAATGTTGAACTTTAAGCCAACGTTTTCACTCTCCTCTTTCACTTTCATCAAGAGACTCTTTAGTTCTTCAATTTCTGCCATAAGGATGGTGTCATCTGCATATCTGATGTTATTGATATTTCTCCTGGCAATCTTGATTCCAGCTTGTGCTTCTTCCAGACCAGCATTTCTCATGATGTATTCTGTGTATAAGTTTAATAAGCAGGATGACAATATACAGCCTTGACGTACTCCTTTTCTTATTTGGAACCAGTCTGTTGTTCCATGTCCAGTTCTAACTGTTGCTTCTTGACCTGCATACATATCTCTCAAGAGGCAGGTCAGATGGTCTGGTATTCCCATCTCTTTCAGAATTTTCCGCAGCTTATTGGGATCCACACAGTCAAAGGCTTTGGCATAGTCCACAAAGCAGAAATAGATGTTTTTTCTGGAACTCTCTCGCTTTTTTGATGATCCAATGGATGTTGGCAATTTGATCTCTGGTTCCTTTGCCTTTTCTAAAACCAGCTTGAACATCTGGAAGTTCACAGTTCACATATTGCTGAAGCCTAATATTAGCTATATTCCCTGTGTTGTACAATATATCTTTGAAACTTATTTATTTTATACATAATAGTTTGTACCTCTTAATCCACTGCCCCTACCCTTCTCTTTCACCCTTCCTTCATAGAGAACAAACTGGTGGGCTCAAGTGGTGAGAGGAAGAGTTTATTTCTTTTTTGTTGTATTTACTGGCTTGTGATACTCTTTAGATCCCACACATAAACAATACAGTATTTGTCTTTCTCTGTCTGACTTGTTTCCCTCAGTATGACAATCTCTACATCCATCCATGTTGCTGCAAATGGCATTATTTCATTCTTTTTTTATGGTTTAGTAGTATTTCATTGTGTGTGTGTGCGCGTGTGTGTGTGTGTGTGTGTGTGTGTGTGTGTGTGTGTGTATCACATCTTCTTTATTCATCTGCCAATGTACATCTAAGTTGTTTCCATGGCTTGGGTATTGTGAATAGTGTTGCTATGAGCATAAAGGTGCATGTATCTTTTTGAATTATAGTTGTACCTGGATATATGCCCAGGAGTTGGATTCCTGGATCATATGGTAATTCCACCACTTTTTCATAGTGGCTGTGTTCCCATAGTGTAGGAATGTTCCCTTTTCTCCACACCCTCTCCAGCATTTATTATTTGTTAGACTATTTTTGCATTTATTTTTTTTATAATTAAAAAAAATTGTTGGAGTATCATTGATTTCCAATGTTGTGTTAGTTTCTGCTGTACAGCAAAATGAATCAGTTACATATACTATATCCACTCACCCTTTTTACATTCTTTTCCCATACCGGCCATCACAGAATGTTAAGTAGCATTCCCTGTGCTATACAGTAGGTCTTTATTAGTTATCTATTTAATATATAGTAATGTGTATGCATCAATCCCAGTCTCCCAATTTATCCCTTCTCCCCATCGCCATCCCCAGTAACCATAAGTTTCTTTTCTACATCTGTGACTCTATTTCTGTTTTGTAAATAAGTTCATTTGTATAGTTTTTTAAGGTTCCACATAAAAGCGCTATCATATGATATTTGTCTTTCTCTGTTTGACTTACCTAACTTAGTATGATAATCTCTAAATCCATCTATGTTTTGTAAATAGCATTATTTCATTACTTTTATGGCTGAGTAATATCCCATTGCATATATGTACCACATCTTCTTTATCCATTCATCTGTTGATGGGCATTTAGGTTCCTTCCAGGTCTTGACTACTGTAATAGTGTTGCTATGAACATTGAGTTTCATTTGTCTTTTTTAATTAGAGTTTTCTCTGGAAATATACCCAGGAGTCAGATTGCTGGGTCTATTTTTAGGTTTTTATGAACCCGCATACTGTTCTCCATAATGGTAATGTACATTCCTACCAACAGTGTAGGAGGTTCTCATTTCTATTTTTTTTTAATTTATTTAAAGTGTTTTTTTTTTTTTTTTGCCATACTGCATAGCTTGTGAGATTTTATTTCCTCTACCAGGGATTGAACCCATGTCCTTGGCAGTGAAAGCATCATGTCCTAACCACTGGGCTGCCAGGGAATTTCTGAAGTTTTTCTCCACACCCTCCCCAGCATTTATTGTGTGTAGACTTTTTGATGATGGCCATTCTGACTGACTGATGTGAAGTGGTACCTCACTGTAATTTCAATGTGCATTTCTCTGATAATTAGTGATGATGCTGAGCATCTTTTCATGTGCAGATTGGCCATCTGAATTTCTTCTTTGGTGAAATGTCTATTTAGGTCTTCTGCCCATATTTTATTTGTTTTTTGGTTGTTGTTGGTGGTGAGTTATGAGCTTTCCAGTTGATTCTATTTCCTCTTTATTCCTTTCTTTTTCTGGTTTGATGATTTAATTTTATTTTTGTTTTATTCTTTGGGGTTTTAATGAATTTACTGTATGTTTTTGATTTCTGAAAGTGAAAGTCGCTCAGTCCTGTCCAACTCTTTGCATCCCCATGAACTACACAGTTCATGGAATTCTCTAGGCCAGAGTACTGGAGTGGGTAGCCTTTCCCTTTTCCAGGGGATCTTCCCAACCCAGGGATAGAACCCAGGTCTCCCGCACTGCAGGCTAATTCTTTACCAGCTGAGCCACCAGGGAAGTTCAAGCATACTGGAATGGATAGCCTATCCCTTCTCCAGGGGATCTTCTGGACTGAGGAATTGAACCCCGGTCTCCTGCTTTGCTGGTAGATTCTTACTAGCTTAGCTACCAGGGAATCCCTGAGTAGCTAGCACAAGGAGCTGGGCAGGTAGGGGTATGGGTGTGGGGCGCTGGGACACACCATGCCACAGAAACCCACAAAGTGGGGAAAGGGGAAGGTGATCACCAGTACCCGACCATCAATCCAACCCTTGTCAAAGATGGCTGACCTCGCATGCTCTGCCCATGAGGGGCGCAGTGAGCTGCTGCAGCAGTGTAGAAGAATGAGCGGAGACCCGGTCTCGGGCTGTTGCCCTGGTGGCCGGGGAGCAGGGCCAGGGACACCTGCTGGTGCATTGGGGGACGGACAATGTGCTCTCCCGTCCACCCACCCAGGGGTGGGCAGGGTGGGCACAGCTGCCAGTCCTCGGTAGCTGGCCTAAACTGTACCCGTGCTTGGGCTAGCGCACCAGAAAGGGGCGCAGCAGGGACACGGGTGCTCTCCCTCTCCCAGTATGCAATGACATTGTCTGACAGATGGTGGTGATGTGTAACCAACCCAAAAACTGGACCGTAGCAGGGCTGGGGAAGCGAGACACACCAGGGCATGGCCCCGTGGGACAGACGAGGTGGAAGGAAGGACGGAGAGAGGAACCGATGGGGTGCAGCCACATAGACCAGTGTTGCAAAGATGTGGTAATGGCACTGAACTGGCACTGGAGATGGGATGCCTGTGCGCCACCCCAAGGGGCCCCAGGGCCCTTCAAAAGGCCCTTCAAAAGGCTGCTGTGGCACACCACAGGATCTTACTGCCAGAGGCCTCCAGCACAGGGGCGTTCCTACAGCACCCAGGATGCTGACTGGCCTCCCCGGCCGCCGGGGGTGCCCCCTCACAGGCCTCGCTACCACCACTGCCAACACCCAGAGCCACAGCAGGCTGGGAGAACACTCTCCCATTTGTACGGGTCCCCCCACGCCCCTCACGGGCACCTCATGGGCAACCCACTATGCCCAGCTTTCTCCCCCTTCAGGACCAAGGGCACTCTGCCCAGGGATGACACCCACTTGAGGTGAGGCCCGTTCAGTTACAGACAAAGGAAAGGGATACAGGTGGTCACCCATGCAGGGCGGGGAGGTGGGGGGGCTGGAGGGGAAAGCTGGCAGTGATGGGGAGGGGTGGCAAGCACGCACAGCAAGGGACACAAGACAGGAGCTCGGGCGCTGTCCAGGGAACAGAAAGACTTTAACATGGCCAGGCCACCAGGAAAACAAGTGTGGGGGTCCCACCGCCACACAAACGAAGGCAGTCCCATGACCCCTGGGACGCCATCAGACCCTGGCCACTCCCAGAGCCTCCCACGACCGGACCCGCCACCGGGGCCAGCACGCCACAGCCCCACTGCGTGTAGTGGAGGTGCCCTGTCCACCTATCTCAACCGTCTGTCCTGGGCAGATCCGTCTTCATCTAGTCCAAATCCAAGGCTCATGTCCTGGGGACATGCTCTTGCGTGGGGCAACCCAGCCCCTGCCCTCACACTGCCACCAGCTGTAGCTTGGGGCAAGGGCAGGCATGATGGGCTCCTCATGGCTGTGGGACTGGGGAGCTGGGAACAGGCGTCCCTCTCCTGGAATCACACAGAAGTTGGCCATGAGCACATGGTGCCCATGCAGCCCTACTTGTCAGACTCCCTGGCAAGCCCATCAGGATCCTCCTCCTGGTTACCCTGTTTTTCGAGTATATTAACCCCTTCCTATATCTACTTGCTTTAGACTTATAGTCAAATAGGCTCAAACACATTCTAAAAAATATAATATATCTATTCCTACTCTCCTCCCCACATTTCATTATTTTGATGTCCTCTTTTGCATCTTCATGTTAATCCCCTTTTTTTAAAAATCCCTTTGATTTTCAGTGTGGTTATCATGGTTTTCACAAAAACGCTTTGATTTTTAAAAATCTATGTACTGGCTGAAGTGATTTATTTTCCAGTTACGATTTTTTCTTTCCTACTGATTCCTGCTTCTTTTATGTTTAGAGAAGACCTTTCAATATTTTTTTTAGAATAGGTTTAGTATTTCTGTACTCTTTTATTTTTTGCTTGTTTGAGAAATTCTTTCTCTCTTCATCTATTCTAAATGACAATCCTTCTGGGTAGAGTATCCTAGCAGGATTATCATTTATTATAGAAGGAGACATACCTAGGGCTTCCCAGGTGGCATTAGTGGTAAAGAATCTGCCTGCTAATACAGAAAACACAAGAGACGCAAGTTTGACCCTGGGTCAGGAAGATGCCCTGGAGAAGGAAATAGCAACTCATTCCAGTATTCTTGCCTGGAGAATCCCATGGACAGAGGAGCCTGGTGAGCTACAGTCCATAGGGTTGCAAAGCATTGAACATGACTGAAGCGACAGCACATGGAGTATCTTAGGTTATAAAATTTTCCCTTTTAGGATTTTGAATGTATCTTGCCACTCCCTTCTGGCCTGCAACATTTCTATAGAGAAATCAGCTGATAGCCTGATGGCGGTTCCCTTGTAATTAACTCTTTTTTTTTTTTTTCCTTCTCTTGCCTCTTTTATAATTCTTTTCTATTTTAAAAAAAGAATATTTATTATTTGGCTGTGCTGGGTCTTAGTTGTGGCATGCAGGCTCTTTAGATGCAGCATGTGAACCCAGTTGTAGCATGCAAACTCTTAGTTAATGAGAGTGCTAATAGCCTCCATAGGGAGGCCAGAGGTCCCCAAGTAGGAGGAGGAAATAAAACTGCAAGTGGCAGACATTTTTTTTCTTTTAAATTTCTGTGTTGTCTTTGAGTAGTATACTCATTTTCACAATATTGATTCTTCCAATCCATGAACATGGTATATTTATCCACCTATTTGTGTCCTCTTTGATTTCTTTCATCTGTGTTTTATAGTTTTCTATGTATAGGTCTTTTGTTTCTTTAGGTAGATATACTCTTAAGTATTTTATTCTTTTTGTTGCAATGGTGAATGGTATTGTTTCCTTAATTTCTCTTTCTGTTTTCTCATTGTTAGTGTATAGGAATGCAAGGGATTTCTGTGTGTTAATTTTATATCCTGCAACTTTCTATATTCATTGATTAGCTCTAGTAATTATCTGGTAGAGTCTTTAGGGTTTTCTATGTAGAGGATCATGTCATCTGCAAACAGTGAGAGTTTTACTTCTTCTTTTCCAATCTGGATTCCTTTTACTTATTTTTCTGCTCTGATTTCTGTGGCCAAAACTTCCAAAACTATGTTGAATAGTAGTGGTGAGAGTGGGCACCCTTGTCTTGTTCCTGACTTTAGGGGAAATGCTTTCAATTTTTCACCATTGAGGATAATGTTTGCTGTGGGTTTTTCATATATAGCTTTTATTATGTTGAGGTATGTTCTTTCTATTCCTGCTTTCTGGAGAGTTTTTATCATAAATGGATGTAGAAATTTGTCAAAGGCTTTCTCTGCATCTATTGAGATAATCATATGGTTTCTATCTTTCAATTTGTTAATGTGACATATTACATTGATTGATTTGTGAATATTAAAGAATCCTTGCATTCCTGGGATAAAGCCCACTTGGCCATGATGTATTATCTTTTTAATATGTTGTTGGATTCTGTTTGCTAGAATTTTGTTAAGGATTTTTGCGTCTATGTTCATCAGTGATATTGGCCTGTAGTTTTCTTTTTTTGTGGCATCTTTGTCTGGTTTTGGAATTAGGGTGATGGTGGCCTTATAGACTGAGTTTTCAGTGCAATCCCTATCAAGCTACCAATGGTATTCTTCACCGAACCAGAACAAATAATTTCACAATTTGTATGGAAATACAAAAAAACCTCAAATAGCCAAAGCAATCTTGAGAAAGAAGCATGGAACTGGAGGAATCAACCTGCCTGACTTCAGACTATACTACAAAGCCACAGTCATCAAGACAGCATGGTACTGGCACAAAGTCAGAAATATAGATGAATGGAACAGAATTGAAAGCCCAGAGATAAATCTGTGTACCTATGGACACCTTATCATCGACAAAAGAGGCAAGACTATACAATGGAAAAAAGACAACCTCTTTAACAAGTGGTGCTGGGAAAACTGGTCAACCACTTGTAAAAGAATGAAACTAGAACACTTTCAAACACCATACACAAAAATAAACTCAAAATGGATTAAATATCTAAATATAAGACCAGAAACTATAAAACTCCTAGAGGAGAACATGGGCAAAACACTCTCCAACATAAATCACAGCAGGATCCTCTATGACCCACCTCCCAGAATACTGGAAGTAAAAGCAAAAAAGAAAAGGGGGGGGGACCTAATGAAACTTAAAAGCTTTTGCACAACAAAGGAAACTATACTCAAGGTGAAAAGACAGCCTTGAGAATGGGAGAAAATAATAGCAAACGAAGCAACACACAAAGCATTAATCTCAAAAACATACAAGCAACTCCTGCAGCTCAATTCCAGAAAAATTAATGACCCAATCAAAAAATGGGCCAAAGAACTAAACAGACATTTCTCCAAAGCAGACATACAGATGGCTAACAAACACATGAAAAGATGCTCAACATCACTCATTATCAGAGAAATGCAAATCAAAACCACAATGAGGTACCATTACACTCCAGTCAGGATGGCTGCTATCCAAAAGTCTACAAGCAGTAAATGCTGGAGAGGGAACCCTCATACTGCTGGTGAGAATGCAAACCAGTACAGCCGCTATGGAGAGCAGTGTGGAGATTTCTTAAAAACCTGGAAATAGAACTGCCATATGACCCAGCAATCCCACTTCTGGGCATACACACTGAGGAAACCAGATCTGAAAGAGACACGTGCACCCCAATGTTCATCCCAGCACTGTTTATAATAGCCAGGACATGGAAGCAACCTAGATGCCCATCAGCAGATGAATGGATAAGAAAGCTATGGTACATATATGTAATGGAATATTACTCAGCCATTAAAAAGAATTCATTTGAATCAGTTCTAATGAGGTGGATAAAACTGGAGCCGATTATACGAGTGAAGTAAGCCAGAAAGATAAACACCAATACAGTATACTAACGCATATATATGAAATTTAGAAGGTGATGATAACCTTATATGCAAGACAGAAAAAGAGACACAGATGTATAGAACAGACTTTTGGACTCTGTGGAGGAAGGCGAGGGTGGGATGATCTGAGAGAATAGCATCGAAACATGTATGTTATCAAGTGTGAAACAGATCGCCAGTCCAGGTTGGATGCATGAGACAAGTGCTCATGGCTGGTGCACTGGGATGACCCAGAGGGATGGGATGGGGAGGGAGGTGGGAGGGGGTTCAGGATGGGGAACACATGTAAATCCATAACTGATTCATGTCAGTGTATGGCAAAACCACTACAATATTGTAAAGTAATTAGCCTCCAACTAATAAAAATAAAAGGAAAAAAATTCTGTGTTGTCATGATGACACCTGATTCCACCTGAACTTAACTTTAACTCAAACCTTGAGCTAGCCAATGAGTTTTTCTCATGGAAGTGTTTTTCTTAAGCTATGTTAATGAACTATGTATTTGGTTGGTTATCTGCCTTTCTTCAAAATTCATGTCAATTGTTTTATGGCCCGGGATGAATCACCTTGTGCCAATGCTATGTCAAAATGGATGTTGTGGGTGATGGGTCTGGTGCAACTCTCAGTTTTAAGGCATTTCTTTCTCTAATTAGAAGCTTGCTAGTAGGTATATAACTCCTTGCTAAAAACTAGCAAGGGGGCACTCTTTCTGTCCCCTTCTGATATCTATGTCAGAAGATTTCTCTATCTCTTTTATACTTTGATGAAACTTTATTACACAAAAAGCTCTGAGTGATCAAGCCTCCTCACTGGCCTTGGATCAAATTCCTCTCCTCTGGAAGCCGATAATCCTGGCATCATTCACAGCTCATAGCAGCAAACTTTCATTACGGCATATGGAATCTAGTTCCCTGACCGGAGATTGAACCCAGGCCCCTTGGATTAGGAGCATGAAGTCTTAGCCTCTGAACCACCAGGGAACTCCCTAGAAATCTCTCTATTTAACTTTTGTCATTTTAATTAGGATATGTCTTCGTGTGGATCTGAGTTCATCTTGTGTAGGATCCTTCTTGATTCCTGCACCTGGATTTCAGTTTCCCTCTTTAGTTTTGGGAAATTTTCAGCCATAATATCTTCAGATACATTTCTTACCCCCATTTTCTCTTTCTTCCCCATCTGAAATCCCTATTATGCATAGATTGGCATGCTTTATATTATCCTATAGGTTTCTTACATTGTTTTCATTTGACTTTCTGTCTTGTTCAGATTTTGTGATTTCCATTCTTCTATATTCCAGATTACTTATTTGTTCTTCTGTATAATTCATTTTTCTATTCCTTGCTTTTGACTCAGCTTTCTTCTTAGCAAATGAGTTTTCAAATTTTTCTTGACTCCTCCTTATAGTTTCTAGTTTATTTTTTTCCATTTATTTTTATTAGTCTTTTTATACTATTCTGCCTTTCTGTCAATAGCCTTTCTTAATTTCTTCAGTGTTTTCATTATCTTCTACTTGAAAGTTTTGTCTGTTAAATTGAAGAGGTCTATTTCATTGTTCTTTTAGGGGAATTCTCTTGGCCTTTTAACTGGTAGTGGTTTCTCTGCTTCATTATTTTAGTTATATTTCCCTTACTCTATGAGTTTAGGAGAAACAATTTTCTTCTTTGGTCTTGGAGAGCTATTTATATGTGGGAATATCCTTGTATAGCTTGTGTGTGTTTAATATTTTAGTATGTATGCTTGCTGCCTCTTTCTTCAATATGTCCTGGCCATGAGCCCCTTCGTATGAAGTGTACAGATACTGCAACTGGTGCCTGCTCCCAGGGCTCTTGGCAGTGGTGATTATTTGTGTGTGACCCCAGAGCCTGCAATGGCAAAGGACGTGGCTTGCAACTACTCCTGGAACCTGCAAGGGGAGAAGTTTCAGTTCCTCCCTGCTCCTGGAACTTGTATAGGTGGTGTCCTATCACCTGAGAGCACAAGCAGGAAGAAAGTCTGCAAAGGTGGGTCCTCACCTTCCCCTCACACACTCCCCAAGCAACAATGCTGGCCTCTAAGGTGAGCCCAGGTTTCCTTCGTATACAACCTCAGCTGTGGTTGCAGCAGACTCCAGTCCCTTCAGGCTGTTTTTGCACAGCCAACCCCAGTTCTCTCTCCGGGTCTGATCTCCAAAGTCTGAGCTTCAACATCCAGCCCCTGCTTGCATCAGTGGATGCATATCTCAGGCTGGGGAGCACAGGGCTGTGGCAATCACTGTCTATGCAAGTATCTCTCCATTCTGTCTGCTACAAACTGGTTGCTACACTCTGCTCCAAGGCATCAAGTTTCCCACCAGTCCCAGCTGATTTCCCCACTGCAGGGGGACTTCCCAGGGTACAGGAACTTTTTCTCTTTCACAGCTCCCTCCCAGGGGGCACAGGTCCCATCCCAATTCCTTTCTCTCTCTCTCTCTCTCTTTTTTTTTTTTGTCCTACCTGGTTATGTGGAGATTTCCTGGCTGTTCCAAAAGTTTGAGATCTTCTGCCAGCGTTCAGTAGATATTCTGTGAAAATCATTCCACACATAGATGTATTTTTGATGTATGACTTTCACATCCTACTACTCTCCTGTCTTGACCACTTTCTCCTGTCTCAATTTCTTTCATCAGTGTGTTATACTTTTCTAAGTATATGTCTTTTACTATCATAGGTAGGTTTATTCCTAGGTATTTCATTCTTTCTGATGCAATTGTAAATGGGATTGTTTCCTTATTTTATTATTATTATTATTGTCTCTGTTGGGTCTTCATGACTGAATGGGCTTTTCTCTAGTTGCTGCAAGCGGAGGTTACTCTCTAGTTGTGGTGCATGGGCTTCTCATTGCAGTGGCTTCTCTTGTTAGGAAGCACAGGCTCTGGGGCACATGGGCTTTAGTAGTTGCAGTGTGAGGGCTCAGTAGCTGTGGTTCCTGGACTCTAGAGCACAGGCTCAATAGTTGTGGTGCATGGGCTTAGTTGCTCTGTGGCGTGTGGGATCTTCCTGGATCAAGAATTGAACCCATGTCTCCTTCATTTGCAGGTGATTCTTTACTACTAAGACACCAGGGAAGCCTGGTTTCCTTATTTCTTAACTCATACAATTTATTCTTTCCCATTCCAGAATTTTTTGACATTTAGAGCATAGACCTTCAGGACCTGCAATTTTGCATCAATGAATGATGAGAGTACCCAGTAAGAGCAGTGCAGGCCCCAGTCTCCATTGATGCAGACAATGAGGGACTGGCAGCCAGTGAGTCACAGCTATTGGTCCAAAAAGTGGTGGAGTGACCAGGCCTGAAACAATAACAGCCGTCCTATGATACTCAGCCAGAAAATTAAAGCTGGAAGTGTAGGATTCTCTGTGAGTTGGCTTTGTTACTTTGTTTTGCATCTTGTTGATTTAAGGTTATAAATCCAGAGCACATAGTGCCACATGTCTCTGGACAATTGCTTCAAATAATAAGATGATGATCAATAAATAAATATTTTTCTTTTTACCGAAACATTTGAAGTTAATATTCATGTGAATGTTAATACATTAATATTTTCATTATGTTTTTCATGGCATGATGCCTCTTTACTTGCATAATCTTTCTAAAAATATATTGCTGATTTTTGACAAAGTTGATTATATTCTGATTGTTTCCTTTAAAAATTGATTTATAGCTTCATACTTTGTGAAGTGAGAACATATTGTGGGATTTCAATCCTTTGAAATATTTTGTGATTTGCTTTAATGTCCAGTATTTTATTACCAGTGTTGAGTTTTATTTGAACATGTATGATAAGTTAGAATAATAATTTGGATATAAAAACTTTGGAAGGGTATCACCCTCAGCAAAACAATGAGACAAAAGCTGAATAAACTAAAACATTTCTTGGACTTATCAAAAGAGAAATAAGACTCTTACAGATGAGACACCACACAAAGAATTCTGCATTTGACAGAGAACAACTTGCTCTAGAGAAAACTGAGAACAGGTCAGGAAACTAGAAAGAGCTTCGTTGGGAACTGCATACATATTGTTGTTGTTTAGTCTGTAAGTTGCATTTGACTCTGTTGTAACCCCATGGACTGTAGCTGGCCAGGCTCCTCTGTCCATGGGATTTCCCAGGCAAGAACACTGGAGTGGGTTGCTATTTTCTTTTCCAGAGGATCTTACCAAGCCAGGGATTGAGCCTGCATTTTCTGCAGTGGCAGGCTGGTCCTTTACCACTAAGTCACCAGGGAAGCCCAAGAAATGTATACATGCAGGAGTCAATTTTACTTCCAGTGCTGTCTTTGATAGCAATAGAGACAGGAATTAGGACAAACAATCCTCCTTATCAAGATTTTGCCTTATTATTATTATGGAATATTTTAAAATCTTATAAAGCATTCAAAAAATTGAGTTAGCTGCATAGTAAATCTATTAATAGAAAATTATATTTTAAAGCAGGACAAGAAAACTTTAAGATAAAATTCTCTCACTGTGACCCATCTGGCCCTCCACCCTGTATCCCTTGGAGAAGGGCATGGCAACCCACTCCAGTATTCTTGCCTGGAGAATCCCATTGACAGAGGAGACTGACGGGCTACAATCCATGGGGTCACAAAGAGTCAGACATGACTGAGCTACTAACACTTTCACATTCTCTTTCTTCTCTCCCTAATGTGTACTGCACATATGCATTTCACATTTACTAGATCTCCTTAAGGATGAGAATGCCTGCTCAACCATAAAAATTGTTTTTTGCCCTTTCTTCTGACACTAGCACTGAAACTTCTTAATAGAATGGTGTTATTTACCATCTCTGTAGGTGGGTCATAATGACTCGCTGTGCGTTTTTTCTCCACAGATGGAAGAAACTGGAGGTCAATTAAAAAGAAAAAGAACTGGAAAATGTTTAACTATTTTCAAATTCAGCAATATGCCTATAGAAAAACTGAATCTAAAAAAAGTCAGTTTACAAAGAAGAAAACACAATGGATGTTGAATTAAATAAATACTATCATACACATTAACACATGAATTACTTGAGGTATATGAAGGAGTCATCTTATTTCTCTTAATTGCTGAGTCTTCTCCTCTTATTTTGATGAAAGGAGATAGAGACATGTCCCACTACCAGCTTTGGATGCCTGCACTTAAATCACCATGGTTAAAAGCAAGTACTTGGATGGAAAAACAACAGGGCAATTATCACAACTTTTTCCTCAATCTTTGGGCTGAGTATCATAGGAAGGTTGTTACTGACTCAGACCTGGTGATTCCACCACTCTTTGGACCAATAGCTGTGGCTCATTGGCTACCAGTTCCTCAGTGGCTGCATTAGTTGAGGGTGGAGGCTGAGTTTCTCTCACTAGATACCCTCATCATCCAGTGAGGCAAAATTGCAGGTCTTGAAGCTGTGTTCTAAAAATAAAAAAAATTCTGGATTGGAAAAAAATAAGTTGTGTGAATCAGAATGAATTTCAATAATAATTTCAGAATCCAGTGATTTGGAAAAGTGAATTTTCTCTTGGAAGTTTAAGATAACCTTTTGTAATATGTTTGAGTAGTCATTTGTGTATTTAAATGAACCAATATTATGAGATATGTTGAAAAATGTTGAGGAGGGATGTGGTGATGGGCTTATTTGCTTCCTCACATTATCTCTGGCTATATCATCATAAAGTACCTCTAGAAAACTCCACAACACCCTCCCAGGGAATCAGAATTAAAATGCAAAATAAAATTAATACAAAAACAATTTAGATCTTAAGGATCTCTATAAAGGCTGACTTAGAGAAAGAACTGAAATGGTTGTTCAGGTAAGTTTTGAAATGCCATAGGTAAGTTATGAAATTCACAATTTTCATGGGAACAAACTGCACTACAGACATATATTCAAGTAGAGTTGAGAACATTTGATAATGTTTACCACCCTAATGGCAGAAAGCAAAGAGGAACTAAAAAGCCTCTTGATGAAGGTGAAAGAGGAGAATGAAAAATCTGGCTTAAAATTCAACATTAAAAAAATTAAGATCATGGGATCTGGTCCCATCACTTCATGGCAAATAGATGAGTGAAAAATGGAAGCAGTGACAGACTTTATTTTCTAGGGCCCCAAAATCACTGCAGACGGTGACTTCAGCCATGAAATTAAAAGATACTTGCTCCTTGGAAGGAAAGCTATGACAAACCTAGACAGTGTTTTAAAAAGCAGAGACATCACTTTCCCAAAAAAAGGTCCATATAGTCAAAGTTATGGTTTTTCCAGTAGTCATTACGGTTGTGAGAGCTGGATCATAAAGAAGGCTGAGCACCAAAGTACTGATGGTGGTGCTGGAGAAAACTCTTGAGAGTCCCTTGGACAGCAAGGAGATCAAACTAGTCAATCCCAAAGGAAATCAACCCTGAACATTCATTTGAAGGACTGATGCTGAAGCTCCGTTAGTGACGGTCCAATACTTTGGCCACCTGATGCAAACAGCCGACTCATTGGAAAAAACCCTGATGCTGAAAAAAATTGAGGGTAGGAGAAGGAGGCAACAGAGGATGAGATGGCTGGATGGGTGAGATGGCTGGATGGCATCATTGACTCAATGGACATGAATTTGAGCAAGCTTCAGGAGATGGTGAAAGACAGGGAACCCTGGCGTGCTGCAGTCCATGGAGTCGCAAAAAATCGGACACTACTGAGAAACTGAACGCAACAAACCAATCACAGTGGAAATTTCGGTGACCTTTAAACTTTCCGTGACCTCCACTAAAAAAATCTTTGAACTATGCCCCATGTAGGAAAAGGTCATCTGTACACTTCAGCTGATTTATGTGTACTATTTGTGTTTGAGAACTTTGAAAGATATCAAAGTCACCTAAATTGAAAAAAAAAAATCAGTTAGGGCTTCCTGAGAGAGTCTGACTGACCTTCATAACTCAAGTCCTTGCCTCTATCAGAGTGACTGTTGCCACTTGGTGGCCATTTTACTCCAATACAGAATCTTATCTTTCCATGGCCGAGGCACCATTGGCTTGAGCAGGAACTCTCTGACTTATTCAGCAGAGTGCTCCTTAAAATCATAGGACTGTAATTGACAAGCTAATACCTCCAATTTTATGAAACTCAAAGAATCATAAGAATAAAAAAGAGGGAATCAGAAAGGATACTAAAACCACATTCTCCAGAGGTGGACACAATCAGAAAATGTAATACTTGTACATAAATAATAAAAACTTAACGTTTAGCAAATTTTAAATTTTTTAACATTGCTTAGGTACCCAAAATACCGCACATGCTAGAATTGATGAAAACATATGTTAGTTGAAACAAATTGTTTTTCTAATTCCCTAGAAACCTTCAAAGTGAGAAGAAAATAGTCAATAAAAAGGAAAGACTTTAAAATTAGAGACATATTCCTTTAAAAATCTATTATAATTTTTAAAAGTATGTATTTAGTGTATTTATGTAAAAATAAATTACAGACATCAAACCAAAAAGGGCTTAGGAAGAATTGAAACAATGGAGGTCTTCAATGAGCTAAGATTCTAATGGTCAGGTTTCTAAGTGTGTTTCCTGTGAGGCCTTCAAGGAGCAGCTAATTCTACTGTTAAAGATTATTTTAAATCATGAAAGGATAAAAAGTTATTTTTATTGCTATAAGTTTGATATTATCATCAACCCTTGAAAGAAAGTTCACAACAGGGAATTCTTTAAGCCATAGTGACAGTGTTAATATGAACCCCAAAGCTACAGGAGGATGCTTTTGTGATTAGAAATTCTCAAGGAGAAATTTCTCCACCCACAATCAAGGACATGGAGTAGAAGTTTCTTCAGTATCTGCCTTGTCCATTAGGAAAAGTCCAGTTTTTCATTAAGGGTGCAGTCATTCAAGCGCAATTATTAAAGATCTCAGAGTACTATTAATTTCTGTCACTTTCCACACATAGCTGAGCATTTTAAGTAATGTATATAAATAATTTTATCAGGTTATTTTTCATGTTTTGAATGGAAATTTCCCCCATTTCTTATTCCATTTATTGACCGAATCAGAAATATAAATGACCCTTTAGACTTCTCTGCAAGGTAAAATACAATTAACACTCATACTGGTGTCATGGAGGTACCTCTCCATGGGAATGTCTACCAGGATAGGAAGACTTTCACTTGTCAGTTCAGGACTTTCAAAAAGCAAGACAGAAGCTATGTGTCCTCTTAAAGATTAGCTCTGTAATGGGCGTAACAGCAACATCACTTCTTCTGTACTCCATTGGTCAAAGCAATTATAGGCCGGCCAGAATCAAAACAATAGGAACAAACATGCCTTACCTATTGGAGAAGTGTCTGAGAACGAGCAGCCTTTATTAATCTAATAAATAGTACCATGCAACATGTGCTTCTTGAGATGCAGCTGGTTTCCATGGCCACAGTGTTAAACTATGGAATACTTTCCCACTTGACTCACTCTTATGTGGGTAAACCCCTGCATGCAGTGAATCCCTATCACCCAAAGCAAACTTTTCCTTCTAGTGACCTGAAATTTCTGACCATTGGAGACATCTCCCCATCCCTGACTCTTGGGCTCCTGGACATAGAGATACAGACACACAGATTGACAGAGAGGAGACTGTATCAGTGAATATGTGCTAAGAAGTCCACCAGAATCTGGTCTCAATATCAAATTTAAATTTGATTACCTTATTTGTGACCCTAACTCCAAATAAGATTACATTTGAGGTACTGAGGTTTAAGACTTCAGTATAAGAATGAAGGGCACAATTCAACTTATATGTGATATGAAACCTGAGCTGTAGATTGGCATATGTGCTGCCACTTTCATCATATTGATTAGTTGTTTTCCCATTAAGAGAAAAAAGATGACCTCATTTACCCTCTTTTAACTCCAACTATTCATTGCTTGAGGCTTCTCTGGTGGCTCAGACAGTAAACAATCTGCCTCTAATGCACGAGACCTGAGTTCAGTATCTGGGTCAGGAAGATCCCCTGGAGAAGGGAATGGCAACCTACTTCAGTATTGTTGCCTAAAGAATTCCATGGACAGAGGAGCCTGGATGGTTATAGTCCATGAGATCTCAAAGAGTCGGACATGACTGAGAGAATAACACTTTCACTTTCAACGTTTTCATTCATTGCTTAATTTATTTTTTTTTTATTTCTAGCTTCCAACTTCTGTAAAGATACTTTGTGATTTTAATCTTTAGAAATTGTTTATGACTTTCTATAAACTCTATTATTAGTTTGACATTTTAAAGGACTGTAACTGTACTTTTAAAATAATTTGTAATTTGCCCTGTGAAGAATATCACTTTGAGCCAAACACAGAGAAAAAAATCCAGATAACCTTCAAAAATTAAAACTTTCCTGAATCCATTAGAAGAGGGACAGAAATCTCCAGGAGGGACAATTCTATTTACTTTTAGCAGACCAGGACTGGAAAAGCAGCCACGGAACTGGAAGAGGTCAGTTTTCTTTCCAACCCAAAGAAAGGCAGTGCCAAAGAATGTTCAAACTACCACACAATTGCACTCATTTCACACGCTAGCAGGGTAATGCTCGAAATCCTTCAAGCTAGGCTTCAACAGTACGTGAACCAAAAACTTTCAGATGTGTAAACTGGATTTAGAAAAGGCAGGGGAACCAGAGATCAAATTACCAACATCCGTTGGATCACAGAAAAAGCAAGGGAATTCCCAAAATATCTACTTCTGTTTCATTGACTATGCTAAAGCCTTTGACTGTGTGGATCACAACAAACAAAATTCTCAGAGATGGGAATACCAGACCACCTTACCTGCCTCCTGAGAAACCTGTATGCAGGTCAAAAAGCAACAGTTAGAACCGGACATGGAACAACAGACTGGTTCCAAATAGGAAAAGAAGTATGTCAAGGCTGTATATTGTCACCCTGCTTATTTAACCTATATGCAGAGTACATCATGCGAAATGCGGGCTAAATGAAGCTCAATCTGGAATCAAGATTTCTTGAAGAAATATCAATAACCTCAGATATGCAGATGATACCACCCTAAAGGCAGCAAGCAAAGGTGAACTAAAGAGCCTCTTGATGACGGTGAAAGAGGCGAGTGAAAAATCTGGCTTAAAACTCAACATTCAGTTCAGTTCAGTTCAGTTCGGGTCAGTCGCTCAGTTGTGTCCGACTCTGCGACCCCATGAATCGCAGCACGCCAGGCCTCCCTGTCCATCACCAACTCCCAGAGTTTACTCAAACTCATGTCCATCGAGTCAGTGATGCGATCCAGCCATCTCATCCTCTGTCGTCCCCTTCTCCTCCTGCCCCCAATCCTTCCCAGCATCAGGGTATTTTCCAATGAGTCAACTCTTCGCATGAGGTGGCCAAACTATTGGAGCTTCAGCTTTAGCGTCAGTCCTTCCAATGAACACCCAGGACTGATCTCCTTTAGGATGGACTGGTTGGATCTCCTTGCAGTCCAAGGGAATCTCAAGAGTCTTCTCAAACACCACAGTTCAAAAACATCAATTTTTCAGCGCTCAGCTTTCTTGACAGTTCAACTCTCACATCCATACATGACCACTGAAAAAACCATAGCCTTGACTAGATGGACCTTTGTTGGCAAAGTAATGTCTCTGCTTTTTAATATGCTATCTAGGTTGGTCATAACTTTCCTTCCAAGGAGTAAGTGTCTTAATTTCATGGCTGCAGTTACCATCTGCAGTGATTTTGGAGCCCCAAAAAATAAAGTCAGCCACTGTTTCCACTGTTTCCCCATCTATTTCCCATGAAGTGATGGGACCAGATGCCATGATCTTAGGTTTCTGAATGTTGAACTTTAAGCCAACTTTTTCACTCTCCTCTTTCACTTTCATCAAGAGGCTCTTTAGTTCCTCTTCACTTTCTGCCATAAGGGTGGTGTCACCTACATATCTGAGGTTATTGATATTTCTCCCAGCAATCTTGCTTCTAGCCTGTGCTTCTTCCAGCCCAGGGTTTCTCATGATATACTCTGCATATAAGTTAAATAAGCAGGGTGACAATATACAGCCTTGACATACTTCTTTTCCTATTTGGAACCAGTCTGTTGTTCCATGTCCAGTTCTAATTGTTGCTTCCTGACCTGCATATAGGTTTCTCAAGAGGCAGGTTGTCCTCATTTCTTTTAATTCATTTTTCTTTTTTCCTCTCTGTTTCCTTTATTTCTACCATTCTATGTTCTACCTCACTTAACCTATCTTCTGCTTCCATTATTCTACTGTTGTTTCCCTTCAGAGTGTTTTTGATCTCATTTATTGCATTGTTCATTATATGTTGACACTTTTTTATTGCTTCTAAGTCCTTGTTAACCTTTCTTGCATCTTCTTGATCCTTGTCTCCAGGCTATTTATCTGTAACTCCAATTTGTTTTCAAGATTTTGGATTATTTTCACTATCACTTGGAATTATTTATCAGGTAGATTCCCTATCTCTTCCTCTTTTCTTTGGTTTGGTGGGTATTTATTCTGTTCCTTTACCTGTTGGGTATTTCTCTGCCTTTTCATCTTTTTTATATTGCTATGTTTGGGATGGCCTTTCTGTGTTCTGGCAGTTTGTGGTCCCTCTTTATTGTGGAGGTTCCTTGCTGTGGGTGGGGTGGGATGAGTGGCTTGTCAAAGTTTCCTGATTAGGGAAGCTTGTGTCGGTGTTCTGGTGAGTGAAGCTGGATTTCTTCTCTCTGGAATGAAATGAAGTGTCCAGTAGTGAGTTTTGAGATGTCTATAGGTTTGGTGTGACTTTGGACAGCCTGTATATTGAAGCTCAGGTCTATGTTCCTGTGTTGCTGAAGAATTTGCATGATATGTCTTGCTCTGGAACTTTTTGGCCCTTGGGTGGTACTTGGTTTCAGTGTAGGTATGGAGGCTTTGATGGGCTCCTATCGATTAATGTTCCCTGGAATCAGGAGATCTCTGGTGTTCTCAGGATTTGGACTTAAGCCTCCTGCTTCTGGTTTTCAATCTTATTCTTACAGTAGCCTCAAGACTTCTCCATCTATACAGCACCAATGCTAAAACGTCTAGGTTAATGATGAAAAGTTTATCCACAGTGAGGGACACCTAGAGAGGTACACAGAGTTACATGGAGAACAGAAGAGGGAGGAGGGAGATAGAGGTGACCAGGAGAAGAGGGGGAATCAAAAGGGGAGACAGCAAGCTAGCCAGTAATCACTTTCCTATGTGCTCTCCACAGTCTGGATCCCTCAGAGATGTTCATGGAGTTACACAGAGAAGAGAAGAAGGAGGAAAGAGACAGAGGTGGCCAGGATGATAGAAATGGGAATCAAAGGAGAGGGTCAAATCCAGCCAGTAATCAGTTCCCTAAGTGTTCTCCACGGCCCAGAAAACACAAAGAGATTCACAGAGTTGGGTTGAGAAGAAAAGGGGGAGGGGGGAAGTAGAGGCGACCTGGCGGGGAAAAAGGAGTGTCAAAAGGGGGAGAAAGAGAGAGGAGCTAAGATGGCAGAGGAATAGGACAGGGAGACCACTTTCTCCCCTAAAAATTCATCGAAAGAACATTTGAATGCCGAGCAAACTCCACAAAACAACTTCTAATCACTAGCAGAGGACATCAGGTGCTCAGAAAAGCAGCCCATTGTCTTTGAAAGGAGGTAGGACAAAATATAAAAGATAAAAAGAGAGACAAAAGAGTTAGGGATGGAGATCCATCCCGAAAAGGGAGTCTTAATAGAGGAAGTTTCCAAATGCCAGGAAACCCTCTCACGGGCAGGTCTGGGTGAAGTTTTCAAATCTCGGAAGCCAACCTAACCGGGGGGAAAAATAAATAAAACCCACAGATTACATGCCTAAAATCAACTCCCAGCAGAAAAGTACCCTAGACACTCACATCTGCCACCAGCAAGTGGGGGCTGAATGGAGAGGAGCAGGCAGAGTTGCTTAGGGCAAGGACCGGACCTGAATGCCCTGAGGGCAATCTGAGGGAGCTAACACAAGATAGCAACCTAAACTGTGGGATAGCAAGAGAGAGAGAGAGAGAGAGAGAATTAACCTTTGAAAAGCCCTAACCAAAGGCACTGCCGGCCCGTTTGCAGAACAAAGGAAGGACTGAGCAATTCCAGAGAATAGCTAGCCGGCTGCAGATCAGCCCATCCCCCGCTGGAGGCAGGAGGCAGAGGGGAGGGAAAGGGACAAACTCGGCCCTAGAGAGGGCACCCCTACCAAACTGCAAACAGGCTTCCAGTTTCTATCCAAAGACTTCTTGAGCTTCTGGATGGTTGACATCCACCAACAGGGTCGCAGCTAAAGATCAGCTCCCTAGAAGAGACACAAGGTGCACTGGACCAGCACGCCCAGAAACTGAGGCTGGGACCACGGAGGGGATAAGTCTCACTGCACCTGGAGAGAGTGAGCTTGTCAAGCTCCTGGCTGTCTGAGCAGCTCTGATGGGGAAGGCACAAAACTCAGGCCCAACCAAGTCTGCGCCTTTGTGGAGTACCCGAAAACCTGAACCTGAACGGCTTAGGACTGGGAAGTGCACAAAACTCAGGGCCCGCTCCCTGTAGAGCAGCCTGGAGCCTGAGCAGTGTAGATGGGGAGAACACACACGCCATGAGTGTGGGCAAACCCAGTGTGGCCAGAACACTGTGAGCACTCCCCACACACACCAGTGATATTTGTCTGCAGTACCCCTCCCTCCCCAGAGCATGACTGAACAAACAAACCTAAACAAGAAACCACCTCTGCCCCCTTGTGTCAGGGCAGAAATTAGACACTGAAGAGACCTGCAAACAGAAGTCAAATAAACAAAGGGAACCACTTTATAAGTGACAGGGGCAACAGATTAAAATCCCTGTAGTTAACACTGACTACACTGGAAGGGGCCTATAGATATTGAGAAGTATAAGCTGGAACAAGGAACTATCTGAAACTGAACTGAACCCACACTGCCCGCAACAGCTCCAGAGAAATTCCTAGATATATTTTTACTGTTATTTTTTAATTATTTTTTTTCTTTTGAAATTTTTTCTCTTTTATTTTTTTAAAGTCCTCTATTACTCCTTAATTATTATTTTTGTAACCCACTATAACCTTGCAAAAAAAAGAGTCCCTACGTTTAAAGCGAACTTCATATATAGTTCTTAATTTTTTTGTGTTTTTTTTAATACTGTATTTTGAAGAGTCTAACCTCTACTCTAGATTTTTAATCTTTGTTTTTCAGTATTTGATATCAATTTTGGACATTTAGGAATCCAATATTCAGAACCCATTTTTACTCAGGAGCGTGATGATTACTCTCTCCCCCTTTTGACACTCCTTTTTCTCCCCCAGATCACCTCTATTTCCTCCCTCCCCCTTCTCTTCTCAATCCAATTCTGTGAATCTCTGTGGGTGTTCTGGACTGTGGAGAATACTTAGGGGACAGAGTACTGCCTAATCTGTCTCTTTCCTCTTGAGTCCCCCTTTTTCTCCTCCGGCTCACCTCTATCTCCTTCCTCCCTCTCCTCTTCTTCATGTAACTCTGTGAATCGCTCTGGGTGTATCTCACTGT